>NC_140771.1:67939534-68539534 GCF_044657685.1 Stegodyphus dumicola | reverse complement strand
ATTTACCTCAGACTTATATATTTTAAGATACATCACTTATTACTTAATTAAGTAAGATATTTTCTCCCTTCAAATGCCTTAGTGAAAACCCCATCCCTCTTACACGATTTACCTCAGACTTACATATTTTAAGATACATCACTTATTACTTAATTAAGTATTAAATGAGATAGAACTACTTTAATTATCTTATACAGTACAAAGTCTGAAATCCGGACGTCCATTATCCGGAATAATCTAAACCCCGGATCTCAAAGCCATAAACATTTTTGTTTGTATGCTTTACGCATGCGCATTTGATTTTTCCTTCCAGAATAAAACATGTGGAGATTTTCACCTAAAAATTCCTATTCTTAATTTCACTTAAGCACTAAATAAAATACCTCGTTATGGAAAAACAATCATGTAAGCATAAATTTGTGAGATTAATAATTTGGCTCTGTAGCAAAGTGTCTGCGGTACTTATGTATTATCGCAACCAGGTTGGCGCGATTTGTAAGTTTGAGTAAAAAAGTGTGAATAGAAAGAAAATGTACATTTATTAATTACAGATAATTTTTAATACAGTTTTTTAGATTATTTTGTTTTAAAATATAAAATAGCAATTAAACCCTTCCGGTTTCGAATTTGAATAAGTTGCAGAATTATTTTTTTGGCGGAAATCTTTTGGCTATTGCTTTTAGCACTGATTGAAAACCGTCTTCGCCATTAACAGCTTGAGCTTGGCGCCATATAAATTCGATAAGGTATGAGTCAAGATGATGACGGGCTGTTCCTCTCTGTTTTTTGTTGCGCCATTTGGCTGAGCCCCACATGCGCTCTACATGTTGTGTGTGAATGCCCGTGTTGGGATCTACAAAGTTATATTTGTGATTAACAGTTCCATGCAGAAATCCAGCATTTTCGAACTCACTTGTAT
The DNA here is from genome assembly GCF_044657685.1 of Stegodyphus dumicola. Classification (NCBI taxonomy): domain Eukaryota; kingdom Metazoa; phylum Arthropoda; class Arachnida; order Araneae; family Eresidae; genus Stegodyphus; species Stegodyphus dumicola. The sequence continues at coordinate 68,538,615 of NC_140771.1, read as the reverse complement.
TGTATCCTTTCCAGCAATCCGAATAAATGATGCTTCCTTCCTTGATATTTTCGCAAATTTTTTCCATGAGGGTAACGGCGCTTCTGTTAGGTACAGTAACCAAAAAAGTCTCTTTCTTTTCTCGGCAAATTCCGCCGAAAACCCATTGCTGTGTAGTACACGCTCAGTGTTATTTTTTCTTTTTACAAAAAAACTTTCGTCTATTTCCACAATAAGTCCTTCGCCACCTATTTGCTTTCTTTCTTTTTCATCCATTTCAAGGGCACATATCTCCCACATGTAATTATTCCAATCTATAACAGTTTTATCAGCAATTCCCATCTCTTCTGCACAAAATTTAATTGAGGTTAACTTTTTACACCAACAATAAATGAAGCGCACCGCTGTCACAAATGAAATTCGGCTACCTTCAAACCAATTTCCGGTTCTCACACCCAAATGTTGATTGCACTCTTCGACGTTACATTTCCAGAAGATTTGCTTTCCAAAATACAGTTTCATTTTATGAGAATTTTTACAAGTACGTTCGTTCGGTATAATTCCATATCCCTGCAACAATTCAACAGCATCTTTTTCACTCGCAGGCAGATCCCAAATACCCATAGTTAAAGTATTTCAGGGCATTCAATCTAACCAGTAAGAAAAATAATTTCTTTACGAAAAACTACGTATAACACGTAGGGTTGTCGTAAGTTGTTTTTTTTTTATATCAGGAATTGAATAACAAGAGTATGGTAACCTTTTATGCTAACATTACGATTAACAATGATTATAGATTTTTAAATGCTCTAAGAAATGTTGACGAGGAAAATTTCAACAAAAATTTCTTTTCATATGCTAAAAATAGATTTTGTTAATGAAACTCATAGGCCAAAAGATTACATTTAGTGATATTTTAATTAAGAATAACTGATACATTATTCACAATAAACCCAGAAGCGGCGGCAGAATATGTCGGCACTGGACAGCAGAATTTAGGGAAGATGAAATTTTTGGAATTTGAAGAAGGACCGAGCGGCAAAATTAAGGGATGAGAAGTTTTTATGATTTAGGGAAAGCACTGAGATTCAAAGTTTAGACACGGTGAAAATTTAGAACTTAGGCGCTTTGTAGCAGAATTTAAAACCCGTAAAGACTGCACCTGGCGGTATCTAGCGCCATCCCTAGATAAAGCCTTAAGTATACGTGGGAGTTTATTTATTCAGGATTCAGATTAGTTTTAAGCATGTGCAAGAAATAAATGTAGGTATAGTAAATAATAAACTAATACAATTCAGGCTTAATTCAGTATGTAATAGGAGCAACACAAAATTTAGCGAAACAACTTGGCTTTCGTCGCCAATCTTGTGATACACAGCCAATAATGTATAATAGACGCTATTAAGCTAGGCTAAAATTATCTTTACTGATTCTAAGGTATATTCTAAAGCTTGAACTTTCGATTAGGTCGAAAAGAGTTTTCAATTCTGGAGCTGCCACAGGATCTACAAAGTGAAACCATGTTTCGATGTCTATTAAACAAAAAGTGGAATTGTTGCAAAAAATGGATAGAGGCATATCCATAATGTAGCAGACTGCGACATTTCCTAATCTTGTAATTTGATCCAGCTTATTATTTTCTGAAGATTGTTATTATTACAGCAATTTTATAAAAACTAAGCTTGAACTTTCGATTACGTCGAAAAGAGTTTCCAATTCTGGAGCTGCCAAAAGATCTACAAAGCGAAACCATGTTTCGATGTCTATTAAACAAAAAGTGGAATTGTAGCAAAAAATGGATAGAGGCATATCCGTCTCAAAATTGTGCAAGGAGTATTACATTGGAAAGTCAGCTGTATATGACATAATAAAAAAGAACTTTTTGAATTTTTGGTGGAAGCAACTTTAATAGCTTACATTGAAAGAAATGTTTAATAAAGTAAACAAATAAATATTATTATTATTATTATTATTATTTTTTTTGTAAATTCTGACACTCTTTAGATCAAAATTGTTCTTTATTTCATAAATTACGATTTCATATTTTTAATTGTATAATTTCTGCATGCCATCTTACCAGATTTAAATTGATGATCTATTATCCAGAAAAATCCCAAATCCAGAAACGCCGAAGTCCCGACGAGTCTGGATTTCGGACTTTGTACTGTAATACATTGGTTTGTGTAATTATGGCAAAGCCTCAGGGGCTATCTGCCTAAGGAGAGGGACACCTTCATGGAGGACTTTCTAAGGGAAACTGGCTCGTATACACGTTACACATGAGGAAAACCATGAAAACGCCCATGCAGCCAGCTCGTTCAAGGGATCCGAACTTCAAACCGAACTACCAGTGTTCAGCGACTTTACCTCTGTAATACAATGTTTAGACCATTTTTTTCTTCATAAAGTATACTTAGCATAAAACCTTACATATACAGTTATTTTCAGATATAAGCCTTTTTCTATTCGCGTAAAATATTTTAAAAACTAGGTTAATCTTGTATGTAAAGCCATTTTATATTTGAGTCAATACTGTACCTGCTTTAAGTATGAATAACTATGAAGTTGTTTTAACAGACTTATTTTTTGTTTTGGCATATTTTCTTGACACTAAGCATCATAAGTTTGATTTGATTTCTTTTCTGGTGATAAAATCGTTTTTACAACCATGCTTTGCTTTTCATCTAATCACACTCCCCTTTTTCTTTTCTTTTTCAGAACCAGACATATTATTAGTCTTAATCCTCTCTTTTTTGTGTGTATCACTTTTCAAAGAAAAATATGTAAAGAAATCACATAGCGAATATTAAAAAAAATTATTGGGAGAAAAAAGAAGTCTTTGCTCTTTGACAAAAAGTAGTGCCACTAGTACTTTTTGGTTAAAACTGTCTGATGTAAAATGTCTTATTGTAAGGTTGGACATCTGCTAACAACATAACCTTGACATATTTTGCAATTTTGTAAGTGTAGAGACATTAGGTATTTTTTGGGGGGGAAGCAGACAAGATGAAAATTGAGCAATCGCCTTTGCCGGTAATTGAACCATGGACCTCTGGAATACTGGCCCAGTGTGCCACACCACGAAGGCACTCTAGGAAGGTGGTAGAAATACCTTATATACTCCCCCTTTTTTTAAAGGACGACTGGGGTTTTTAGGGAACCCAATCGCCAAATCCTGGATGAGGAGAATCATCATCCAATACCCTTTTTAGTTCAGGTGCCACTGTAGAGTCCAGGTGGATTAACTTCTATCTATATACTGGAGTAGCAGAAAACTACAGAGGAGAAGGGTTCACGTACCATTTATTAACTCTTTAAAATTTACAATGTGTCAACTCGGCGCTAACAAACTTCGCCTCTACTTGGATGGTAACTGGGTCAGATAATTGAAACTAAAAGCTGGAATATTAACAAGTGATAAAACTAGCCTACAGGGTTCAGCGAGATCCCGTAATTTCAACTCCCTTCTAAACTAGTGGCAACAAAGCAATACAATTAAGCCACTTGAACCAGCAATAAGCAAACGTACCTACGGCAGAGACAGCAGCTAGAGCCTCTCTCTTTTTCCTACTGAAACTCGGCTTTTAACTACTTCCTTCACAATAGAAAATTTGCATTCGTTCACTCGCGCGATAACATTTAACTATTCTGGCACTGACAATTATAGAAATGAAGCCTTATAGGAAAATTTCAAATAAAACTTTAAATTAATAGTTAAAATAAATATAAATCCCTACAACAGCATCATACTTTTTTTTTTTTTTTTGTCTGGAAACATCAAATTTTGAAAAAATGTACATAAGTTGCAGGAACTTTTGATTTACTTTAGACATTACTTTTTTAATTTGAAAAAACTCTGCAGCTGAGGTGTATCGATTGCTTGCAGAAGCATAAGGTGAGGTTGCCTTAGTAACAGAAGTTGTTGTGAGTGGTTTCAAAAGTTTAAAAATGGCAAACTTGATATCAAAGAGAAAGAATGGAGTGGAAGGATGAAAGTGTATGAAGATGTGGAATTGGAAGCATTATCGGATGCTTCCAATTTCACTGCTAAACAAAAGCAAAACTTGCACAGATTGATTCAACAAGCAATTTCACATAATTGAAAATCATTGAGTATGACTGAAAAGCAAGGAAATTGATTTCCATATGAAATGTAACTGAGAAATGTCTAATGCCAATTTTTTACACATGGAATGCTGCTTACCAGGCATAAATGAAAGGTTTGTTTTTTGCATTGTATAGTCAGTGATGAAAAATAGATCCATTACAATAACCCAAAGAAGAAGAAATCCCCTGGCCATATTTCAACATCGACAATGAAGTTGAATATTCATAGAAAAAAAAAAAAAATCACACTGTGTATATAGCGAGATCAACTTGGTATCATGTATTACAAATTGTTCAAACTGAACGAAACTATTATTGGAGCTCTCTATTGTACACAGTTGATTAGATTGAGCTGAACACTCAAATTAAAATGTGGCCCCTACTACTCCAAACATGACAAAACTTCTCCTACATCATAACGCTCATCCACATGTTGCGGAGCTGGAAAAAAAAACTATTCGGAAACATTTGATTGAGGAGTTTCCCCCTCCTGCTGTATTCACAAGACATTGCTTCTTTTGATTAGTACTTGTTTCAATTGATGACACATGGTCTGTCCAAACATTGCTTCACATCATATGAAGATACAAAAAACTGGGTTGATTTATGGTTAGCCTTGAAAGATGAAGCATTCTTCCGACATGGTATCCATATGCTGCCAGAAAGATGGAAAAAAGTAGTGAACTATACTTTGAATAAAACATAATGTATCATTTTTTTCACAATAAATGCCCAATTTTTCATAAAAAATGGTGGAGACTTATTTGTACTCCCAATACTTCTACACAAACAGAAAGATGTTGCTACCAAATGTTACTGCCATGCACTATTTTTAAGGAAATATGACAATTATAAAAAATGGCAACACTTAAAACACTATTGGGAATTCTAAAAATAGGTTGTTTTTAAATATTCAGCAATTTTCGCGTTCAGCTTTATGTGCCTTAAGTGTGAAGAAAGTGATGTTTAAGGACTAAAGTTAAAGAAAAAAAACATTAATAATAATAACAAAATAAAAATATAAAAAAATTTGACAGGTTTAAGATTTTAAATTACACCCAAAGGAGCGTTTTAACATTTTGCGCGTCACCTTTATTTATTAAATATGTTCTTTACACTTAAACCATAAAATTCAGTTCAATAGCAATGTCACAAAATAATTTTAAAATGAGCATATCTTTAGAATTTCTGATACACATTTCCGCGCACTGGAGATAAAAATGTCTCCACCCCCGTAGAGTGTTGCCATTGCTCGTTTTTAAATCGTTGAGTTTGTTAATAAAAAATTCCTTAAAGTTTTACAAAATATTAAATCAATAATAAAATAAATTTCAAATTTGGGCTTTTAGATGCCCATATTTGCAATAGGATTACGTCATTCAAAATTGTATGGCTCTAGGTACTGTTGTTTTATCACAATGTGAGAGACATACATACATTTATGCAGATTCTTCATTAGTTAATTTCTTCAAATATAATACAGGGCGATAGTAATTGGTGGCAATGATTTGAAGAGTGATACAACCTTTTAAAGTTTTCAACGCAAAATAACAGACGATCTTCTTATTAAAACATAAATTTTATTTTTAGTTTATGGAGATATATAATTTGAATACAATCTTTTAGTTACAAATTTTTCATACATCTACTAGCTGGTAAAACTTCCAGAATTACAATTTTTAACAATTTCTTTCGTTGCTAAGCAACGGTTACATGATACAAATATGGCGTTGCCACTCCAATAATAAATATAGTTATTTGTTCAATAATAAACTATTTCACCCCTTTATACTAAAAATGTGTAACTCATCTTATTAAGAAAAACAATATGATATGACGAAATGAGAAAAGATTGAAAAAATTAATTTCAATATTTAACACTATATTAAGAATTCTAAACATATGTTGCTTTTAAAAATCTTTTGATTTTGCAGTTGAATTTTGTGTAGCATGAGAGTGAAAAACTGATTTTTAATAATGAAAGCTAAAAAGATAAAAAAAAAGTTTGTCATCTTTTAAGAAAATTGAACACTGATATGATAAAACTGAGGGGGGGGGGAGAAGAAGAAGAAAGAAGAATGTAAGGTAACTGTTAGCACAAAAAAAGTTACATTAGTAGAAGAGAACTCAACAATGAACAGGTTAACTGCATACTTAGCAAAAGCATAAAAAAGCTTTGATTCAATGTTAAAATCTGAATATTTATAGATTTCTTTTCTTTTCTTTTTGGAGTAAGAAATTTTATAGAAAATTTAAAAATCAGAAATTTGGATTTGGAATATTTTTCAATATAGTCTACGCACAACGATAAGAGACTTGGCCACATCTACATCACATGGGGCAATCCCAGCACTTTGTATTAGTAAACTGGGATTAACAGCACATGCTTTATAACAATATAATTTGGATTCATTCATTTGCAATCTTGAATACATTCTTTGCACTTCTCCTCTCAGTAAAAATTAACTCTCTTCCTAAAAGGGAAGGCCAAGTTTCTTCTAAGTGTGGAGAGATTACAATAGTTCTTATGATTTCATTGATCCAAACACTAGGTGTCATATACAATTTGTTGAACGCTTGTTAGTGCAAGAAATATGAAAGAGCTATCCACCAATAGTTAAAGACTCTCAGCTTATAGAGAAAGTACAATTCACCAATAGTTAGACTTATTTATTCAAATTCATGAGGTGTCAAACCTTGCATTTCAAATAAGAAATGTTTTCTGTTATGCTAAATGCCATTTCTAATATTATGCCTGTTGCTAAAGCAACTTTTAATTTTATGTCTGTTATTTAGTCTTGTATGATTCTTTTTTAGTGCAAACTTCATTATTTACTGTTTTTATTTTAATTTTGTATATGTTATTTAGTTATTTTAGAAGCAATAAATATAAGTGCCTTTTTCTATATCTGTTTCACATTTCTCCTTTTTTGGTGGTGGTGGGGGGTGAGATGATTTCAAGAATGAAGCTATTAGAAAGCAAGGGAGAAGGAAAAACTTATGAACAAAAATTTCATAAACAAGGGGGAAAACTTGAAAAAATAAAGCAGAGGATATCTAATATCAAGACAGAAACATGGGTAAAGAAACAAGTCAAAATGATGCTGAAAATGCATGATTTGGCTTTAATGGAAAAATAACGATATTTATATATATTATGGATAATAAGCAAACAAAATTATTGGAAATTAAAATTTACTGAAATGCTTTATTATTAACATCAGTATTATAATTATTGTTATAATGGAATTATACTGATTCTCATAATGATAATATATAAAAGATTTCTGATGTGAAATCTTCAATACATACAGTTTCTTCTGGACCAAATGCATGAGCAACTTCTTCACCATCTTCATCCATTTTTTCCTCATCTAAAATATTAATAAATCCATACAGTAACTGCTCATAAAATCTAAATGAAATTTAAAGGTATAATAGTATCTCCATTATCAACATACCAAGAAAATTTAATTCGTACATATTTACGTATATTATTTCCTTAAAAGGCCATCACAATACATTTCTTTTCTAGTTCAATTTTTATTTATCTCTCAATGGATCAAATTATTTTTTTACGAAACAACTTTTCTACAACATTGCACTAAAAAGATGTACTGAGATAACTATATACTGATTTCATTGTACAGTAATTAATCTTTTATTGCATCAAGTATAAATAAAACATAATGTTTTGGTTTGTGGGTTCCATGCTATACGATATTCACAATAACCCGATACCCTACTGTATCAGATAATAGCCTTCAACTGTATTTACAAAACAAATGAGAACTTGAGATTACATCAACCTGCAATGCCGAAAAACTTCATTTCATCAATATCACAGATACAACATATCAGAATGTTTTATAATGTTCAAACCTTAATTTTAGCATATTTGTAATAATGATAGGTGGCAAAAAATAATAAGCTGAATAATAGATAAGGAAGAGCATAATTTGCTATGTTAACTAAATTTCTTCCAAATTTAATTCTTTCTCTCTTCCTGCTGTTATGCAAATGAACAAAAAACAGTATGAACAACACCCTGTTTGAGGCTTCACTTATTGTTTAGGTAAGATAGAAAAATTTTAATCCCGCTCCATACCGTCACAAGCACTCAAGGGCCACAAGTGTGGTCATGGTTACCTTCAGTCAATGTATTATCATTGGCCATGGTTGATTCCCTAACATAGCAATTTTTTGAAAGTGACATGTGGGAATCTCAGGTAATCAGGAGAAAATTTACTGTTTTGATACACATCTTTTTTTTCTGGAGAACACCTGCATTTTATTATGCATAAATTTTGAATTTTGAAAACAAACAAACAAAAAAAAAAAAAAAAGCTGATGATCCAGAGGTCTGGATATTAGATCAATCCAGATTTAGGACTTTGTAATACGTGTCATCATAAGAATGACAAAACTAAAAGTAAAATAACAGGCTCAGGGATAAATTTTAATCCACAAAGAGATACATCTGTTAACCTGCAATGTATGAAAGCTAGCATTCTATAGTGCATAGCATTCTACTATGCTTTATATCAAAAGGAAGTATGCTGAAAACGGGACTGCAATGTATGAAATGATTAATATTTCATACATTTCCAAAGTATTCTATAGAATGCCACACAACAAACAAGCAAAGCATGAAATGAGCATATCTTTCTATAACCTTGTCATGACCTTTTTTTCCATATTTTGCCTAAATAGCACTTGTCATTCTAGAGAACGCCTAGGTATTATACATAACATTTACGGAAAGTACATAACAATTCTCACATTTCATACTTTGCCAAAAATGCCTAGGTATGTATTCCAGAAAATACTGACATTTCTTACATTACCAGTAACATACGGATACATAATAAGATTTGAAACTCATGCAGAGTTGCAGCTAGGGTTTTTAGTCCCCAGGGACAACTGATGATTTCATGCCCCCTCCCATTTGCCAAGAATGGAAAATATTTAATTCTAAAATTTTATAACATCAATTTGGCACCCACCCCCAGAGGTTGCACCCAAGGACAGATGCCCTCCTTTACCTCCCTCTAGCTATGCACCTAAACCAATGAGAACTTTTGTTACCTCAATTTTTTGGCAGCCTTTATGCACTGGAGTGGAAAATTTAAAGACGAGTTTTTTTTTTTTTTTTTTTTTTTTTTTTTAAATGTAAAGTTGTGAAGTATTTCACATTGACCCATATCATACTGTAAGATCCCCAAGATGTGGAAATATGAGACAAGTGAGCCAAACCATCCAAGCAAGGAATCAAAAGAATAATAATCCACTTTATCAAAAAGGTAGCTGCGAGCACAGCTGGGCATAAGATAGAAACCTCCAGGTTGAGATGCCAAACTAAGATAAATCCAGTCTTTAGAAAGGGATAGGTCACCTCTGACTGTGATGCAAGAATTAGTGTTCTGCCCATGCTGAAGACAAGGTTGTCAAGGAGCTATTGAGGCATTGTGGTCCATTCCTCTTACAGCACCGATTTTAACTGCAGAACCGTTATTGGTGGCTAGTCATGTGCTGCCAAGCGTCTCCCAAAAGTTCCCACCTTTTTTTTTTTTTTTTTTTTTTTTAAGATTTAGGTCTGGGGACCTTGCAGACCAATCCATGCATTGAATATCTTCACTCTCTAAGAATGCTATTGTATGATGAAATGTTGCATTGACGTTCACAAAGAGGAAGTTTGGACTCAAAGTACCCCTAAATGCATGTGAGGCAGAACCTCGGTACATCAGCGGGCACCTTAAAACTCAACCTTCTTCAAAGATGTGGAGGTCAAAGTGAAAGCTACTAAGAATTGCTCATCAGACTAAATTGGCTCTAATCCATACAAAACTCGACCTCACTCATAGTGTTGTGTAAGAAGACCACATTCGTATATCTGTTTGGCAGCTACTAAGAATTGCTCATCAGACTAAATTGGCTCTAATCCATACAAAACTCGACCTCACTCATAGTGTTGTGTAAGAAGACCACATTCGTATATCTGTTTGGCAGCAATAAAATGTAATAGTGGACATTCAGTAGTCTGTTGCATATGCCTTGTGATTTCACCTGAAGTCTGCTGCCAATTTCTTCTTGCCCGTAGGACAATATACCAGATGTCGTCAGCTGTTCTTAATAACGGATGACCACAGCTGCTCCTGCTATTTGAAATGCTCTTCAGGCTCGAAATTTCTTCTAACTTTCCAATGAAGCAACCTTAGATTGCAACTCTTCCTTCTCCTCAACTTCCAAGTGGCTGTATCACACTGTAGGGCAACATAACTTCATTGAAATCACTAAACATGCAACAGCTTTCACCGAGTTGCTGAGTATACAATGCTCATGTATTTTAAACCCTTCCAACACTGTTTCCCCTGTATCATGTGCTATATATGTGCATATGCTAATGAACCTGTCTTAAGTTTATGTCCCAATTGGTCTTTTGGTCCATTCTGTTGCCTTGTTCACTTTTTACGCTAATTCCTCTGCCTCATCCTTAATTTTTTCACACAAGTGTACTCATACACCTAATCCTTAATTTCCTAGGATTATAAATGAACCAAATGAACTTTTACTTGGTTCATTTGCACTTAGCAGCTGAAGAACGTAGTTCAAAAACTATTGAAACTAGTACTGCAAAAAATTTTTTAAAAATTTACGTTGATTCTTAATGTTGGACTTTATTTTTGACTCTTCTCTCAGTTTTCAAGAGGTAAAATTAGTAAAATAAAGGGAGAGAAATATGTAAGCAAATGTGATAATTATCAGAAATTTAATTCTCTGAAGTTTTATTTTATTTATTTATTTATTTTTTTGCAAGGGGGGTACTATTTCAGATCTCCACACGGGGTGCTAACAAAAATCTAGAAGTTGATTGAAAAAATGTCAGTAAGAGATATCTATTAATAAATGTATATAATATGGAAACAAAGGATATCTACTCATAAATGCATTTAATATGGAAACAAAACAAACATTTCTTCAGACATATTTACATTATGTAAACTAAACAGTAAGAATTATAAAGCCTGTGACTTGAGCTTAGTTAAAATACAGCAAGCATATTTAATGGTATTTAAACAAGCAATTTTGGTACTTCCTTATTATAGAGTCCCCGAGATTGAATCTCTAATCAATGAGGTATGTTGCCAAAATCTTGCCATGTGTAGCATTGTGTTACATTTTTGCCTTTGCCACATGTTCTTATATTAGCATCATATTTTGGTTTTGCTAAGGTTTCTGAATTTGCATTGGTTTTCTAAAAGTATTCTTGCTTTTTTGTGAATATGTGGTTATCAATCTTTAATTAGAGGTGAATGCCATATAATTTTTTTAAGAAAATTATATGGCATTCAAATTTTACCTGACAAATGTGTATTGAAATTTGTCAAGTCTTTCACCTGACAAATGAGTACGTGAAAGTGGCCATAACATAAAACTACACTACCCAACATTGAAAATGCAACACTAAAAAGGATGAAATTCGGCAACAGAGAGAGATGGCAAAGGACAATAAGTGATCTTTATTTTGAAATGATATGCACAATACAGAGAACAGCATTGGCTCATTAGGTTGTAGGACCACCTTGGACAATGATACACGAAGCAACGCATCTAGGTACAAAAACAATTGATGGTGTTCTGAGGAATGGCTCTCCATTCCCTGTCAACCATTTGCCACAGTTCATCTTCTGAATGTGTCAATGGCAGGGTCTGCAAACGGAGTCTAATCACATCCCAAATGTGTTCGACTGTTCAGAGATCAGGAGAGAACGGTGTTAAGTTTAAGCTTATGTATCCTTAGATTGCCAATAGATGGCGGTAGTGTTTGTAAAAAGAAACTGTGATGTTATAATTATGTATATGTATCAGTTCGTCTTTGGTGTTCGTCAATAAACGTTGTGTGGAATAACGCTCCTCTGTTTATTACTTTACATTCGATCCAGTCTGATTTATTAGAGACTTACACATATTTTGTTTATGGTGCCAAAACCCGGGACTATTACGAACCAGAAAATCGACAGACTGAATAGTTCGAAAATGGAGGGCGTTCTTGAAAAATTGAAAAAGAAACGATCGGTTTTAAGACAATTAACAACGAAACTGATAACCAAAGTCGAAACGAATTTAGCAAATAATATTCTGCTAAATGAGAAAATTGAAACAATCAAGGATTTGTATGAACAGTTAATTGAAAAAAATCAACGAACTGAAAAGTTTAGACGTCGAAATCGAAACAAAAGTAACTTTGGAAGAGATTGTAAATGAAGTTATGCTAAGTTAAGAATACCAGGATAAAACTGTCATATGGAGAGGAAGAATGCAACGATTTTTGAAAAAAGAATTCGGAATCTTTTAGAACAGTTCATCAGAACGAAACGGCTAATGTTGCACTTCCAGTTGAAGCGAAAACAGTGAAGTTGCCACGTCTGCAAGTCGGAACTTATTACGGAGATTCGTGTAAATGGTTGGACTTTTGGAACCAGTTCAAAAATACAATTCACAATCATAGTGGATTGAGGAAAACTGAAAAATTTGCGTACCTAAAATCCTTACTTGGTGGTAATGCTTTAGCTGCCATTTCCGGTTTAACTTTAAGTGACCAGAATTATGATTCTGCAATAGAAATATTGAAAGAACATTTTGGAAGACAAGATGTTGTTATCACATCACATATGAATAAATTATTATCTCTTGAACCAGTGGGGAACATTTCAAATGTTAAAGCACTACGTAAGCTGTACGATGAATGCGAAGTCAACATTCGAAGTTTAGAATCGTTAAACATTACTTCTCGAAGTTATGGAAATATTCTCCGTCCTATTATTTTGCAGAAATTTCCAGAGGAATTGAATTTAGAATTTAATCGAAGTCGAAAAATGGAAGCAGGATTTGATATAAAGGAACTTACAGAATTCTTAAAAAAGGAAGTTAATTGTCGAGAAGCTGCAAGTTTAATGAACTCTGCGAAAACTAGTAATCAGGAACCATACATTCGTCAACATGAACAATGCACGAAAGTATATCCAAATTATAAACCGAAAGTTCCGACTGCTTCAGCTTTATCAACAATTGGATACAAATGTATATTTTGTGATAAAGAAGACCATACGAAATATAAATGTACTGAGGTGAACTCTGAAGAAAAACGCAACATTTTGAAACGTACAGGAAAATGTTTTCCGTGTTTTGGATGCAAACATTTAGCTATTAACTGTAAGAACAAACAGTTTTCCTGCAAAAATTGCCACGGTAAACATCATGAAAGTGTGTGTGTAAATCCCGCATCAGCTGTCTCCAGTGTAAAAAATATGGAAACCGAAACATTGGCGGAAATTGTTCAAAATTCTGCCAAAACTGGATCTAATATTATGTTTCAAATGGTATATGCTGTGGCTGAGGGCAGAAATAATAATTATATTGTGAGATGTCTTCTTGACGGCGGTAGCCAAATCTCTGCAATTTGAGAAGATTTATCAAGAAAATTACAATTACCAGTGAAAGGAGAAACTGTTTTAAATCTGCATACCTTCGGTGAAAAGAAAGGGAAGCACTGGCGTCAAAAGAAAGTTGAACTTACGCTCCAAAATATTAATGACCCTGAAAAATGCATAAATATCAAAGTCATTGAAGTACCAGTCATAACAAATGCCGATATACGAGTACCAGATGTAGAAATAAAATCCAACCTCCAAGCATTCGGCATCACTTTGACAGACTGCTGTGGCGCCGATGGAATGAGTCATATTTCCGTTTTAATCGGTGCGGACATTATGTGGAAAATAGCAAGCGAAGATATAAAAAGGATAAACAGAAATGCCGTAGCGATGAAAAACTTGTTTGGGTGGTGTATACAAAGCAAATTTTCTTCATCAGACTTTCAAATCCATGATGCGTGTTTAAACGTAAATGTAGAAGAGAAACTTATAAAAAGCGTTGAATCGTTTTGGGATATTGAATCTATAGGAATTAAAAATATTTCTGACAAAGAACAAAATGAAATGGCCTTGCAAATATTTAACAACTCAATTACACAAAAGGGTGATAGATACGAAGTTAGATTTCCATGGAAAGATCAGAATGTGACTTTAAGGGACAATTTTAAGAATGCTGAAAGACGATTTTTAAATCTGATTAAACAATTTAAATCGAACTTTTATGCGCAATATAAAGAAGTGATTGACTATCAGTTTAAGGAAGAAATCATAGAAAAGGTCGATCTTAGTACTCCATCTGGGAGACGAACTTTTTACATACCTCACCGTGCTGTCATCTGTGAAGATCATAATTCTACAAAACTTCGCATTGTTTACGATGCTTCTTCAAAGGAAAAAAATCATGAATCTCTAAATGATAATTTACTACAAGAACCAAATATTCTTCCTGAACTTTTGAAAGTTTTAATAAATTTTCATTGCATTTACGCCAGATATTGAGAAGGTGTTTTTGCAAATTTCTGTTGCACTTGAAGATCGAGATTCAATGTAATTTTTGTGGATCGATGAGAATTCAAGTTTGAGCAATCCGAGAATTCAAGTTTATCGGATGTGTCGTGTAATTTTTGGAGCAAAATCAAGTCCATTTTTGCTGAGCGCTTGCATTAAGCATCATTTAAAGAAATTTGAAGACATCCATCCCAGAACTGTAGAAATGTTAGAAAACTTCATGTATGTTGACGATTTTATTTGTGGATCAGATATGGAGGAGGAAGCTATATAAATATATCATGAAGCCAATGATATAATGAAAAAGGCATCAATGACTTTGACCAAATGGAATTCTAATTCGGATACTGTAAAAAACCAGTATAAATCAAGTGACAACTTCGTTAGCCTTTAAATTGCCTGACTTTGATTCCCCCTCAAAGATTCTTGGACTTCAATGGGATACAATTAAGGATATATTCTGTTTTAATGCTCAAGACGTTATTGATTTCATCCAGTCAAATGACCAAACAAAACGTTGTGTTTTAAAAGCCCCTTCAAATATCTTTGATTCTGTTGGGTTTCTTGCTCCATATGTTATTCAAGCAAAAGTTCTGTTTCAGGATTTATGGCTGAAAGGTGTTGATTGGGATGAAATTATACCACCAGAATTGCAAGCCAAGTGGAACAAATGGTATAGGCAACTATGTGATCTACCTAATATCCAAATACCTCGGTGGTATTTTCGTGATGCTGATGAAACGCCTGAAACACTGGAACTACATTGTTTTTGTGATTCATCTCAAAGTGCTTACGCAGCAACAGTGTACGTGAAATTCCGTAGCTTAAAATATTCTGGAGCAAGTTTAGTGATAGCCAAGACCAGAGTGGCACCGCTGAAAAAATTATCTTTATAAAGACTCGAGCTTATGGCAGCAGTGTCAGGTGCAAGACTTGTAACTACAGTTCGTGTGCATTTTCCTTCATCCATTTAAGGATAGTGCTACATCCATTTAAGATTCATTTATGGACAGATTCTCTTATTGTGCTTCACTGGATAAAGAACTCACCACGGCGATGGAAAACATTCGTACAAAATCGAGTGTCTGCAATTCAAGACAAAACATCCCCGAGTATGTGGCATCATTGTCCTGGCTCAGATAATCCGGCCAATAAAATCACACGCGGTGTTAAAGTGAGTGATCTAGCAGTAGATCAAGTGTGGTGGCATGGACCTCCATGGCTTCATCAAGATGAAATAAATT
Source organism: Stegodyphus dumicola (assembly GCF_044657685.1). Taxonomy (NCBI): domain Eukaryota; kingdom Metazoa; phylum Arthropoda; class Arachnida; order Araneae; family Eresidae; genus Stegodyphus; species Stegodyphus dumicola. Next base: position 68,522,843 of record NC_140771.1, on the reverse strand, counting down.
GGCCTAAAGTGAATGAGCATTGTAACATAGTAGATAGTGTTGAAGAAAGAGTTGTGACTCAAGTTACTAGCAGTGTTCAACCTTTACAACCTGTGTTAAAAATAGAAAACTTTAGTGACTTAGGTAAACTTTTAAGAGTAATGTCATATGTATTTAGATTCATTAATAATTTAAAGTCACAGAATAGAGTGATTGGTCCTGTCACCAAAAATGAAATATGAGATGCTATGTGTTATTGGATTATCTTATCACAAGGTGAGTATTTTTTTGCAGAGTTGAATGATGTTAAATGTAAAAAACCATTGCCTCATAATTCCAAATTGTTTGGGTTAAATCCAGTAATGGATGAAAAAGGTTGTTTAAGAGTTGGAAGTAGATTAGTAAAATCATCATTAGATGTCGATGAAATTCAGCCTATAATATTACCAAATAATTATTTTTCTCGTTTAACTATTTTGAATTGTCATGAAAAGGTACTTCATAGTGGTGTAAATGAAACTTTAGTGCAAGTAAGAGGGAAATTTTGGATTTTAAAAGCTAGATGTCTTGTAAAATCTGTGTTACATGATTGTAGATTTTGTAAGAAATATAATGCTAAAGCTGGACACGAGATATCGGCTCCTCTTCCTGCTGACCGAGTGGAGAAAGCTCAACCATTTGAGGGATTTTGCTGGCCCTTTGTATTTAAAGGATGGTACAAAAGTGTATACGGTCAAAAGTGTATACCATAATCCGGAATGATCTACAATCCGGACCTCAAAGCTAAAAACTTTCTGCGCATGCGCACAGGCGTTTTATGCGTGTGCGCAAGACCCTGACTACTGCGCATATGCGTGTGCGCAAGTGCAGAATACGTTTTCACCTGCGCATTTAATGTATAACGGACGGTGTAAGCTAAAATTATCTACTTATCTATTTCAGTTAATGTTAATGATTGTGTTGTTCCTTAATCTTCGAATTGGATCCCGCTTATTTTTTTTGAAGACTCTAAGAGCAATTTTATAAAAGTAAACTTGAACTTTCGATTATGTCAAATAGAATTTCTGATGCTGGAACTTCCAAAGGATCTAAAAACGAAAGTATGTTTCGATGTCCAACAAACAAAAAGTGGAATTGCTGCAAAAAATGGATAAAGACATGAAGAATGTGACAGAGAGGTTAGTGAAAACGAAAAAATTTCGATTGACAAGTTAGTCGGTATTCTCGGCACAGCAATTAACGGGACTTGAATAGCGGAACTTTGTAATTGAACAAGAAATTATGTCTGTTTATAGAATTAAAGAGAAAGTATTATCACATAAAACGAAGCAACTTAAACAACTTACATTGAAAGAAATGTTTAATAAAGTAAACAAATAAATATTAAGCTTTTTTTTTTTTTTTTTTTTTTTTTTTTTTTTAAATTTTGATACCCTTTAGATCATAATTGTTCTTTATTTCATAAATTACGGTTTCATATTTTTAATTTTAGAATTTCTGCATGCCATCTTACGAGATTTAAACTGATGATCTATAATCCGGAAAAATCGATAATCCGGAATCGCCGAAGTCCCGACGAGTTCGGATTAACGACTTTTGACTGTATTTCATTGTTTACCTGTGCAGTGACTCGAGAATTCCATTTAGAATTGTTATCAAATTTAAGTACAGAGTGTTTCATTCAAGCCTTACGTAGATTTTTTGCACGTAGGAGTATTTGTAGAGTTATTTATTCTGATAATGCTAAAACATTTAAAACTGCTGATCATGAATTAAAATATTTGTATGAATTGTGTAAAGATGAAAAAGTTCTAAATTTCCTTGGAAAAAATGGGTTTGAATGGAAATTTATTGTAGAAGGTGCTCCTTGGTGGGGCGGATTCTGGGAACGTTTGGTAAAATCTGTAAAAACTTGTTTAAAACGTATCTTAGGTAAAGCTTCTTTATACAGTTAAAAGTCGTTAATCCGGACTCGTCGGGACTTCGGCGATTCCGGATTATCGATTTTTCCGGATTATAGATTATCAGTTTAAATCAGGAAGATGGCATGCAAAAATTACAAAATTAAAAATATGAAACCGTAATTTATGAAATAAAGAACAATTATGATCTAAAGGGTATCAAAATTTACAAAAAGAAAAAGCTCCAATATTTATTTGTTTACTTTATTAAACATTTCCTTCAATGTAAGTTGCTTCGTTTCATGTGATAATACTTTCTCTTTAATTCTATTAAACAGACATAATTTCTTGTTTAGTTACAAAGTTCCGCTGTTCAAGTCCTATAATTGCTGTGTTGAGAATACCGACTAATTTGTCAATCGAAATGTTTTCGTTTTCAATAACCTCTGGGTCACTTTCTTCACTATCGGAAGCGAATTATAATGACGAGGAACTTGATTTAAATCATATCAAAGACAGAATGAAATACTACACTTAGTATGGAATTATAAACCAAATAAAATAAAAACATCTGCCCTGAAGATAAGGATAGTGCTGACAAATCAACTTCCAATCCGCCGCGTGAAATTGATAAACAGATTTCGGATCTCAAAACATACTTTCGTTTTGTAGATACAAATTACATATTAGTAAATATATATCGGAAATTCTATTTGACATAATCTTTCTAATCTATCATAATCTAATAATGACGTTTCTGCCCCCCCCCCCTCTGCCGCAGAGCAGCGTGAAATTGATAAACAGATTTCGGATTTCAAAACATACTTTCGCTTTGTAGTAAATATATATCGGAAATTCTATTTGACATAATCGAAAGTTCAAGCTTACTTTTATAAAATTGCTCTAACAGTCTGCAAAAAATAATAAGCCGGATCCAATTCGAAGATTAAGGAACAACGCAATCATCAACATTAACTGAAATAGATAATTAGATAATTTTAGCTTATAACATCCGTTATACATTAAACGCGCATGCGAAAACGTATTCTCGGCAACATTAACTGAATTAGATAACTTTAGCTTAGCGTGTAACTCCGTTACAATTTAAACGCGCATGCGCACAAACATATTCGCAGCCGTAAGGGTCTTACGCGCTCTCGTAAACGCCTGTGCGCATGCGTGAACGCGACGCATGCGCAGAAAGTTTGTAGCTTTGAGGTCCGGATTATAGATCATTCCGGATTATGGGTGTCCGAATTAACGACTTTTGACTGTATTATGAAGAACTGTGTACAGTCTTAGTTGATGTTGAAGCTGTTATTAATTCTAGACCTATAACGTATGTATACAATGAACGAAATGAACCTGATCCTCTTTCACCATCTCATTTTATAACTGGATCTAGATTGACTGTTTTACCTTCACCTGAATCTAAACTAGAATCTACAAGCTCTCAGTTGATTAAGAGATGGAAGCATAGGCAATTATTATTACAGCATTTTTGGAAAAGGTTTTATAAAGAATATTTGTTGGAACTAAGATTAGTCATGTTTTCAAAAACTCCGAAGAATTCTCCCGTGTTTAAAATTAATGATGTTGTACTTGTACGAGGAGATAATGTGAAACGCTGTAACTGGAAGATAGGTAGGAATAAGGAATTATTTCACGGAAGAGATGATAGAATTAGATCTTGTGAGATTCAGTTGGATAAGGGTGTTGTTAGAAGACCAATTGAAAGACTTTATAATCTTGAAGTTCAGTAAAGTAATGCATCCGTTTAAGGATGCATGGGGGGGGGGGAAGTTAAGTTTATGCTTATGTATCCTTAGATTGCCAATAGATGGCGGTAGTGTTTGTAAAAAGAAACTGTGATGTCATAATTATGTATATGTATCAGTTCGGTTTTGGTGTTCGTCAATAAACGCTGTGTGGAATAACGCTCCTCCGTTTATTACTTTACATTCGATCCAGTCTGATTTATTAGAGACTTACACATATTTTGTTTAAACGGTGGCCAGGGAAGCATCTGTACACCTTGCAGAGCCTGTTGGCTGATGCAAACAGTGTGTGGTCAAGTATTATCATGCTGATGAAGGCAATAGCCACTCCCTGAAGGTAGGAAAGTGTCACAGGCTGCATCACATTATCCACATACTGCAGGGCCATCATAGTGCCCTGAACACAAACTAGAGGTGATCTGGAATCATACACAATAGCCCCCCAAACCTGTCATGTGGTGGGGCGAAATTTGCATAACTTTTGGGCTACTCCTTCTTGGTGTTGCATTTTAAATGTCAGGTAGTGTATATGTTAAGAAGAAACCATTTGGAGGTGCAGTGTTTAAAACTGGGGAAAAAAAAAAAAAATAGCCTCTGTGTTGGAAATTGGTTTTGTAATTATTCAACATATGCAAAACGGATCAACAATCTATTCAGAATGTTGGGAGGAAAATAAAATGGAGTAACTTAAGTTTAGTTATAACTTAAGTTATAAAATGGAGTAAGAAGTTGGTTACAGTCATTTTACTGTGAACAGTACGTACAATTCTGTAGACCTAACAACAGGAGCTCACACCAAAAATAGGGAAGAATGTAGGATTTAGCCAAGTAGTGTAATAAAAACACGGCTCGGCATCACCTCAAATCATATCTTTTGGAACTTATGTGCAGAAAGTACATTGGAAAAAATTACGTTTTTGATGAATTGTTGATAGCAATTTCGGAAATATGGCCATGTCATAACAATTATTAAAATATTCATAGGGAACAACACGTAAGTATTCTTGTTATTATTATATATTGCGTTATTTGTTTTTATATTCGCACTTTGCAAGCTTCGTAAAATCATAGTTGCCAACTTAATGTAATCTTAAGATCACGAAATAAGGTTGGGGCTGTTGTAATAAGTACCACAGTTTTTAAATAAAAATAATATCTCAGTATTCTTATGCATTTCTGCACATAGAAATTAAAGACTTTTAAGGACCATAAATGAAAAAAATTAAGTCCCTCTCAGCACAGGGGAAATGATAGCAATTATTTACTTCCAAACTTTACTTTTGTAATACCAGTCTAAAAATAAAACATACCTGCAAGTACAATGGTGAAATAAATTAAGAGGATTTTCATATTTGATCTAGGATCTCCAGAACTATTGGACAGATTTTCATAAAATTTGGTGTGAACATAGGTTAATATAATACAAACAAAATAAACATTCAACAGTTATAATAGACACACATATTTGTGTGTAACACTCATGGGAGTCTGAAAGTCTGAAACAGTGGTTGCATAAGACACAAAAGAAATGGGCTAATAAAGGGTATGGTTCCCGCTTACAGCCATACAGGCCTTGCAGCGTGATGTCATACTGGAAATACGGCAGTTTATCAGTGTCTGTGGAAATTGGTCCCACTCATTCAGCAACAAGATGAACTCGGGGCCCACTGCACTCCGGAAAAGGCGAACATAAGGCTCCAAGACCTCATCCCTATACCTCACACCAGTCACAAAGCCTCTGTCAAAGACATAGAGAGGTGTGCGGCCATCCAACATGATGGCTTCCCAGACCATTACACCGCCACCATAATTATTGATTTTGCCAACATTGGAGGGTAGATAGCGGGTCCCTGGCTCTCTCCATATAAAAGTACGGTGAGAATCGGTGTTTAGGATAAAACGGGACTCATCGATGAACAGAACGGTCGCCCATTGCTCTATACTTCAATCACTATGCTGTATGTGCATGCTAATCATACTTTCCTGTTCGTAGATGTGAGCAGGACACAAACAACCTTCTCTCATTCAGTCTTTTGGAAACAGTCACCCTTGTTACACGAGTTCCTGGTCCCAAGATAGCTGAGAAGCTATAGTCCCTCTGCTACGCCTCGCTAAAATGGACAAATAGCGATCTTCTCTGACTGTCGTAGCTTGTAGACGACCTTGCCCAGGCTTTTTCTCAATGGATCCAGTATCCTGGAACTGCTTCCATATGCTACACACGACGCTGGGCATTAAATTAAACTCATATCTAGACTCGCAATTGGCCTGCCTCTAGCCTCTTCACAATTCGCCACCTCATTTCATCATCTAAACATTGGTGGTTACTCGTTTTTACTGTTCTGATATGAATTTAACCGATTGCTGCAAGTTAACACCAAGAAATTCGCCGAGGTGTGCTAGCGAATGCAATTCGGTTTACCGTCCATGTGCTTATAAAGCCTGTTTTTCTGCTGGCTCCGTCTGCACACATGTGCACGCTTACGTATTTACCGTACAAGATTTGCATTTTTATCTAGAAGCAATGGTTTTCCCTTCAGTTCAGTTCTTTTCACGCAATTCGATAAAATATGCAAAATCTCTTAATTCATTTCACCAGTGTAGTTCAGAATACAGTGTGAATCATGCTCTGCCTATAGGGGCCATCTACAAACATTGTACTGTTATATAAAAGTACAAAATATCCCCCTCCCACCCCAAAAAATGTTAAACCAAATTAATTTCATTCTCAAGTTCAATCAGGATGTCGAATAGATCTTGAATCAATAATTTTTGCATTTTTATCTAGAAGCAGTTCTTTTTCCTTCAGTTCAGTTCTTTTCACGCAATTCGATAAAATATGAAAATTCTCTTAATTTATTTCACCAGTGTAGAATGCATTATTATTAAACATAATTTAATATTTAAAATAATTATAAAACAAATTTGAGAATAAAATCAAATGCGTAAAATTTATCAAGTAATTAGCATTACGTTACACAAATTCTTGAAACAGTTATATTTTATATTTATAATAGTTCGACTTATTTTAAATAAGATTAGTAACATTTTATTTAAGTTTTACAATTAGCCTTATATTGATTATTTTTTTATGCCTTGTTTTACCACGTACTCACTCAGTTCAGAGGTTTACGGAGATTGGATGTCAAGTGATATAGGTTAAAATGAGAAGTAAAATCATAATAGCATGATTCGTAACAGAAGCTTAGCTGTTGTCACCACTGCTTCTTTCCCAGAAAGAAAGAAAGCAGCTGACAGAGTTGGCGTGTTAAGTAAATGTTGAAAGTTAATTGCGTTTTGTATGTCTGAGGAAGTTTGTTGCTATCGTTGTAACCAAGTACTTTAAAGTTCCAATAAGCTGTTGAAGTAACAGAGATGATAAGTTTTTTTGTGATTCATTAGCTGTAAAGAACAGTGTTTCATGTTAATTTTTTTTTAATTTTGGGTTATATATTGCATACATAGTAAGGATTAAAGGAAAGTGATAACTTGTATTAAAACAGCAGTCAATTGCAAAGGTGAGCAATCAGTTGCAAATAATTAAATTAGGAATTTAACATTTAATTGTTACAGATTTACATTACTAACATTTTTTTTTATTTAAAAAGTATTCATTAAAAAAGTCTAAATTATCTAATTTAAATATCTCTTAAAATCTCAATCTAAGAACATTTAAAAATGACATTCATATACTTTATGACATTGATTCTAAAACAATATTTTGAAATTTAGGAATGATACAATTTTTAGAATTTAGGACAATGAGCAGCAAAATTTAGGAAACAGAGAGATTGGACCAACAGGCAAAATGAATGGTGCCAGCCCTGTATATGGTGTGTACTGAGACATACAAGATGAATCTTTTAAATCAGTGCTTCTTAAACTTTTTTTATTGATGACCCCTTTTAATCATTGAGATTTTTTTGTGACTTCACGCATTAAATATAGAAGAAAGATAAAAATATGAATATTTTTGCATATATAATTCTTTTCTTTGGCAAACAATAGAGATATGAAATGAAGTAGCTTTTGGATTTGTTTCAAATATTAATTAAATTAAATAACACTGGGCTAATGGGATAGATATACTTGTTTTTTGCTGCATAACAAATTAAATTTTGGTGTAATATTTGATACCTTTAGTCAAGTGATTAATCTCACTGATGTCAATCAAAAGTGGCTTTTGAATTCAAGATAACTTTTTGAACTGAAAATTCAATGTTAGGTATTTGTGAAACTATTTTTCTACAGTTTTTAAACAATCTGTAACTAATCTTTTACAATTATTTTTTTCAATTATAAAATTTTTGATAGTCAAAAACATTTCAACTAATCATATTCTACCCAATTCTTTCAAATATTGGTCTTTTTAATAAAACCTTTATTTATTTTTTTCCCTGCAAAGGCCTCTGGATGGATCAGGCAGCGTATGAAAGTTTCATGATAATCAACAACGTTAACAAATGATTTAAAAAGACCACTTTCTTCTGTCATCACTTTTGCACCACCTGTTCACACTCCAACGCTATTTTTTCATTTGAAGCCTTCAGTTTAAAAACATCCACTAACTTTACCATACATGTCTTTTCCTCTTATATTTTCTTTCAAAGAACTTAAAATAACTATTCTTCTTCAATATTTTCCTGATAAATATATCATATACATACTAACAACTGAACTATTTTTTAAATATCAGTTGGTTCATCCAATTGAGTAGCAAATTTTCGGCTTTCCTTACGTCTAGTAATAAGTTGTTTAAATTATTCTTTGCCAATTTCAGAAATTCTACTGCTGACGGTGTTGTTCGATAGATGAATTTTCCAAATTTTTTCACCTTATTTACTTTACAGTATTTCTGCCATTTTAATACTAGTAGCAGGTAATATGTGATCTACGATGGTGTATGGCTTTTTATTTTTAGCATTCAGATATGGAACTTCAGGATGATAAAATATTTTTCAATAACAGTCATAAATTTCTTAAAATATTATTTTCCTTTATTTAAAGATTTAATAGTCGTTCAAAATGTTCTTTTGGTTTACTGACACATGAAGGATGATTGGATTTGAGATGCCTCTTTAATTTTGATGATTTCATGCTCATCAGAGCCGAAATTTTATTTCAAATTAAACAATGAGGTTGCTCATTATCACTAGGGTTGATGAAATTAAAATCAAAAGGAGAAAATGTCTCATCACATTTTCTTTTTGCATCTTACATGTCTTGCTCTAATTACTAGGTCCTGCTTGAACAGACTGTTGCATAACCGTCTGCATAATTACCTTTGTCGCTAAACTTCAATAGAGCGTATGATTATACACTATTACAATTTTATAATTCTGTTGTACAGATAATGTAGTATAATAAATTAAAAGCTAATGAAGGGGTTAAGACTAATGTTTCTTTAAATTCATGTATCTGAATTAATTTTTGCTCGTGATCCCTAGCTTAAACTGTCCATTTTCAGTTTCTGTATTGATAGAAAAATCCCTTTCTAGAGCTGCAAGTTTATGTAATAAGATTAGAAACATTTCTGCAAGTTTTTATGCTTATAGCTGGCAAAAAATAGAGAAAATAGAAGAAAGATAAGCATGTCAAGTGTAAGACTTTTAGGTTCAAAAGTTAAAATTCAAATAATTCTGTTTTCACTGTTTTACAAAAAATTTAAGGGAAAAAAAAATCACCATCATAAACTTTTTGTAAAACATGTCTAGGTGTTAATACCATGAAGACACCTTTCATTTTGTCACATTTCTCTGGAATCTTCCCCGTTAGAACAAAATGCCAGAAGATTATTTTGGGAAATAAAAAAAAGTGTCAAGTGAATTTTACACAGGAAACTAATACATGTTTGAATATTCTGACGTAATTACATGGAAAAATACTCTTATCATGAAAAAATATTAAAAAAAGATAAATCCAATTAAACTTAAAAAATAATTACAGTAGCTTTTTTTGCTTTATTTAATAAGTATTTCAGAAACGGTTACAGCATTTATTATTCCAAAGGGGCTTTGTCCCTGAAGGACTATTGTTTTCGTTTTGCGATTTTGCGTCGGACTCATAAACGTCGGTTCACTTTTCAAACTGTTGCCACAAAATGTTAAAGTCCTGCATTATATTTGAAGAAATTAAATAATGAAAAATCTGCATAAATGATTGTCTATTTCTCGCATTGTGATAAAACAATGGTACATAGAGCCATCAAATTTTGAATGACGAAATCCTACTGCGAATATGGGCATCTGAAATCCCAAATTTGGAATTTGTTTTATTATAGATTTTATATTTTGTAAAACTTTAACGAATTTTTGATTTACAAACTCAATGCTTTAAAAGCGAGAAATGGCAACATTATATAGAAAAAAAATACTTTTATCTCCAGCTCGCGAGACTGTGTATATCGGAAATTCTAAAGATATGCTTAATTTAACATTATTTTGCGATATTGCTCTTGAACTGAATTTTATGGTTTAAGTGGAAAGAACATGATATTTAATAAATAAAGGTAACACTCAAAACGTTAAAAAAACGCCCCTTTGGACGTAATTTAAAATCTGAAACATTTCAGATTTTTTTTTTTTTTTTTTATTATCTCATTTATTTTTCAGAATCAAAATATTCTGAAGTCAACAAAATGGAAAGTAATGCCACTTTAAAATTTGACAGGTGCAAATAAAAATGTTTTATTTTAATATTTCTTAAATACAATTAAAATTATCATTATTTTAATAATATTTATCAATGCTATGTTTGCTTAAAAAAATTGGCAATGAATTCGCAAATCCCCGAATCAAAAATTTTATATACTAATCTTAAAATTGCAATAATGCTGTGATAAATTGTTAAATTGAGTCCCACATAGCAAAGAATTCATATTCCAAAAAGGAAAATGTTGTTTTTGGATATAATTTTTATGAACCCTCCATTAGTAAAAAAGAAATAATTTCAAAATGTTTTATGTTTCGATCGAGGTACAGATTTAACACAGTTTATATCAAAAGCAGAAACAAATTCAAATGATAACACAACAAATACATATTTGACAATGAATCACCAGAAAACATTTCTCCGAAATATTAATTCACATACAAAGTAGCAGACATAAAAAACAGGCAGAAATATCAGATAAGTAAAATTAAGGACCATTGGCCAATTTTGGTTGAAATTAAGAATTTTTAAGGACCAAACATTACTTAAAAAAAAAAAAAAAAAAAAAAAAAAACCTAAGAACTGCATAAACCCTAAGCACGGAGAAAAAAATGCTAATTTCCGGAAGTCAGTCAGAATTAAAGAGGATGCAATTCATTGCAGAGGTAGATAGAAGTATGCAAATATGTTAGGTAACAGCCAATCGCGCTTTCATTGTGAAGAAATATGCAAAAAAAGGCAGTTTTATAAGAAGCCAGCTTTATGAATGGTTACAGAAGTTGATTGTAAGTGCTGATAGAAGGTGTTTAAAACTTTCGTACAATTTGTTTTCAAGACATTCCAATTTGTTTTTTATTACTTCCAGAAGACGAATGGAAGATTCCGAGTGCTGGCATGCTGTGGGATGCATTGAAGCAGGACAGTCGATCACAGATGTTCTCTTTTCTTCGGCGTTCATCATTCCGTAATTTCACATTTATGAAAACAATTCCAAACCACACAGACAGTTGTCTGAAGGCCTGTAGCCGGTCACCCAAGGGTTACAACCCCACGGAAGTTCGATATATTGCTATTGTAGCCAAGCGGAATCGCAGAGCGACCTCCACATGTGTGAAATCTATGCTTACAGCGTCCATTGGTAAGCCGATATTCGCAGGTACTGTAAGCCGAAGATTACATATGAGTAGACTGTAAGCCCAGATACCTCGAGTTTGTGTTTCTCTATTCGTCCAGTCAAGAAGGACACGATTATAGTGGTGCCGGGAACATGTCAATTGGAATGTGTCTGACTGGGGCAATGTCATGTTTACTGATGAGTCAAGATTTGCTCTGGAGCCAGATGATAAACGTATAAGGATATTGCATAAACAACGAAAATGCAATCAGTCCCAAAACATCACCGAACATCATGCATTCTGAAGCGGAAGCATTATGGTGTGGGCATGGATTTCATTACGATACTGCACCGACCTGCACATCTTTAAACGGGGTTCTATGACGGCTGTCCAGCATCGAGATGAAGTCCTAGAACCCATTGTGAGTTTGTACGCTGCAGCAGTTGGCCTTACGTTTGTTTTAATGGACAATAATGCACGTCCCCGTAGAGCTGACATTGTCGATGACTACCTGAAGAGTGAAGGGTTGCGCGTATGGCTTGGCCCGCATATTCGCCCGACCTTAATCCCACTGAAAATTTTTGGGATGCTCTTGGCCGTGCTGTATCTTCACATTTCCCACCTCCAGCCACTCTTATTGAGCTGGAAACTGCTCTACAAGAAGAATGGCAATTGCTTAATTCTGCAGTTCTAATTGAAAGCATGGTCCCAAAGTGTAAACTTTGTATACAGTTGAGGGGGGATCACATACAATATTAATGTCCTTTTTTCATTTTATGCTGTTTATTTCCACTTTATACATAATTCTGTTTTATACAGTCTCCAGTATGTCATTATCTGATAACTTACAAAAATTTATTATTGTTTTCATTTCTGTATATAATTATTGATTTTGTTTTATGCATAAATATATATGCTACTTTCCTGCTGAATTTTGTGTCAATCAAAGCAGTATTTGTTGATTTTTTTGCATTTTATATCTTTGTGTTTAACTTTTAGAAGTGAGCGTATAATTAAAAAGCACATTACTGTTAGAGAAGAAAAAGTATACAATTATAATTTACAGAACACTAGAAAATTTGATCACTAGCATTAGCTTTTATTTAAATGCTTAGTTAATGTACACTCTTAGACAAAAAAAAAAAAAAAAAAAAAAAGCACCAAGGAGTCATACAAATGGGACGAAAATCGGTAGAAGTGATGTACATGTACAGAAAAACAAATGATTACAGTTTGAGAAAAATTGGATGATTTATTGAAGTAATAGAGCTTCACAAAGTGAAAAAGTCAGTAACGTGTTTGTCTACCTCTGGCCCTTATGCAAGTAGTTTTTCTGCGTGGCATCGATTGATAGAGGTTGCGGATGTCCTCCTGAGTGATATCGTGCCAAATTCTGTCCAACTGTCGTGTTAGATCGTCAACATCCTGAGCTAGTTGGAGAGCCCTGCCCATTATGCTCCAAATGTGCTCAATGGGAGAGAGATCTGTCGACCTTGCTGGCCGGCCAAGGTAATGTTCGGCAAGCAGTAGAAACATGTGCAGTATGGGGGCGGGCATTATCTTGTTGAAATGTAAGCCCAGGGTGGTGTGACATGAAGGGCAACACAATGGGCCTTAGAACTTCGTCGACGTACCGCTGTGCTGTAAGGTTATGATGGATGACAACCAAAGGGGTCTTACTATGAAATGAAATGGCACCCCAGACCATCACTCTGGTTGTCGGCCTGTCTGCCGGAAGACAGTCAGGTTGGTAACACACCGCTGTCCGGGGCGTCTCCAGACTTGCATTCGCTGGTCATCGGGGCTCAGTTCAAAGCGGGACTCGTAACTGAAAACTATTCTACTCCAGTCAGTGACATTCCAGTGCGAATGACCCCGACACCACTGCAAACGGGCTTGACATTGTATAGATGTCAATGGTAGTCAGCACAAGGGGTGCCATGACCTCAACACCTTTTCTGTGAGCCGTCTATGAATAATCTTTGTGGTCACTGAAGCACTAGCTGCACGTACAATTGATGATAATGTTGCATCTGGGGCTGCTTGGTCTTCACAATCTGTCGTTTCTCTAGGCCTACCACTTCCTTCTTGATGCTGTGTGCGGCCATGGTTCACCCATTCCTGTCAACATTGTCTAGTGGTATCGCTCCTGCTCAAATGTCGAGCTATTCGCTGATAAGACCAACCGGCTTCTTTGAGCCCAACTACACGACCTCTCTCAAATTCTGACATCTGCGCATATCGTTCGTGCACCTGTATGCGAGGCATAGTTACTGTCTACCAGAGTACAAGAAATGAAATCCATGAAGAATTCATGACCTGGAATCATAATTTCTCCTCCTAAATATCCTGCCAGTTGTGCAGATCAGACGTGCTGTAGTGACAACCGTTCATTCATTGGCAGCCGAAATGTAAAATTTTGCACTTTCCATCGAAACCTGTATGCATATCAATTTGTGTCCAATTTGCTTCATATCTTCTTGGTACATTTTTTTTTTTTTTTTTTTTTTTTTTGTCTAAGAGAGTATATAAGCAGCATAGCTAGAAATTTTAAAATTCAGGTACATTATATGGGGCTGGAAATGACATTTACAATTATAATAAAAATATAAACATTAATAAGACTTAAGGCAAAATGAAGCATAGATTACATTTAAATGATTCACTTTTCACGCTGTACACTTTACACTACAATAAACATATGAAAATAAATGAAAGATTTTTTGTTTCCCCCACTGGCAACAATTTCTTTCTTGCCAAAATGTAAACTGTTACCTTTGATCTTATGAAAACAAGAACAGTTGATTTGAAATATAAATTAAATAGTGTATACAGATGATTTTTTTAGTAAATATACTATTTTACATCAGCATTCATTTTTAAAAAAATGCAGAAATTCAAAAGCTATAGCTAATTTATTTGTAAGCAGGTTTAATACATATCAGATATTTATTATATCACAGATTATGCTAAACAAAATTGAGAAAAGAGTTAAAAAAAATATTTATTTATGGATATCTTTAAAAAATAAGGATACATATTTTTTAATTAAATGGATTAAAAAAATGTTTTTACATAAAAAAGACTTTTTTTTTTGAAAAATAAAACAAATTTAACAATCAAGTATAAAATACGTATCTATACAGAAAAAAAAAAAAAAAAAAAAAAAGATGTGTACACCACGTGAATTCCTTGTACAGAATATTATATTATACGCACTTTTTCCTGTACTTCATTTATACTTATTTCCTTGAATTTCATTACAGATATATTTCTCATTCAATTAATTCAGTTATCACTTCGCAGCAAGGCGAAAATACATAAACTCAAAATATCTTTATTAAAATTTTAAAGATATAGAAAAAAAAATAAACAACAAAAATTGTTTTTTGACTTCTAAATTAACACCAAATACAGCTAAAAACAAACTTCTTTTTGCACAATTAAAATTAGAGTTTCTATGCAAAAACAAGCAATTCGGCCTGCAGGCAAGAAGGCTGATTTTTTGTTGTACAAAACTAAATTTTCCTTTTGGTCCCACTCTGCAAAAAGACACTGTAGGTGCAGAAAGACTTCATTCTCTATCCTGCAAAGTTTCAAATGTACAAAAATACGCTGAAGTGACAAAAGTCATGGGATACCTCCTAATATTTTGTCGGTCCTCCTTTTGATAGGCGAAGTGCAGCAACTCGACGTGGCATGGACTCAACAAGTTGTTGGAAGTTCCCTGCAGGAATATTGAGCCATGCTGCCTCTATAGAACTCCATAATTGTGAAAGTGGTTGACGGTGCAGGGTTTTGGGCACGAACTGACCTCTCGATTATGTCCCATAAATGTTCGATGGGATTCATGTCGGGTGATCTACATGGCCAGATCATTCGCTGGAATTGTCCAGAATGTTCTTCTATCCAATCGCGAACAGTTGTGGCCCGGTCACATGGCGCATTGTCATCCATAAAAATCCCATTGTTGTTTGAGTATGTGAAATCCATGAATGGCTGTAAGTGATCTCCAAGTAGCTGAAGGTATCCATTTCCAGTCAATGATCGGTTCAGTTGCACCAGAGGACAGAGTCCATGCCATGTAAAAACAGCCCAGACCATTATGGAACCACCACCAGCTTGAACAGTGCCTTGTTGACAACTTGGGTCCATGGCTTCGTGGGGTCTGCACCACACTCGAACCCTACCATCAGCTTTTACCACCTGAAATCGTGACTCATCTGACAAAGCCACGGATTTCCATTCGTTTAGGGACCAACCGATATGCTCACGAGCCCACGAGAGTCGCTGCAGGCGATGTCATGCTGTCAGTAAAGGCACTCGAGTCGGTCTTCTGCTGGCATAGTCCAAGGAAGACAAATTTCACCACACTGTCCTATCGGACACGTCCCACATTCATTTCTGTGGTTATTTGACGCAGTGTTGCTTGTCTGTGAACATTGACAACTTTACGCAGACATCGCTGGTCTCGGTCGTTAAGTGCAGGTGCTCGGCCACTGCACTGTCTATGGTGGGATGTTATGCTTGAAATTAGATACTCTCGGCGCACTCTTGACACTGTGGATCTCGGAATGTTGAATTCCCTAACGATATCCGAAATGGAATGACCCATGTGTCTAGCTCCAACTACCATTCCGCGTTCAAAGTCTGTTAATTCTCGTCGTGCGGCCATAATCACGTCAAAACCTCTTCACATGAATAACTTGAACACAAATGAAAGCCCTGCCAAAGCACTTCGCATTTATACATTTTCTACACAACACTATTGCCATCTGTATATTTGCATATTGCTATCCCATGACTTTTGTCACTTCAGTGTATGGCAAGAAAAATTAAGCTCAGCTGCACTTAAAGAACTTTAAAATTGTTGATAATTCTACAACTATTGCATGCAGATTAACTAAAGGCATAAAAACCTTAGCCAGAAGATAAGAACAACATAATTCAATTATTTTTAATGCAAAAAATGTGCAATATATAAGAATATATAAGATATTCCAATATATAAGAATTTTTAAAAAAACTGAACTCACTGAGCCGAGTAACAGTAAGGTATATACTTTTGGCGCAGCCGATTGCAACCAAAAAGGGAGGTGCACAATTACATGTTATCGCAGTCCTATATAGAAAATTTCAACATTCTCACACTACTCGTTTTTGAGTTATGTGAGATACATACATACATATGTACAGACGCCACAAAAAAATCTCTTCTGAATCCATTTTAAATCAGTTTTATTTTGTTATTACAATACTTCCTTTACTTTGTACAAAGAAGTATTAAACAAACAAAACAGAAAACATATCCTTAACATAATCATTTTAAATTTTGAATTTGCAGTTTCTTACCTTCTTCACTTTCATCAGTTTCAATGACATGCTCTTCTTCTGACATTATCTATTATATGAAAAATATGAATTAATTAAAAAAGTAATACATTATGTATCTGAAAACTAAAATATGATGTCAAACTAGCAAGCCCTTCTAAAACAGACATAATTTATTACTTAAGGGTCATTTAAGCAGATCTACGCTAATCTTTGGAATATGGTAACAGGTAGTTTGGCGACATTTTGGTAAGGCGATAAAGGTTACTAGGTAGGACTTTAGCAATAATCTGAGAAGTACACAGTTTAATCACAGATTATTTTATCTCAGAGACATGAGATATCATGAGACATGTCACGTGACATTTTCCGGAAAATTCCAATCGTGATTTTAGCTAATAAGCACTTAGAAACAATTTCGCTGCTAAAGTGCAGAATCGCCCACTTATTTGTTTGGCGCTTTTTACAAGAGTAAGAAGAATTGGATTTTTGTCAATTTTCTTTGACTTTTTAAGTGAAAATAGGTCGATGTGTACATAGATAAAGTCAAGCGTGTACGCAATGCCATATTTGTGCAATTCTGGGATATTTTTTAAGTGAAAATAGGTCGACGTGTACATGGATACCGCGTATGTGCAATTCTTAAAAATGTGCGAAGCAGTGGGCGATTCTGCACTTTCTCCCAATTTCACACCTAATCTTCGTCGTGATTAAGCACTTTTGTTCCATAAAAGTTCTAGCATAAACGTAATTCGGCTAGCAGATTGTTGGAAAAAAATGTTGAGTTAAAAAAAAAAAAAAAAAAAAATGCCTTTACTTCGTGAAAACAAAATGGCATTAAAAAAAAAAACTAGCAGGTTGCTGTAGCAGGTCTGGTTGCCAAATTACCATACTCCGTAGATTCACCCAGATCTAATATTCAAATCATTATAAAGTATTTAAAAACTACCTGTTTACAGAGGATTTTCCAAAGGAATTTTTATTATTTAAAAATGGCAACACACATAAGAACTGTCAGCCTAGCTCAACTTCTGCAAAAAGGTAATACATTAATTTTTTTAAAATTATTTTTTATGTATTGTTAATTTCCAGCAAGGATTCAAGATGAGTGCAGTTGTAAATTAAAAACAGTAATAAAAAAAAGCTTCTGTATACAGTTTGCTACGATACTACAATTTCAGTGGCGTCTGCAAAGTCTGAACTGTTGAGCACACTTTTTGTTACAATGGGCAATCATAGTCAGATATTGATCTTAAGAAGCACAAGTTATTTGCGTATAGCCTTGACCAGGCCTCTTTACACCAATTTCTAAAGTCTTCAAATTATTTCGATAGCATACATACTGTCCTGAAATATTTACACATCTTGCTGTTTCTACGACTGGCTACCCTACTTCTAAATGGCCGATGATTTGCCACTTCACAGATTCTTCCCAATGATACTTCAGAGGCACAACAAATTGTTTTGAGTCCTTAGACACTGAAATTGAAAGCTGCATTGCCGAAATTACTCAAATATTTCAGGGTATTTAGAGATGAATTTGGACAAGAGTGTAGCTACAACAAAAAGGAAAATATATACAGTCAAAAGTCATTAATCCGGACTTGTCGGAACTTCGGCGATTCCGGATTATCGATCATCAGTTTAAATCTGGTAAGATAGCATGCAGAAATTATAAAATTAAAAATATGAAACCATAATTTATGAAATAAAGAACAATTATGATCTAAAAGGTATCAATATTTACAAAAAAAAAAAAAAAAAAGAGCTTAATATTTATTTGTTTACTTTATTAAACATTTCTTTCAATGTAAGTTGTTTAAGTTGCTTCGTTTTACGTGATAATACTTTCTCTTTAATTCTATAAATAGACATAATTTCTTGTTCAGTTACAAAGTTCTGCTGTTCAAGTCTTATAATTGCTGTGTCGAGAATACCGACTAATTTGTAAATCGAAATTTTTCGTTTTCAATAACCTCTGTGTCACTTTCTTCACTATCGGAAGCGAATTATAATAACGAGGAATTTGATTTAAATCATATCAAAGACGGAGTACATCGAGATGAAATACATTTAGTAAGGAATTATAAGCCAAATAAAATAAAAACCTCTGCCCTGAAGATAAGGATAGTGCTGACAAATCAACTTCCAATTCATAGTGCGGCGTGGTGAAAGTTCAAGGTTAATTTTATAAAAATTAAGCTTGAACTTTCGATTATATCAAAAAGAGTTTCCAATTCTGGATCTACAAAGCGAAAGCATGTTTTAATGTCCATTAAACAAAAGGTGGAATTACTGCAAAAAATGGATAAAGGCTTATCTGTCTCAAAATTATGCGAGATGTACGGCATTGGAAAGTCCAGTATATATGACACAAGAAAAAGGAACGGTTAATCTTTAGATTATGGTAACTTGGCGATTTTTTGGCGACCAACCCTGCTACAGCAACCTGCTAGTTTTTGTTTGGACGCCATTTTGTTTTCACAAAGTAAAGGCATGTTTTTTTTTTTTTTTTTTTTAAATCAAAATTTTTTTTTCTAACAATCTGTTAGCCGAATTACGCTTATGCTAGAACTTTTATGGTACAAAAGTGCTTAATCATGACGAAGATTAGGTGCGAAATTGGGAGAAAGTGCAGAATCGCAAACTGCTTGCTGCGTTTTTAAGAATTGCACATACATGGTATCCAAGTACACGTCGAGCTATTTTCACTTAAAAAAAATCCCAGAATTGCACAAAAATGGCATTGCGCACACTCTTGACTTATTTATGTACACTGCTAAAGTCCAAGTTAGTAACTTTTATCACCTTACCAAAATGTCGCCAAACTACCCATTACCATATTCCAAAGATTAGCCAAAGGAACTTTTTATGTAAGCATCTTAAACAACTAACATTGAAAGAAATGTTTAATAAAGTAAACAAATAAATATTAAGCTATTTTTGTAAATTTTGATATCCTTTAGATCATAACTGTTCTTTATTTTATAAATTACGATTTCATATTTTTAATTGTATCAATTCTGCATGCCATCTTACCAGATTTAAATTGATGATCTATAATCCGGAATCGACGAAGTCTCGACGAGTCTGGATTATGGACTGTATCTGTGACATTCTTTAGTTAGTAACTTATAAAGATGATGAGCTCATGGAAAGTAAGATGGTAAAACAACGGATTTCATAATTACAGTGAGCAGTTAGTCATAACTTTTATTCTCAAAAAATATATCAATATACTGTCTATCAAAAACACCTAAATCAACATGCCTTGTAACAAAGCAATTCTTGAACTTTTTGCTAAGGAAATTCCAACATGGAGATATGCAAGAGGAAAGAAATTCGTAAACAGATATCTTCCAATGAACATGAAGTTTCTTCTTATATAGCAGACATGAACAAACTGCGGCTCTCGGCACCTTAAATGTGGCTCACGAGCTACTTGCTGCCCTTTGCTCTCTGAAATGCAACTTGTTTGCAACAAACAGTTGTTAATTTTTTTAAATGCAATTCCTTTTTGAAAGAAAAACCATGCAATGACATGTTTCTTTATTACTAGGTAATTTGATTTCTTATATTATGTGTGTAATAATTTAATCGATTTAAAACTGTCTGCCACAGGATTATCCTCAGAGCAACAAACAAAATTGCGAAAAATTCCATTTCTGCCAATTGCTATCATGACTGGTAACTTTTAGAGCAGATAATCGCCATCAAAGAAGCCTAAAATTCACAAATACGAGGTAATTTTAAAAATAATCCTTTCTAATTTTTTTTTCTTTATCTCTCAGGTTAATTTTATTTCAGGTAGATTCTGCTTATTCTTTAAGTGTGATCCCCTTGCTTTACAACATTTGCTATAAAATGAGTTGGAAGATTTGCTATTATTTGTAGAATACTTGTGTATGTATATATGTATCTATATGTACACTGCGGCAAAAAAAAAAGGGGGGGGGGACAGTTCTATATCTCCTGTTTTACTGGGCCGATTGATGAAATTCAACTTGCGTTTTTCGTGTCTCGAATGGACTTAGGATATGTATTAGATTTATATATAGCATTGTTCTAATATAGGTATTTGGACATAAAATTGGACTTTTTCTGAAATAACATACACTTTTTTTCCATACTTCGATTCTATGACTCAAACTGCCAAGTTTTATAGATAGTTTTTAAAAAATTAGCTCTCAAAATTTTAGCTCCTCATCTTAATTGAGTTTGGTATATATTTATTAATCTCTCTTTTTTTTATTAAACTTATTTGATTCTTCCTTTCACATTTTGAAATTTAGGTTCATTCCAAATAAAATTTACCCATTTTTTATGATTTATTTTTATAAATTTTTCAAAAAAAAAATTTTGAATTATAATCTATAAAATTTTTACCATCATCTTAAAGAAGATGCATTTCTAAGCATACCTGCAAAAAATTAGTTTTTTATTCAAATTTCCGATACGCGAAAAAAGATATACGCGAATTTATGCATTGGTATGTTTTAAAATTTGGCATATTTGTTGAAAATGATAAAACATCAAATGTGGTTTAGACACTTTGCTAAAATTATTTGGAACTAGAAATGTAGTGACTTTTTTTCCGCTCATGCACAATCTAAAAAGGTAAGAACGAGGTGCTTTTTTTCTGCTCCAGCATAACAGAAGGAAAAGGAAAATTGGTTACCACATATTAAGAGGTTCACCAAGTGAACTATTCTTGGCGCAAACTGAAAAATTTGTGCCAAGATAAATTTTTGAATTTCTCCGTAAATTTTACAAAATTTAATATCTAGGCATAATTTGAGTTGTAGAATGGAAATATGGGAAACAATTTATATGTTATTTCAGAAAATGTCCGATTTTGTGTCAAAATACCTATGTTAGAACTATGCTAAATCTAATATATATACAGTCAAAAGTCGTTAATTCAGACACCCATAATCCGGACCTCAAAGCTACAAACTTTCTGCGCATGCGTCGCTTTGACGCAAGACCTTTACGGCTGCGAATATGCGTGCGCAAAATACGTTTACGAATGTGCTTTTAATTTATAATGGACGGTATAAGCTAAGCTAAAATTATCTAATTCAGTTAATGTTGCAGATTGCGTTGTTCCTTAACCTTTGAATTGGATTATTATTTTTTGCAGGCTGTTAGAGCAGTTTTATAAAAGTAAGCTTGAACTTTCGATTATGTCAAATAGAATTTCTGATATATATTTACTAATATGTAAAGGATCTACAAAACGAAAGTATGTTTCGAAATCCATTAAACAAAAAGTGGAATTACTGAAAAAAATGGATAAAGGCATATCCTTTGTTTATCTAAACTATGTTTATCTTTAACGCCGCGGCGCGCAATGAATTGGAAGTTATCTGTCAGCACTATCCTTATCTTCAGGGCAGATGTTTTTATTTTATTTGGCTTATAATTCCTTACTAAATGTAGTACAGTCAAAAGTCGTTAATTCAGACACCCATAATCCGGACCTCAAAGTTAAAATCTTTCTGTGCATGTGCCGCGTTGACGCATGCGCTTAGGCGTTTACACGTGCATGCAAGACCTTTACGACTGCGCATAAGCGTCTACGCAAGCGCAGAATACGTTTTCGCATGCGCGTTTAATGTATAACGGATGTTATAAGCTAAAATTATCTAATTATCTATTTCAGTTAATGTTGATGATTGCGTTGTTCCTTAATCTTCGAATTGGATCCGGCTTATTATTTTTTGCAGACTGTAAGAGCAATTTTATAAAAGTAAGCTTGAACTTTCGATTATGTCAAATAGAATTTCCGATGCTGGAGCTACCAAAGGATCTAGAAAACGAAAGTATGTTTCGATGTCCATCAAACAAAAAACGAATTGCTACAAAAAATGGATAAAGGCATATCCTTTGTTTATCTAATCATTCCGAAATCTGTTTATCAATTTCACGCTGCTCTGCACATGGGGGGGGGACGTCCCGGCATGTAATGAACTGGAAGTTGATCTGTCAGCACTATCGTTATCTTCAGGGCAGATGTTTTTATTTTATTCGGCTTATAATTCCTTACTAAATGTAGTATTTAATCTCGATGTACTCCGTCTTTGATATGATTTAAATCAAATTCCTCATCATTATAAATATCACAAATACAAATGAAATAGTTTCCTGGTTGCAATTTTCTAATTTCGGCTATACGTAAGGTATGCTTTACGCATGCGAACGTTGAAAGAAATGTTTAATAAAGTAAACAAATAAATATTAAGCTTCTTTTTTTGCAAATTTTGATACCCTTTAGATCATAATTGCTCATTATTTTATAAATTACAGTTTCATATTTTTAATTTTATAATTTCTGCATGTCATCTTACTAGATTTAAAATGATGATCTATAATCCGGAAAAATCGATAATCCGGAATCGCCGAATCCGGATTAAAGACTTTTGACTGTATTTCATCTCAATGTACTCCGTCTTTGATATGATTTAAATCAAATTCTTCGTTATTATAATTTGCTTCCGATAGCGAAGAGAGTGACAGAGGTTATTGAAAACGAAAAAATTTCGATTGACAAATTAGTCGGTATTCTATTATATTATAGGACTTGAACAACGGAACTTTGTAACTGAACAAGAAATTATGTCTGTTTATAGAATTAAAGAGAATGTATTATCACATAAAAAAACGAAGCAACTTAAACAACTTACATTGAAAGAAATGTTTAATAAAGTAAACAAATAAATATTAAGCTCTTTTTTTTTTTGTAAATATTGATACCCTTTAGATCATAATTGATCTTTATTTCATAAATTACGGTTTCATATTTTTAATTTTATAATTTCTGCATGCTATTTTACCAGATTTAAACTGATGATCTATAATCCGGAATCGCCGAAGTCCCAACGAGTCCGGATTAATGATTTTTGACTGTACTAATTCGCGCTTTCGAGACATGAAAAACGCAACTTGAATTTTGTCAATCGGCCCAGTAGAACGGGAGATATAGAATTGTGACTTTTTTTTTTGGCATATGTATACATACATACAGTTCAGAATCTGGTCCGGATAACAGAAAATTACCGAAAAGAATACACAAATATGATATTTCTAGGAAAGCTCGGATAAAGTGCAGAATCGCGCACATATTTTTTTGGCCTTTGGGGCACAGCTTTAGTATTAGTCCTTTTTGGCGAAAAATTTGTTTGGCGACATTATGGAGCGATAAATGAAAAATTATGATAACCTTGGTAACCCTAAATACTGAGCTGCCATTTCTGTCCACGTAACTTTAACGAATTTGATAGGTATCGGAGCTTTGATGGCAGGAGGGATAAATTGTGTGTTTTTCTTAATGTTACTTTTGTGTTAGGAAAGCACAACATTTAAAATATTTTTTAAAAAGCCAAATTTTTGATAGTTAAAACTAGTGCTTTTAATATTACATCACATGAATCTTGACATTTTTTCATATGTCAACTCTGCATATTATTATAAACGCCACCCCCCCCAAGGAAAAAAAAAACACATTTTCAGTAGCATGAGGTAAACTCTTGGTGTTTCCTTTGATCAAAATTACCATGGTCTAAAAATACTTGTATACCTCATATTAGAACTATATGGATGTGTAATTGATGAATTCATAGGTTTAAATCATGTTTCATTATTGCTTTTATAACATTTTCATAATTTGTCTGACTATAAAAAATATAATGTTGCTTAGATTATGGAATATATTGCTTATAATTTAGAGTTCTCTAATTTTTTAAATCTTACAACCTAACAGCTGCATATGAATAACCTTCACTGAGTATTATTACTTTCATTAATAGTACATTGACATAACAGTCGACTTTTTATTTTAAATTTTATGCAAATTTTCTACATTACTTAAACATTTTATCTAACAGAAATCTGAATTTTTTGTAATAAAAACTCTATAATAAAAGTAAGAGTACAATTTATATATAAAAATTTGACTACATGGCAAGCACTTAGATACTGATTTCAATGTCTTTAAATGTTATTGTCATAAAGTTTAGATATATTCTTATTAAGTTAAGATATACTTTTATTCTATTATAAAGTTTAGATGTACAGAACAGAAGGCACACTTTGTACTTACGACTCGGTTAACCACTTGTGGCAAGATAACTTATGATAACAATTAAGTTCAAATGTAAAATTTAAATTCAAATAAATTTGTAGCCCAAAGGCTGCACAAATCTATTTAATGCAAAGTTGGTTAAAAACTTAACTGGCATGGAATTCAACTATCAGCAATTATAATGCAAGGCTGAAGACTACAAATCTTTTCTTATCTAGCAGCCTATTAATGTGGCCTCAAAAGGCAAAACACGGTTTGTTTTATAAAATAAAAACTTCATTTGGATTCTGGTGAGAAAATGGATGGAGGAAATTGACAGTAAAGATCCCAAGAATAAAATAACTCTGGTTACAAAATAAAGGAACGTTACAATATACTTTGTTCCTTGATTAATTATTCAGTACATGAAATAGTGTAATGCACTTTTGTTTGCATCATATACAAATTATTTAGTTTATTTAAATGTTTTCCAAAACTGACAGGATTTTGCAAACATATTGACCATATTTTTTGACCTATAGATGCAACACTTCTTCTCTTCAGAAGTAAGATTTAGAATTAAGAAATAAGAGAGAATTATGAATAGAAAATAAATACATATGCTGGCTAGCAGAAGAAGGATGCCTTCATAAAGTACTTTTTAAGAGAAACTGGCTCAGATTCACATTACATCTACGGAAAACTACTAAAACTCCCATATAGCCAGCCTGAACTACCACTGTTCAGTGGCTATCACTCCACCACTAGTGGATTCCAATGACTGTTCGAATTTTTCACAGAAATCATCATTTACGATGATTGTTGTATTATTACCATTGGTACAAAATTTACTCATTATGATAATTTAATTTTAGCTTTTAAATTATAATCATAAATTACTTGTAATAAATTGAGGGATTAAAAAATACACATTTCTTAATATTTTTACCATTTACAATATTTAATCATAAAAAATATTTCTAACACTGGTACAAAACTTGCCCATTATAATTGAATTTGATTTCCTTCACTTTGAAATATTTTTTTATTTTCTTTTAATAACAGAATCTAAGAAACTAAAGTAACATATACTAGTTTGAAATGCATTTATTAACCTTTTGTAAATTTCATTATTCATAAACATAAAAATTAACCTTTTGTAAATTTAAAATATTAGTTAAGTACTAATATAATAAAATATAAATATGAACTAACTACTAAAAATATTAATGTTTAATACATTATATTTTGTAATTAAAAATATTAACATTTTGTAAATTTCATTAGTCATAACATGATAATTGTCATAAATTCATTTACGGTAGTGTTTCAAGAATTTATCATAGCAGTACTAGAAATATTGAAAATTAGAGAAAGACTGTTTATTCTGATTAAGAGCTTATTTTTTAGTATTGTTATTTAGTCTAGATCGGGTTTTGTTGATAATCCGCCATTTTTTTCCGATCTTCAAAACCGGGTCTACCTTGGCGACCGAAGTTTGTCGCCAAATAAAAAAATCGCCAAAAGGACCAATACTAAAACTGTTCCGCATTTGGTTGCCGCGTTTTAGAAGAGTACAAAGAATTGGATTTGTGTCAATTTTCTTTGACTTTTTAAATGAAAATAGGTCGATGTGTACATGGATAGCGACTATGTGCAATTCTTAAAAACGCGCCAAGGAGTGGGTGATTCTGCACTTTTCCCAAACACTTTATAAAATACAGTTCTTAAAGATGAATGGAACATTCTCACATAAAAATTAGTTAAATGCATGCTAAATTGCATTAAAAATGTAGTTTCATTTGAAGCATAGCAATGAAGTATTGAATATTCCCTTATTTTTATCTTTTTATTAAATATAAAATGCTTGTTCAAAGTGTCCAAATACTTATGTTAATTCCTTTTCAGAACTTTTTGAATAAACTATTTCTTATACCTAAAACATTTTAAATGACTTTTTTGAAAACAAACAGGTTTTAAAAAAGATGATCAAGGGTATATGTGAAAGAAAAACAAAGCGCCATTCGTAAATATTTAATAGCTTATTTTTGAAAATAAAACTCAAAAACACAAGTGTCGGAAAACAAATGCGAGCCCTTGTAGCTAGTCTGAAGCACATTTAAAAATAAATCATGTTCTTAAAATACACAAATACTATTAGTATTTAAGGCATTAATAAAATGCTCACTTACAGAAAAAGCAAAAATTATTAAAACAATTTACAGTATCTAACACAAAATTAAATGTCATACATACACCGGTATGTTTAATACGTATATTTAACTATTAGAAGTTACAGTAAGAAAATAAATAAGATATATGATAAATGAAAGGGATCAAGACGGAATTATGATGCAGCGTGTTAAATTATTTTTATCAAAGATATTTCTGATAAAGAAATTTTTACAGTACTTTTGCAAATAGTGTTTACACCGTACGTCACACTGCCAGCAATTTCACTAAAGTGTCTACACGTCCGACGTCGGGCGATTAGCCCAAGGAGTATCCACAGAGGATATGCAAAGAATCTGTAATCCTTACAGATTCTTTGGGATATGCTAGGCGTCCGACTAGTCCGATCCGATCCGAACAAGTATGGCTGGCTGGAGTAGCGCGCGAAGCGCGCTGTTTCCAGCTCATGAGGAGAGCCAGTAGGCACATGACGGTAGGAAGTCTGACGTGGTAGGAGTTAAGAGAATGAGGTGAGGCAGAAGGGAGGCGAGAAAGATGCCGCAAGCCTAGGAATTAGGCCAGACAAGAAGACGTGCAGCAGACGGAGCTGTGCAAGGTAAAGCAATAATGAGTTTTTAAGATAAGATTCTGTGAAAGTATACTACATGACAGAACGAGTTTGTAAGAATACAAACTCTCAAAGGCATACATTTGCAAATATAGAGTTACAGTGACAAAAATGCAGTTTGGAAGATCAGAAATCATATAGAAGTTTCGATGAAATAATAAGAAAAGTATTCATAAAAGCTATATACAATATGTACAACTATATACAGGAATGTTCTACTTTATGTAGGATAGTTCAGATCTCTGGCTAGGTGGACTGCCAGCGGTCGTAACTCTTTATCTTCCGGTAGTGGAATGTAGTTAAATACATGTAATTTTGTCATGTGAGGGCATATAACTGCTTTCTGGAAAAAACTGGAGTTTAGGCGATGAAGATGCTCTATGACAGTTTCAATTTTCAAATCTTTGTGTAAAGTCCTATTAGATACAAAATAATGCGCATTCGTGAAGGTGCGCAGCAACTTTTTCTGTGTAATTTGTAAATTAGATATGTCCCTGTCTCTAACTGATGCCCACGCAGGGGAAGCATACGTGAAGATTGGCTGTATAACAAAGATGTATAAGGGCCGTTTTCTTCTTAAGTCCAGTTTAGAGTGCTCGTTAATAAGTGGGTTGAGACTTTGAATGACTCCTAGTGTTTTTCCCCTGACATGAGTCAGGTGATCCTTCCAGGAAAATTTATCATTAATAATAACGCCAAGGTAATTCGCCTTGCGTACTCCAGGAACTTCTGTATTAAATAGTTTAAGCTTTTCCGTGATTTCAGTGGCAGAGTTCTTCTTTCGGATAATGAGCAGCTTGGATTTATCTGCGTTAAATGAAATACGCCATTTGGTACACCAAAATTCTATTTGCGGCATGATTTGTTGAAGTTTCCTGACAGCTTGATTAGGACACATAGATTTTACAGCAAACGCCGTATCATCTGCATAACAGCCAATGAAGTAATTGTAGTTAAAGCCTGTTTTAGAGCAGTCAGTCACAAAGAAAAGTTATAAGATCGGACCTAAAATTGACCCTTGCGGGACACCGGCGTGAATTCTTTTGACTTCAGATATCTCATTTCCAATAGAAACATGAAAACTTCTGCCTTTCAGGAATGAATAGATGAGACACGTTAAAGTTTTGGTGAAGCCAAGGGAACGGAGCTTGAAAATTAGACCCTCGTGCCAGACGCGGTCAAAAGCTTTGGCCACGTCTAGCATGAGTAAAGCCACATTTTGTCTGTTATGTAATGCACTGCCGATGAACTCAGAAAGTCTGACCAATTGTTTCGTGGTGGAAAGCGTTTTTCAGAAACCAAACTTTTCTTCTGGTAGTTTCTCTAAGTATGGATGGATTCTGTGATAAATGATGCGTTCAAAAATTTTCCCCAAAACGGGAAGCAAACTGATAGGTCTAACTCCTTCTGGGCGAGTGGTAACCTTGCCGGCTTTAGGTAAGACAATCATTTTGGCTCTTTTCCAGGCAAGCGGAAAGTATCTGATAGTTATGCAAGCATTTAAAATACTGGCATATCTTGCAATACAATTTTTCGGTAAGTTCTTGATCGCTAGGTTGGTTATTGCATCATAGCCCGGAGCCTTCCTGTTTTTTAGTTTTCGTATGATTTCTTGGATTTCATGTGGAGAGGTGAGTTCCAGATTGTCTTCTAAGTCTTCCTGTGAGGTAAACCAGTCATTAATGCAGAATCTTACATCATAGGCGAAGTCTATGTCACAAGGACTCTCGTTCGGTTTAAACTGATTTTCAAAATGTTCTGCAAAGGCGTTTGCTTTTTCTTTATAGTGAGAGCCACGCAATTATTGAAGTAAAGCGTCCGACTAGTAGCGCAGAGATATATTTTTGAAATTTGCGCATGCGCTTTCTTTCCTAACAAAAGTTTTAGGATTATTTTTCAGCGTGGAGATTTAGTTTGATTTATTTAATTATGGAAAAGCACTCCAGAACTATCTGCCTACAGAGAGAGTTGCACTCGTTTTGGACTTTCTGAAAACTGGCTTCCATACTTGCTACATATAAGGAAAATCATGCAGCCAACTTTTTCTCCCGGGATTTGAACCAGAACAGAACTACCAGAAAGCAGCAACATTACTGATCGGCGGCTCGTGAACGAATGGCGCAGTAGTGAGTGTTAGTGGTGTAGTTTTCGGAGTTCTTGGATTGGTTAACCGTCTGACGTCGGGACGGCTAGACAATTCGATTTGACAACAAATAAAGACAAACGTTTCTAGTTTTCAAGTGCTAAAAAATTCTTTATTTAAATATTTGTTGTATTTCTTATTATTATTTACGCTGAATTTATTTTATGATTTTATCATATTTAGTTGTTTCTTTTAGTATAATATCAATATTAAAATGCATTTAAGTGTAAAAATTTAAAAAAAAAGGTACTAAGATTTTGTTAGTATTCTAAAAAATGTCATTGTTTTTTATAATTATGCGATACATTTTTTAATTTCCTTCTTCCTCTATCATAAGTGCAGCACGCATCTCAGACGACATGTAAGAAGACAACATGAAATCTCCCTTTTTTTTATTTATTTGAAATCAATTTCGACCTCTTTGCTGTCTGCCCTTCAAGTTTCGCATTTGCTCTTCCGGTGTTAGAGTTGTACGTCGTTCGGAGTTCAGGTGAAATCCCGCGTTTGCAATTGTAAGGCATCATATGCAGAATTTTAACTGTCCGAATTTAAAATTTCTTTGTTAATATGCCGTTATAAAAAGAAATTTGTCTAAAATGCATTGTTTTTAAATTTTATGGTACTCTTTAAGACATATTGCGGCTGTATGATTGACTTTGTATGACCTTGCGAATGACACTACCGGTTGCTGTGTTTGGTAGTGCACGTGAGATAAATCATTTAAATGATATAATCGTTTAAATTGTCCGAATTTATAATTTATTTGGCTAAATTGTATTCGTTAAGCATTGTTTGTATTCTTAGTAAGTTAATTGTATTTTATTTACATTAAGCACCTTAATGTCTTGATGAATGCTTTTGAAAATGCTCAGCGTTAATAGAAACTGTTTCAATTAATTAATTTTAAGAATTAAAATATAAGAAGAGAAGCCTTTTCATGAAATTTGTGTCTCTGGCATTTCAGTGATATGTATGGGTAAAAAGTGTATCAGAATTGTAACTGAAACCTGTTTCTTTAAAAATTATATGATTCTTTATCGTATCGAATGTTTGTAATATAGCATAAGACTTATTTGAAGGAAGTTAAATTTGAGATTGAAGAAATTCGGGTAGTGTAGGTATAGTCTGTATTTTGTTGGAGCTTTAGATTTGTAGAAGCCAGTGAGCAGATATTAAGATTAAGTGAAAAACTATTCTTTTGTTGTTGTTGTATAATTAGTTTCCAGGGCTAGAATTAAAATGGGAGGAACTCTTAAGAGTTTGTATAATCTGCAGTTCGGTATGCTTGTTGATAACAAAAGAAAGTGTTAAAGAGTTAATTTGAGGACTTTCTTATTATTGCAGTAATGTAAAGCGTGCTTTACTGGTACTTCCCTGTAAAAGTGCATAAGTTAACTGGCAGCAAAATTTGCAACTTAATCTCTAAACTTGTAATAAGTTATTTATTAATTTAAAATTACTGCTGTGCTTTATCAGAATTGGCATAAGGTGGTTGCACCAGCAGTACCATTTTATGTCCTTGTTTGAAATAAAAAGGTTAGCCTGGGGCTTGTATTTGCATGAGCTTTTTTTGGAGGAAGGCATACTTATTCAGCTTCAGGTATCATCAATTTGGTTTATGCTGAAAGTTTTTCATCGGACGAAGTGCAGAATCGCCCACTTATTTCTTTGGCGCTTTTTATAAGAGTAAGAAGAATGGAATTTTTGTCGATTTTCTTTGACTTTTTAAGTGAAAATAGATCGATGTGTACATGGATAGAGTTTGTGCAATTCTTAAAAACGTGCCAAGCGGTGGGTGATTCTGCACTTTCCCCTTTTCATCTAATAGTGATTTCTTTTTTTTTTAGGGGGGGGGGAGGGGTCTCCCTAAATGCATTTTTTCACGATTTCAGATTTACCTAAAGATGAACAAGTAGCTATCTTATTTTTTAGGAAAAAATGTTCCTTAAAAAGCAGAATTATGTTTTTAAGTTAACCTCCTTATGAAATTAAAATGCAACTTGATGTCGAAATGGCTCTGTTTTGTAGATTTAATATCATTCGACAGATATTGCCATTCTTTTAATTGACTGATGATTAGAGCATTGTTATTGCTTTGTGAAACTTCAATTATATCACATTCATATGACATTTCTTCAAATCTCCAGTTAATCAAAAAATTTTCCTTTTTTACTTTTAATGTCTGAAAACCTTCAAATTCATGACTATCACCATCTTGAAATGTGTCATCTAGCTATAAATTATGCTAAACATTTAAAAAGATATGAGCAAGGCTTCTTTCATTATCTTTCAGATGCCCTCTCATGAGCCTGTACAAGTTTTTTTTTAAAGTATTTCAAGAATTCTTATTTTGTTTCATTACTGCATCAGTTTAAAAAAAATGGCTTATATCTGAAGTTCGCTGTACGTAAAATTCTGATGTCTGTTAACTGAATGAAAAAACTCCATTTTAAAGGAAAAATGATTGATTATTAAAGCATTTATTTTGATAAGATTTCTAATAAAACTGAACAAAATTAGCAGCATCATGTCAGCGCATTACTTCTTTCTTCATTGTTATGTTACCAAAAAAAGTCTGTATATGTAACATTCTACTTAAAATGTAGGTCTTCAGGCTTCATTTATTGTGTATGCAAGTATAGAATGATAAAATAGAAAAATGCTGCCCTTTCCTTATTACTTCTTGTATTGAGAACATTCTAATGAATGAAAGAAGAAATTAAATGAAAATTTGTATGTTTGTTTGCTGTTGTAT
This sequence comes from Stegodyphus dumicola, assembly GCF_044657685.1. Classification (NCBI taxonomy): domain Eukaryota; kingdom Metazoa; phylum Arthropoda; class Arachnida; order Araneae; family Eresidae; genus Stegodyphus; species Stegodyphus dumicola. Next base: position 68,490,328 of record NC_140771.1, on the reverse strand, counting down.
TGTGGATATTCAGCTATTTAAATTTGTCTTACAAGCATGGTTCTAGTGAAATGTTTATATTGACAGTTTCGTTTCATAGCAGTCTATGTTATACAGAGAAAATGCCATTGGCAAGAGAAAAGTTTTTGTTATGCATTGTAGTTGAATCTTGAATTTGGGGAGAATTACTTAGAGTTTGGGTGAGGAATTCCGTGTTGAACAAATGTAAAAGTTGCTATTCTAATAAATTGTCACAGTTATTGGTGTTTCATTGTACAAAAGTTGAAAGCAAAGAATTGATTTCACTTACATAAGTAAGGATTAAACCGAATATTTCCATGAGAAAGGTAAAATTGAGAGATGTTGAATCATGTCTTGCAGCTAATGATTTACTTTCTAATGTAAAGAAAGGAATTGTTTTGCATTGTTTATTTTGTGGTAAGTCTCTTTAGATGAAAGATTGTTTACTAAAAGAAAAAAATATTTTGAAGAGAAATGAAAGTTGTTTTTCATGTTTGAAGCCAGGTCATTTATCAAGAAACTAAAAAACATGTTCAATGCATTATTTGTGGTAAGAAATACTGGTCTATTATGTGATCGGAGATGAAGCATAAATTGAGAGCTTAATCAGAAGATGAGCATTAATGTGATTCAGATTTAATGCTCGCAAATTGTAGTGCTTCTGCTGAGGTTTTTCTGCCATTGTTGCTAATTACAGTAGAAGTATGTAGAAAATGATCAGAGCTCTTATTGACAATGGTGCCCAACAGTCTTGCATCCTGAATTTGCTGGTTGGAAAACTTAAAATCGTAAAGATAAGAGTTTCTAAATAATAGTGTTTGGTGGTAATATTTTAGGAAGAAATCATAAATGTTATGCCTAAAAATTCCATGGACTGAATGGTATGAATTCTCCTCATATAGAACTGTTGATAAGGAGTGATTATGGAGGAAAACCTTTTGCTCTATTTTGATATTTCAGTTAAAATATGGCTTTATTGCTATCAAGACACATTTGATAATGGGATAACTAGAAGAGAAGTGGGTTGATTGTTGTCGCATCTCTTAGTTCGAAGTGATGATATCATTAATTTGTGAAATCTTGAAGCAATGGATATTATCAATCCACATTAGCAGAAAAATAAACATTTTAAGTACTGTTCGTATTAATGATGGAAGGTGTAAAAGTCTTCCACCTTACTTTCTCTGGGTAGAAAGTAAAGTGGACCTAGCAAGTAATACAGAAATAACAGAAAATCTTTTAAATTTTATTACTTCCAAGTTGAAAACAGATGGTAAATACAATGCAGTATGACAGTGTAGTCAGACCGTAACTAGCTGATGATGTTATTGAAGAAGGTGTAAAAGGTCCTGGGTACAATTTGCCTCACTGTGAGGTATTAAAAAAAAATTTTGCAAGAAAGGTCTGCCCTGTGTTCAGTGTATCCTCTGAACAAACAAAAAGAAAGTCTTTAAATTATTATTTATTGAAAGCCATATCTATTTAGAACCAATTCCGAAGTACTCGTGAAGTTTCATCAAGAGGAATTTGGAGTGATATCTGGTATGAAGAAAGCTTTTGTCTAAATTTAATAAGCAAAACAAAATCTTGAATGTGGGAAATTTCTCTGGTGGATGGGAGATAGGCAGATAAAGGTGTTTTAACACTGTAGAGTTATTTTTGGCTTAGATAGCAGTCGGTTTTCTATTAAGTACAGTTTTACAATTTCATTTAAAAAAAGTATGTTTCTCCCTTGACTCGATATCTTTCCCTAGTAAAGTTCAAAGTTTGATACTTCCTTTTATATGTACAGTTTTGTTGCCTCAGTTAAAGAGAAGAATTAAAGCAATTTAAAGATTTCAACAAAAGTTACGACAGATGCTAAATTTAACCTAAGAGGGTGGGAGCATAATCAGTATGCAAGAATCAAAAGGATTTTCTGATAATTTATGTGTTAATTCAAAGATGTCTTCAATGCTGTTTTGCTTTACAACCATAGATAAAAATCAGCACTGGTACAAAATAGAGCATACTTATTTTCATACAAAAGATTTTTGATCCAGTTGGATTTTTTTGTCCAGTTACATTGTTACTGAAACTGGTACTTACGTATTAAGGCCACTGCACTTATTTATTAATGCCACTGCCGCAGAAGTTGTGCTGATGTGCCAATAAAGAGCAATCCTGTTGTTCACTCGCAGTTATCATTTGGATTCTCTTTTCCCTTGTTTGTTGATTTTTGATGTCATTTTTTAGTGCTATGACAATGCATCTTTGGGATTTGCCTAATACAGAAGAAAATGCAATTTTATTTTTTCAGGAGCAAAATATTTTACCAAAAAAACAAAAATGTACCAATTCGCATGATATGAAACTTTATTTTGGTAATGTACGTTTTGGAAATGTAATTTAAGACAGTGTGATCAGCAAGTGGGACTTAGAAAAGATATCTGGTTTGAAGGAAGCAGAATTCCATTTTGTTCAGCTTTGATATTCATATACTGCTGGTGCGAGGAGTTGATGTCGATTAAATTTTGTGAAAAGCAACTTGATTTTTTGGATAAAACTGTTATAGATTGGAACAATTACTGCATGAATTATGTGTCTTGGATATGGAGAATAAATGAAACAAGAAGGTAGGTGGACCAGCTTGCATTGTGGAAATTGATAAAAGTTTGTTTACTAAGCGTAAAAATAATTGTGGTCGAGTTTTACCAAAACAGTGGGTGTTTGGTGGTATATGTACAGAAACAGAAGATTCGTTTGTTCTCACTGTTCCTAATAGAACTGGCTCTAACCTTCTTAATAAAATTATTGAAAACATTGCAGATGGTAGCACAAAAATTTCTTCTGACAGTTGGAAAGGTTAGCAAACAAATAGAATAGAAAAAGGATTCCTACATGCTAAATCATGAATACAATTTTATTGATTCTGATACAGGAGTTCATACACAAACAGATGAAAGAAATTGGGGCAGTGCTAAATGGAGGAACAAGAGACATCATTTAGAATTTTATTTAGCAGAGTTCATATGGCGACAGCATCAGATAAAAAAAAAAAAAAAAAAAAAAAAAAAAAACTGTTTTGAATGCATGTTAAACTCTATATTGGCCCATTTTCCACCGAAATTTGATTGACTACTTCTATTTTAAATAAAGTGTTTTAATTTATGATTTGTCGCAAAAATTTTAGGTATAGATTGCCGGCACTTAAAAACCGCCAAATCTGCAGCTGCGGTCTTGTTAATACATAAGTACCCTGAAACTTATGCTTCAGGCAGTCTAGAAATCTGAACTGAGCTGGGTGGAATTCGGAGATACCTGATGATATTAAAACAAAACTTCTAAAATAGGTAGAGAATTTACATCTGCTATGTCTTTCATACTTAGTGCTCAGAAGTGATTCTACACAACTTTTCAAATGCCTGTGGCATTTCTTGTGCTGCTGTTGTTTACTTAAGATGTCATCATAACCAAAGAGTTTCTGCACAGTTATTGTTGCCAAAATCGAAAGTAGTGCTTTTGCAGGAAATACCTGTATTCAGGTAAGAACTTTTATCTTGTTGTTTCAGTTCATGTATAGCTGAATTTGTGAAAACAAGCGTCAAACATCAAAACATCATTGAATATTTCTAGACAGATTCAACTGTAGCTTACAGTGGATAACCGAAAGTAATGCCTGGGGAAAATTTGTACAAAAAAGTGTATGATAGGTTGATTGGAAACACATTCCCGAACCGTATAATCTAGATGATTTATTTTCAAGAGGATGTTCAGCAACAAAACTCCTTTTGTCAAAATGGTGGGAAAGGCCCATATGGTTTCGACTTGATGAGAAGAATTAGCTGAAATTAGAGATAATGTGATAAAAATGAAGTCATAAAAGAAAAATTGAAACATATTACTTTGGTGATAAATGAATTTAATGTGACAAATTTTTATCTTTTCAAGTTATACAGAAATTATCAGAATGTTGCACTTGATTTTGAGAATGATTTCAAAGAATAGAAATGATCTAAGAAAAGGTGATCTAACTATAAATAAAGTGGAGAAGAGTATTAAAAAAATCCAAAATGTCTTAAGAGCTGTTTGAAGTCATTAAATATCTTCAAGGATAAAGAAGGAATTTATAGAATTAAGGCAATGGAGAGAAATAATGCACAAGACTTCGAATTTCCTATTATTTCTGGTAAAGCATCAAATGGTAGAGCTTTTTATCAGGGAAATGCTTTTGAAAATGATGTACCTGGAATATAAATTTTATTATCTTGTTTACAGAAGTTCTGGATTATTAATGGAAGAAAATCAGTTTACCAAGCAGTCCAAAGATGTGTAAAATGTAAGACACAATTCCAAACCTCTAAAAACTGCACTAGTACCTTTGCCAGAGGACTAAATTATGGATGCTTCAATTTTTGAAGCTACAGAAGTTGATCTTGCTGGACCTTTGATATTGCATGAATAATTTGATAGCATGAATTGTGTTATAAACTTTTGCAAGTATCGTTCTGTCATTTAGAGTTAATCACATCTTTATCAACAAGCTTTTCCCCTCAGTTTTTGGAATTTTATTGCTCAATGTGATGATCCAAAAATCATCTATTGTGACAATGGCTTGAATTTTCTTGGCATAGCAAATTTATTTCAATTTATTTATTGTTATAAAATAAGACATAATGCATAAAGGAATACAATGGAAGTTCAGTTTTTCCTCAGCTGCTTGGTGGTGGTGTTGGGAATGCCTCACTGGAATTGTGAAAAGTCTTTTAAGATGAATCTTAGGAAAAGCTTCATTAAATTATGAAGAGTTGATGAGTATTTTATGCGAATGTGATGCTGTTGTTGATCCAAGGCCTTTGACATATATTTCTGAAGATCCTGATGAATTGATTCTACTGATGCCTTCTATGTGTTTGTAGAATATTCAGACAGCTAGTGTAACACACTTGATCTGATTAACAAACATGATTTAAAGAAACAATGAAGGTACCTTCAAGTATTGAGAGACAATTTTGGAAAGTCATTTCATTTGGAGTATCTCGGACAACTGCTACAATGCAAAAAGGGTGAAAAATGTATTCAAATCCACATTGGTGATATAGTTCTTATTGAGAGTGATTTCGAAAGGCAAACTTTCTGACCGCTGGCAGAGGCATTAGAGCTTAATTCAGGTAAAGATGGTAACATCCGAGTGGTAAAACTGAAACTTAAAGAGATAGTTCAACCGCTTTGGAAAATATATCCATTGGAGATAGAATGTAATTCAGTTTTTTCTGATACTGACACTGCTATTACTTCAGATCCAAAATTACCAACCATACAACAGGTTCTGACTGTTTCTGATCTAGATATATTGACTGTCATTGCTTTTGAAGTCAGAACATCCCTTGGTTCCAAATAATCTGACAGCCATGAGAGATAACCATTAGAAATTGTAGCAGTGTTAGATTACCTGTTAAATTTCAGTAGAACTGGATGTGAACTCTGGCTTATTAAAATTTAATATTATTCTTGTGTAACTTGGTATATTTATTTGGTATGCTAAGAACAGTTGTACTTTATATTAATTTATACTGATGTTGAATAGAAGTTTTGATTGTAATGCCGTTCATTTAAAAGATGGAAGTGATATTGCATCCATGACTGCTTTTTTAATACATGCGTGATGCTCCAAGCCATGTAAATTTTTTTTTTTTCTGTGTGCAGCAGTTTCGTTGTTGTATTAAAAATAAAAATCAACCATGAGAGATTTTACCTATTATATGTTTGAATAAATTCATTTAAAAGGAGTCATATAATTAAGTACAAATTTACCTATAACAAGATAAATTGTTTGTCACACCATCGAATTGAAATCGAATTTTCACTCCAGTGATGCATGATCTGTAATGCTGGAAAGGAAAATTTTCTTATAAAAAATATTCTGAAACTGTGTGCCACGTAAATAGGCAGCTTCCTATTTTTTGAAGCTGCTGATTTTTTATCTCCAGACTATTTCATTCCCAACATGGTTGCATAATATGGTTATTTTCACAAATTCTTTCAAAAGATAAAATGCCTTTTTCTTGGGGGGGGGGAAGCTAGCTGTATAGGAAATTGAAAATAGTAAACATATTGGAAGTTTTAGCAATGAAAAACTTTATTTAACAGCAACAAATTTCATGAATTAAAAAAATGTTAACACAAGCACAGATTAGAAATTTTGTCGTCACGATTTAATCAGTTCCATTTTCATGGCTATTTCATGGCAATTGACTGCAATTGCATTTAACCTTAATTATGCAGAAAACCCAGTTTTTTTTATTCACGGATAATTATTTTTGTAGTAGATCTACAAAGTATAAGTATTGCATATAGTCAACTGAATTATTTTTTAAAATATAAGTTTGGTTATTTCGTATGTCTCTATCATAAAATTATTTTAAAAGCTATTTGCATTGAAAATATATATTACTCCAGATAAACATAATGTTTTATGTAAAATTGTCTTTTATTATAGTATTTAAATCTTATTTTTAGATTATTCATCATGCCAATTTCAAAAATTCATGCTAGGCAGATATTTGACAGCCGTGGTAACCCAACAGTTGAAGTTGATGTTGTCACAGAAAAAGGTAAAGATTTTTGTATTAACAAAGGTTAAATGAAATTTACAGATTTTCAGAATTCTAGGATCTATGCTCCTAACATTAGTTTTATTATGTAATTAACATTATTTACCATAGATAGAACATATATATATTCCCATGGAATGAAATTAATCTATGAAATATATTAATAAAAAGATGTTAGAAAATATCATTAAAAAAATTCTAGCTGCACTAAGGTAGTACTTATTCATATCATATATTTTGAATAATTTAATGTCATTGTAGACATTCTTAAATTTTCATTATGTTCACATGTGTGATTGCTAATGCTTAAGTTAGGTTTTAAGTTTCAAATCGAATCTTCTCTGGAAATCTTCATGTAATAATAATAATTTAAATAAAAGGTTTTAAAGCAAATGTCTTTAATGAAAGTTTCCAAAATACAACTATATTTATTAAGATACAAATGAAATTTAGTAAATGAAGTACATAATTAAATCCTTGAAGTTCATTTTCTCTATATAATTTTTAAAAAAATGAAGTAACAGCTGAGTTTTCTCCGGAAAATGAAAGTGTGCTCTGGCAGCCACAAGATAATGGATTTAGATCCACTGAAATTTCAGTATTCGTATTCTTTTTTATTAATATTTCTGCTGGATTTAACAAAGTAGTCTTTCTAAAGTTTTAAGTTAAAATTTGAATTCACATGCAAAAAATACAAATATTAGACTGTTTGAATCTTTTTCCAAGATTAGAGGGACTGATTTGAATGTCCAATCCTAAGCCATTTATCAGATATTTCATATAATTTTCAAACCTTTTGTGTTACATTATCATCATTGCTAAATGATATTATTTATCATCTTGCAAGATTTCTTTGTATTACAAATTAAAAAAAAAAAAGTAATGTTCTCACTCTCAAAAGAGTGAGAAGTAATGTTCTCACTTCTCACACTTTTGATATTGGCTGATTTCTTAACCCCTTAACTGCTGCAGAAAGCATAAAAGATTCACTCCCCAGTACCATTTTTTTACACAGGTGCACATAGTTATGCAATGTATTAGGGTGGAAATAAGTGCAAGTTTTCCTGCACTTCCAAGTAATTCCACAAAATAAAGAATAAAAGAAAAAATGAAAATACAAAATTTATTGTTTAGAGTAAAAGTGTGATAAAAAAGATGCAAGTATAAAAAAAAAGGGGTACTTTTTGATGGCGCAAGCAATAGTTACACCAGTAATGGTACAATTGATGCCAAACAGAATATCCTCACTGGTAACCTTTTATGCGTCACTTTCAAAATAAATCGCAGCTATTTGTTATCAGATTGATTTCTTCTTTCAATACTGGCATACGATTACGTAGAATTTTTACCAGATAGTTCAATTTTATGCCCCAAGACCATTCGCAGTAATTACGTCAATTAGAATGCAGTCACACTGCTCACCCGAAGGTGAAAATATAGAAAAGGCAAAGTCATGGGTTAAATTCATCAATTTTAATGAGGATGCACTAGCGAAGTAAAGCACTGCGGTTTTACATAATTTCTGAGTAAGCAATTCGTACGAATTGAAATAATTATTGCATTTAAACTTGTATTCCAAATTAAGATTTAACTTGAAATTAATGTAGATAATTACTGAGCGAATTAGATTTTTGTAGTGTAGTTTATGTGAGATGAGATCACTTGGGGACTAGTGATATGAACCAGCAAATCAGGATGTTGAACCATAAAAGCGTAGTAAATTCTTAAATTAACGTCTTTTTTACAAATTTATTGGCTTTTTACAAAATTTTAAACTGTATTAAAATGTTGGCTAAAGTGCAGAATTGACCACTTATTTGTTTGGCACTTTTTAAAAGAGTAAGAAGAATTGGATTTTTGTCCATTTTCTTTGACTTTTTTTTGGCATATGTATACATACATACATACAGTTCTGAATCTGGTGCAGATAACAGAAAATTACCGAAAAGAATACGCAAATATGATATTTGTATGAAAGCTCGGATAAAGTGCAGAATCGCCCACATATTTTTTTGGCGTTTGGTTGCCGCTTTTTAGAAGAGTACAAAGAATTGGATTTGTGTCAATTTTCTTCGACTTTTTAAGTGAAAATAGGTCGATATGTACATGGATAACGTCAAGGGAGTGCACAATGCCATTTTTGTGCAATTCTGGGATATTTTTTTAAAGTGAAAACAAATCGATGTGTACATGGATATCAAGTGTGCAATTCTTAAAAACGTGCCAAGCAGTGGGCAATTCTGCAATTTCCCCAAAATGTTGTCCTTAAAATAAATTCTTAGAACTAACATTCATTAACATTTTTTATTTGTCGATATTGTATGTTGTCGCCAATAAAGTCTGCTTGGCGAGATTTGCGCAGGCGAAATGGAAAAGTACCAAAAAAAGATAATCTAAAAGATTCCCAAAATGGAGTTTCGATCAATTTATTTTTAAACCAGTAATGTGTAATATCAGGTTTTCATGATATACCTTGGGAAATTAGTATACCTACCTAAATGGAAAGTATGGAGGCGGCATAAGCCAGTTTTTCATATCAAGTCCTACTCAACGTTGAGCATCATGCGGAGAATAGTCTCGGCACTCTTCATCCGACATAATATCATATTCTGAGGTGTCCAATTCTGAAGTAATCGTCTATTTCACTGTCGTACATATTCATTAAAAAAAAAGCACCTACTACAAACAGTAAACAAAAACTGAAGACTCGATAAAAACATGCGTATCACTCAAACAGGAACACGACCAATAACTGGACAGTCATTACTTTCAGCATTTCAGAAACGTCCCCCTCTCTAGGTCTCCCCCCTTCTTAGAAATAGTATCCTCCTTGCATACTTTGTCAAGGTCATTGTGGTATTGCATTACAAAGCTTTGCGAATAATTTCACTGGTAGCAGCACAAAGCAAATGATAGCATTATGGAAGGCCGTATATATACGCCCGTGGCAATTAAGGGGTTAATGGCGTTTGTACACTGAGTAAAGAATCCTAGTGTTGTTCTTCTATTGTAAAAAAAAAAAAAAAAAATACTTAAAACAGCGTTTCCAAAACTTTTCTCATCGCAGAACACTTTTTAAATTCTGAAATATTTTAGAAACTTGGTAAATTTATATTTTTAATTATAATAAATGCTAACAAAATATTATAGATAAGCAAAATAAAAAAAAAAAAAATTATTTGGCGACAAATTCCTCGTCAAACATTTTTTATGAGAAACTGTACGGCAGCATATTACTATCTGAATTTTTTGTCTGCACTTTTGAGTTAACTTACTAACTCAAAAGTGCAGACAACTTTAAAGTTAACTTACTAAGCCTAAAATGTCTGCAAAAACCACATTTTTAACACACAATTTATGACAAAAATCCGAAACAAAAAATTTAGATATCCAAAACGTAAAGATTCTAACCAAAAATATTTGACAAGAATCCATGTACACAGCGACATGTTTTAACTTAAAAAAAATCACAAATTGCACAATCTATGCAGCAAAGGAATCTACAAACTAAGCACACCTTGCTAAAATAAACTAATATAACAATAAATTTCAAACAATCCAATGTACACAGCGTTCTGTTGTAACTTAAAAAAACATCAGCGAATTCCACAATCTAGGCATCGCACACAGCATTGTGCACAAATCAAAAATAAAATAAATTGCAAACAATTCAAAAAACAACAATAACTACAGAAATTCATAGCTAAAAAAAAAATATACATAACATTCTACAAAATAAGAACAATAAAATAAAATGCACTTACCATTGTGAATGCTTCTTCGAACAGCAGAAATATCAATTTCAAACATCAACAAAACTCAACAATTTTCCACCATTTTATCCCTTTCTCCCAATCTTCCAAGACAAATAGCATACATTTGTGAATAAAATTTTGCCAGTCGTACGATGTCTGTGAACAAAAGTGCCATGATTTTTCTATATCGCACGCCTTTCTGAGATTCAAAATTTCCTCCAAAGTTAACTTACTACACGAAAACTATGATCCAAATCTTGAACTTTGGTGACAGCCATAAGCCATTTCAAAACGCCCACCAAACCAACCAGGAAAGCAAAATCGTTTCAATGTCAAAAGGGCTGCCGTACAAACAACATTGTTCCAAAAACCAGCGCAGAACACATATCAATATATTTGGTGATCTAAGGGCATATATAAGAATAGTGCCGAAAAAATTGAACGTTTTTTAGTTTTTAGTGACGCTGATGTATTTGAGCCTTTGAATTGCAAATTCTTCTAATGTCAGGACATGGTGAAAAATCTGAATTCTTATATCAGATGCAGCTGTAAGTTGGTTTCTGTATTTAAATTTTGTTGTAGTATATGAAAAACCTGTCTGGTACGAATACGTTATCATAAAAGGAAGTAGAATTGTTATTTTCTCTTTAAATATTTCTTAAGAGTTCTTTTAAATTGTGTTAAATATATAAAAGCAGACAATGTTGCATAGTTTTCTAGCCATAGTTTCATACATTGTTGCTGAACACAGTTTGGGAAACAGACTCAAATTATCCAAATTGTTCTGTTTCTAATTTGTTCTTGGAGGTTTTGAAAATATTAATTATTAAAGGTTTATGACATTTATCCATAAAAGTATTTTTTAAAAAAGTATTGCATTTTGTTTGTTATTGATCTGTTTTAATGATTGGCTTTTATTTATAAGCATTATGCTAAAATTTAATCTGTTATTTTATATATCATTTTATCTTAAGTTTGCATTATTGAAATATTTCAGATGCTTAACAGTAACAATCAGATTTATAAGAAAGTTTTTTTATGCGATTTTAAAGCAAATGTTCTAAATTAGGATTATTCCGTGCTGGTGTTCCTAGCGGTGCATCAACAGGTATTTATGAAGCCTTAGAAATGAGAGATGGAGATAAAAATTCTTATCACGGCAAAAGTGTTCTAAAAGCTGTTGCTAATGTGAATGATATTATTGCACCTGAATTAATAAAAAAGGTAACTAAATTTTATGATGTATGTTATATTATTATAATATATAATAAATTTATTTTAATTAAAGTAACATCAGGTAAATGTATTTAATTGCTTGTTGTGATGTGAAAGGTCATGCTCGAGTCTTCTCTTCTCCGGAAAGAGATAATTTATATGCTCGAGGGCAAGAAAGTGAGGCAGTCAAACTATATATATGCACGTATGTGTCTGTGTGCATACATGGCATACATATATTTTTGAATGTGGCCCTGATAACAGAAAAGTACCTTTTGGATTTATTAATTCACTAGCATATTAATATTTTTAAAATGTTCCTGTGTATTTAATTTTTTCAATTCACATTACTATTTGTCACCTTTACTTTTACGTGTGAATTAGCTAAAGTGTGATTTTGTATTCATTATAAAGTGCATAATTTTTTAAAAGAAAATAAAACTCGGATTCTTATGTTAAATATTAATGAAAGTATTAACCCTTTACACCATTTTTCAGATAATTTCTGCAACTTGGAAACTGTAATAGAGATGTTACATTATCTCTTGGGGAATCTATGTTACATCAGGTGTTTTCAACCTTATGACCACAGGCACCATTGCACCTGCCAATGGTTTTATATGTGTCTGCTGCTGTACGACCACGATTAAAACAATATTTAAGTTTTCAATGAGATATGTAAAATGTTTTGTAGTTAGTAATTGGAGAAAAATAAACTTATTTATTTGTTTATAATTTTAAATAATGTTAGAGAGGACTTAGCAACAGTGTTCGAGTGATGTAGATCTTTTTAGGTTTGAGAATGACATAATTTAACTATGAAAAAAAATGCAACAGTCAGTTTTTTTTTTTTTTTTTTTTTTTTTTTTTTTTTTTTTTGTGTGTGTGTGTTTGTGTGAATTCTGTGGGAAAAGGTAAAGTTCCTTGTTGTAACAGAAACTAATGGATTGATTAAGATCTATTCAGGAACCTCATTGAACGTAAGTACAAAGTAAATTCGATTTAACGTTTTTATATATTTTTGTACTCTTATTAACATTAAAATGATGTCCGTGACAGGATGCCAGGTAGTTTTGATATGAAATTTATTAGAGAAGGGAAATAAAGTGCTACTCTTAAAAGATGAATGACTGATTCTATAATGAATATTTGTTGAAGTCTGAATTTGCTTTATGGACAGTAAGTAATAACACTTCTTTCGATTTCAAGTGTGGAGGGATTTAAATGCTTCAGAGGTTGTTTAAGAATGAATTTTACCAAGACTGCATATAATTTAAATGAAATTTTAAAGGTTAATACATTAGATTTAGACAAGATTACAGTTCTTTTTGATCAACTTGATGATAAATGGCACCAAAATAAATACTTTGTATAAACAGGTTATTGAATAGTAAAACGGCGAATATTCTAAAAGACTAATTTGAAAAATAAATCGAAACCATTGAATCATAGTGATAAATTTTTATATTTCAAAACAAAAGTAACTAAGCTTGAACAGAACTTTAATTAAAGGGATATTATATTTTTTCTAGAGATAAAAATGAAGCTGTTAAACAAACTTAAACTTCCTAAAAGTGAATTAAGAAAGTTTATTGGCAAAGTAAAAGAATGGTTGGATCTTTGGAGGATATTTAGAAAAATTCCTGAAGATCAGAATATTGAATATACGGATGATAAATACCAGTATTTACTACAGTGGTACAGAACTTGGATCAAAACCTAGAGATCTTGTATAGAGTTTTCCACCTACTTCTGAAAACTAATAAAGCTATCGAATATTTGAAGGATAGCTGGTTTGGTCAGACAAGGGTTTAAGATAGTTCCGATATGAGGTATGAACCAGTATGTGAAGAAAAAAAAGAGATAAGGATTAGTTGGTAGGAGGTAGGAATTTAGAGGTAAAGAATTAGTTCAGGGGCATAAAAAATACTGAATGATAATAAGCAATATAAAGGGTACATGTAAATGAAATTTTGAAGTTGATGACCAAAAAAAAAAAAAAATGGAGGCTGCAGTAAAAAGTGTGATAAAAAGAACGTGGATAAAAGAACTTAGATGACAATTAATATGGCTGAATGATTATAATTATGATTCGAATCCTCTAAGGCAATCTGCAAAAATACAACTTCTTATTGGGACAAATATTGATAGCAAATTGATGACTGGCAGAGTGAGAAAACTGAAGTGTCGATTGACGGCAGTTGGAACTTATTTAGGATGGACAGTAATGAGAAAATTAGATAAATTTCAAGAAGCCATAGAACGAGATGAAGATGGTAGATATACATGACTAGTTTTGACAATTTTGAAGAAGTTTATAAATTTAACGAAAAGGAAATTGTCAGAGGGTAAATTTGATCTTTGGGGCTGGCAGTACAATACACTTGAGAAAGTCTAGATCATTCTCAGAAACTACACATTCTTTTAAGGAAAATGAAAATTCAAAAATTTGTATTTCTATATAGCCTTGTATGGGACATAAAAGAAGGTATTCTCAGCTGTAATACAAAGAATAGTCCAGCACAAGAAGTACCATCAGTAAGGAGAATTTTATGCTTAGTTCAAGCAATTTTCAATCCGATTGGATTCTTTTTTCCTTTGTGCTTCCTAAATAACTATTGCAAGAATGTTGCACAATGAAACTCTCATGGAATCGAGAAGTACCAGAGAAAAGCTCAGAAGTTTAGTTTATGGCATAGTAACATTCTTGAATCAAAACATTCCTTGCTGGATTGCAAAACGCTCAATATTATGAACCTGAAAAATGCAGTTTGCACATATTCTGTGATGTTAGCAAAATGGCCTATGCAACATGCATATTTCTTAGGATAGAAAGTAATGAAGACTTACATTGCCAGCTAGTACAAGCTAAGTACAGAACAGCTCCAATAAAAGTGGCAGTACCTCACTCAGAATTATTACCTTGCCTTATTGGTGCTTTACTAGCTGCAGTGGTAGGGAGAGGTTTACATTTAATGGACATTAAAATCTTTTACTGGACAGATTCCCCTAATGCTCTTTTTTGGATTAAACAAGAAGATATTTGGGCTACTTTTATGGCCAATAGAGTGAATGAATATTAGTAAACTGAGGCATGCAAATAATTGGTATCATGTTTCGGGTACACAGAACCAACAGATGCAGCTTCACAAGGATGTACAATACAACAATTGGTGAAGGCTCAGTGGTGAAATGGACCACAGTGGCTAGAAAGAAAACTTAAATATTGATACTTGTTATGAACTAGTACAACCTGATGACTCTAATAAAGTCAGAGAAAAGAAAATGTACTATAACAGCTACTAACGTCATAAATACGAGGATTTCATTCTACAACAGATGTTCTTTGTATAAAAGGATAGTAAACATGATAGCTTGAACAAAATAATTCTACAATTTACCTAAAGAACTTGTGTTTGGTAACAATACTTTTGAATATATGAATATATAAGTGGAAAAAATTCTTTTAAAACTAATTTAAGAAGAAAGTTTGAAATCTCATGGAGACAAGACAGTTGTATCATTGCAACCTTTTGTGAATGAGAAAGGGACTTGTACGGACTATGCCAAAAATCTCCCAGAGAAACGACAATAGAAATTTTAGATTTCCGATAATTCCTCCCAATAACCATGTTATATTACTAACTTGTTTATCAAGGAAAAATACGAGTTAATTTCTAATACAGGTATTCAAGCCTTAATTGCAGTTCTGAGAAAACAATTCTGGATTCTCAAATGTTGGCGTGCGATTTGTCATGTGATAAAAAATTGTGGTCAGTGTTTTAAGGTAACCAGTTTTGATGTGAACCCTATATCCTTACCAGAGGAAAGAGTAGCAGATTCTGCAGTATTCTAGATTACTGGTTTCGATTAAATTGAACCTTTATTCCTTCGAGGCATGGATAACGTTTTTTCTATATGCGTAATCTATTGAATAATATACATTGAAGTTGTTACTACTCTGTTCACAGAAGCATTTGTACTGAAGAAACTCGTAGCTTAGAGAAAAAGATCAAGTATGATATATTCAGTAATGGTACTAATGGTAGTATTAATGGTACTAACTTTATAGGAACTAGTAACATTTTCCAAAAAATAAATTGGAAAGAAGTGAAGGAAAATGACATTTTTAAGAATATTAAATGGATATTCAGCTCTCTAACATTGGCATGATGAAAAAGATTGATTAGAATTATAAAAGATATATTGAGAATTTTAGGGAGAACAAGCCTGGATTGTGAAAAGATACACACTCAGTTAAGTTGAAAAAATGTCATTAACTCTCATCCTTTTACATACATATCAGAAGACATTCAAGATTTAATGCCTTTAACTCCAAACGTGTTTTTAAGGAACAGTGTAGAAGGCTCTGCAATTGAATTTGATAACATAAATGGAACAGAGCTAAGTAAATGTTGGCAGTATCTTCAAAAATTGCAAGAAGATTTAAGAAAAAGATTCAGATTTGTATACTTAGGCCAACTCGAAAATTTCAAAGAAGCCAGTAAAATCAAAGAACAGATAAAATTAGGATATTAGGAGAGTTGGGAATGTAAACAGCAGATGGATTGATTGGCAGCTAGGAAGAATAATAAAGCTGTATGCAGGGAATGATGGATATGTAAATGTGTTGTTCAAGTAAAAACAAGAAACAGTGACGTAAGACCAATACAGAATATTTATTCTTTAGAAATGGATTATCAAGCAAACAAAAACATTCCCCCCTCTCTGTTTCAGTAAAAGAGAATCTGCACAAGACAAAACAAACCTCAGATCTCCACAAGTCATTTCCAGATGTGGATAGATATGAAAACCCAATTAAACTTTTCTCCTCTGATGTTAAGTACAATTCCATCATACTTAAGTTGGGGAAGGAGAGAGATTGCTTCAAAATCACAAACTAATATTAGAGAGTGCTGAGTAATAGTGCTTGAGCAATGTAGATGTTTTAAGGTTTTTAGAATGGCATAACTTATTGTGAGGAGAAAAGTTGTAACAGTCAGTTATATTTGCATATATCTCTTTTGAATTCCATGAAAACAAGTAAAGCTTCTTGTTGTAACAGAAATTGAATCAAGATCTGCTAGACAGCCTGATATTGAACTTGAGAATGAAATTAATTTGATTAAAAAATTTTTTTAGTGGAGTGGGGGAATATTTTGTACTTTTAAATAACAGTACCAATGTTTGTAGATAGCCCTCATAGGCAGAGCATGATTCACACTGTATTCTGAACTTTACTGGTGAAATAAATTAAGAGAATTTGCATATTTTATTGAATTGCATGAAAAGAACTGAACTGAAGGGAAAACCATCGCTTCCAGATAAAAATGCAAATCTTGTATGGCAAATATGTAAGCATGCACATGTGTGTAGACGGAGCCAGCAGAAAAACAGGCTTTATAAGCGCATGTACTGTAAGCCGAATTGCATTCGCTAGCATAGCTCGGTGAATTTCTTGATGTTATCTTGCAGCAATCGGTTAAATTCACATCAGAACAGTAAAAATGAGTAACCACCATTTAGATGATAGAATGAGGTGGCAAATTGTAGGGAGGCTAGAGGCAGGCCAATAGCAAGTCCAGTTATGCAGAGAGTTTGTGTAGCGTCGTGTGTAACCTATAGAAACAGATCCAGGATACTAGATCCATCGAGAGAAAGCCTGGGCAAGGTCGTCCAAGAGCTACAGTGGCCAGAGAAAATCTCTATTTGTCCATTTTAGCGAGGCATTACAGAGGGGCTGTATCTTCTCAGCTCTCTTGGGACCTGTATGCAGCTACAGGAACCCGTGTAACAAGGGTGACTGTTTCCAAAAGTCTGAATGAGAGAGGATTGTTTGCCAGAAGACCGGCTGTTTGCATCCTGCTCACATCTATGGCAGGAGAGTCTGATGAGCATGGTGCAGGCAGCATAGTGATTGGAATACGGAGCAATGGGCGACAGTTCTGTTAACTTAGGAGTCCTGTTTTATCCTAAACACCGATTCTCACCGTGCTTTCATACGGTGAGAGGCAGGGACTCGCTACCTACCCTCCAATGTCTACGAAATCAACAATTGTGCTGGTGTAATGGTCTGGACTGGTATGTTGGAAGGCCGCACACCTCTCCACGTCTTTGACAGAGGCTGTGTGAGTGGTGTGAGGTATAGGAATGAGGTCTTGGAGCCTTATGGTCACCTTTCCCGGAGTGCAGTGGGCCACGAATTCATCTTACAGGACGATCATGTGAGGTCACATGGAGCTCTTTTGGTCGATTGATTTCTCGAGAGTGGGGATATTTGTCAGATGGATTGGCTAGCCAGCTCTCCAAACCTCAACCTTATACAGCATGTCTGAGAAGTTTTGGGGTGGGCAATTGTAACTTGCAACCCCCCTCCAAGAATCATCCAGGAACTGAAAACAGCGTTGTTGAATGAGTTGGACCAATTGCCACAGGCACTTATGAACTGCCTTATTTCCAGAATGAGATCATGCTGCGAAGCCTATATGGCTGTAAGAGGGGGCCATATTCCCTATTAACCCATTTCTTTTGTGTCTTATGCAACTGCTGTTTCAGACTTTCAGACTCCTGTGAGTGTTGCACATTAACATGTGTGTCTATTATAACTGTTTACTGTTTATTTTGGTTGTATTATATCAACCTATGTTCACACCAAATTTTATTAAAATCTGTCCAGTAGTTCTGGAGATCGTAGATCAAATATGAAAATTCTCTTAATTTCTTACACCAGTGTGTGTTGTCATATAGGAAGAAAAATCCTCACTTAATAGGTATTTCCATATATGCTATATTATATTTATAGCAAGTTAAAATCTTCATATTTTTAGTATGTGTATCTCCTACTTAATTGTAAAAACAATTTTTGTTAATGAATAAACCTAAGAATATGTAAACTTTTGTCAGTTATTTGGTGATTATTTTGTGTAAGACTATAATAAGTAATTTGCATGTCTTAAAATTATAATTTTGGAATAATTTTTGTATATCATATATATATAATGAACTATGTCAGCCTATCAGTTTATCTTGAAAAAATAAATATGCCCACCATTCCTACGGTACCCTAGAATGTACTCCAAGGTACAAGAAGTTTGGGTTTTATATGATAACAGATTTTAGTTACAACTGGAAAATTACAAATCAGCCGTGCCTTGTATGCAAGTATATGCATGCTGGAAAATCTGCTACAAGCCTAATATTATTGTCAAGCATGTAAGAAGTGTGTAAAAATGATCTTTTAAAAATGTTTTTAAATGTCTGTAATATATTTTAAATAGGGTTAATAAATAGAAAGTAGCAGGTGAAATGTAAAATATTTGAGGATGATATTTGCTTTTTTTTAAACAGAATATTGCTTTCTCTTATTGAAGAATACATCTTTCAGTGAGTGAGCATAACTTCAGATTATCAGATCGCACAGTTTGTAACAGAATATTCCTGTATGTTTACATTGCATGTGTTATGAAGTACTGATATTAGAAATATTAGTTTCAAGAATTTCTTTTATAATATTTTTAATTTTATAAATATTGGCAAAATCTTAATTTTTAATTAATTTGGTTAATTAGATGGTTTCTAATGTCATGTATTGTGCATATTGTTATGAAATTTTACTTTCTTGGTTTCTTACACACAACAAAGGATTTTCATCATGGACATGCCAGATAAAGTTTCATTAATTCTGTTTAATTACATTATGCATTTTTGAACTTGAGAAAAATTATTACTTTTTACAGTGTTCTTTAGTTTACATTAATGCCTTTAATCAAGATAATCTGTCAAGATTATACATTAAATTGCATTAGCTCATAATTAAGATATTAAGCTTAGGTAATCCATGTTGATTTTTTTCCCTAAATGAAAATTGATTTGATTGTGTTAGCAAGTTCACTTTGCATTTCCCTTATTAATCAAAAATTTTTTCCCCTATTGAAAGATATTTGTAGTTTGTCCAGTACTTTATAACAGCTGTTAAAACACAGCTTGTAATTATGAGGTATTTTCAACATATCTTATGGAAAGATCATTTATCTATCAACATATCATTTATCTACTCTTACATGGATCGGTGCATGAAATTCTTTAGAAAGTTTGTTTTAAAGAGGCCCTATTCTGTATTCTTGCACCATAATATGAATATTAGTTTTTTTTAAATGCTTCATTTGAGAGCATAGAATTAGGTGTAGCCATATATTCTTTCTTCTCTAAATTGCTTTTATTAAATTAATTTTAAAATCATTTTAGTGTTTTACCTTTTTTTTCATTTTCATATAGAATATATGTCCAACCAAGCAACAGGAAATCGATGATTTGATGATTGCACTTGATGGAACAGAAAACAAATGTAAGTATTTTATGATTATATAATTTTTGAAAGACTGTTTTCTTAGCTTCTTTTATTTTCACTTATTTACTGTAAAAGATTTTTGTGTAATTATTGAAAAATTATATTACAGTATGTTTGAAAACCAATTAAACTAACATTTACTTACTTTTGTGTATTATAACAGCTAAACTTGGAGCAAATGCCATCCTAGGTGTTTCTATTGCTGTAGCCAAAGCTGGAGCAGCACAAAAGGTAATTTTTTATTAAATTTCCATTCTTTTGAAGTGTATTAAAATTAGTTTTTTTACAAGGCTGAATTTAAACTGAACTCTTCAGCTGCATATGCTCAGTTATTCAAGGACTCTCAAACATTTCATTTTATTCATGTGCTCAAGAGAAAAGAATCAAATCAAAGAAATTAAAATTGTTTTTAATCATAGAAAACCGTTTGTGAGAATATTATGTTTATAAGTAACATTCTTAAAACTCAAAATGGCTTTTATTAAGGACTAATAAGATTGTTTTATATGGAACTTTTTTATTTTTATGGATTTTACATATTTAAAGATTTTAATGAATTCAAATCTACCATAGTTATTGTATTACCTGCGTATTCTAATATATTTATCAGATTCTGATATCCAAATCGGCTATTTTGTTATGGCGAATCCAGCTGTTAATATGCAGTTGTTTGCTTTAGTTAAAGTTTGATTATGTTCTGTGCGGTTTTTGAAGAGTAATTATGAAATTTTGGGATTTGTTGAGATAAGAAAAAGAAGCTAATATATTTTAAAAGAAATGATGTATTGTCAAATTAGTATGATTTAAGGGTACTTTTCCGTTTTGCCGGCGCAAACGATAAAATCATCAATAATGGTACAACTGGTGGCAAATGGAATATCCTCGCTGGAAACCTTTTATGCCTCATTTTCGAAACAAGTAGCAGCTGTTATCAGATTGATTGTTTCTTTCAATACTGGTATACACATAGAATACTGGCATTTCTTTCAATATTGGCATATATAGAATTTTTACCAGATAGTTCAATTTTATACCTTGAGGCCATTCGTGGTAATTAGGCCAATTAAGATGCAATCACACTGCTCACTCGAAGGTGAAAATATACGAGGGCTATCCAGAAAGTAGATTACGTTTTGGAATAAAAAAATAAACAAAGTATAGGAAACAAATTTTATTATATACAGATGAAAGCCACACTCAAATACTACTTTTCTACATAGTCACCATACAAATTAAGGCATTTATCGTAGCGATGTACGAGCTTGGAAATTCCTTCGTCGAAAAATTCGGCCGCCTGCGCTTTCAACCACTTCGTTACCTCTTCTTGCAGCTGTGCGTCGTCATCAAAACGCTGCATAGCCAGCCACTTCTTCATTGCTGGGAATAGGTGGAAGTCGCTCGGTGCCAGGTCGGGACTGTACGGCGGATGAGGAAACAACTCCCACTTAAAAGATTCAAGAACTTTACGAGTGACATTTGCCGTGTGGGGCCAGGCGTTGTCGTGAATCAACAAGATCTTAGAGCTCAACATTCCTCTGCGCTTGTTTTGAATTGCTCTTCTGAGTTTTTGGAGAGTTTGGCAATACCTTTGAGAGTTTATTGTAGTGCCTCTTTCCAGGAAGTCCACCAAAATTACACCTTTTCTGTCCCAAAAAACAGTCTCCATCATCTTCCTTGCCGACATTGTTTGCATGCATTTCTTGGGTTTTTGGGGAGAACTTGTGTGCCCCCACTGCATTGATTGCAATTTCGTTTCACAGTTCACATGTTTCACCCATGTTTCGTCACCAGTAACGATGCAATCGAGTAAAGAGTCACCATCCTTATGGTAAGCGTCCAAAAAGTTCAATGCTGCAGCCATTCGCTGATTTTTGTGGTCCTCTGTCAAGATTTTTGGAATCCATCTTGCACAAAACTTGTGGTAACCAAGCTTTTCGCTGATGATTTCGTGCAACAAACTTCGCGAAATTTGTGGGAAACTCAAAGAAAGTTCCGTTATTGTGAAATTTCGATTTTCACGGACTTTAGCATCGACTTTTTCGAGAAGTTCGGCGGTCACTATGCTGGGTCTCCCACTTCGATCTTCGTCGTGAACATTGGTTCGGCCATTTTGAAATCTTATGACCCACTGACGCACTCCACCTTCAGTGATAATGTTGTCCCCATACACTTCACGAAGCTGCCGATAGATTTCTATCGGTTTACAGTTTTTTGCAGTCAGAAACCTTATTACTGAGCGCACCTCGCAGCTCGCGGGATTTTCAATTAACGCAGACATTTCAAACCGTCACAGTATCTGAACGGAGCACAGCACGAACCTCTCACTAGCACGGCTAGATGCAGACTGAGCTGCGCAACGCTCTGACCCCAAGATGGCCGCGCTAGCCCCGCCCCTAGCGGACACAGACGGAAACGTAATCTACTTCCTGGATGGCCCTCGTAGAAAAGGCAAAGTTAAGGATTAAATTCGTCAATTCTAATGAGACTGCATTAGCGAAGTGAAGCATTACGGTTTTACATAATTTCTGAGTAAACTATTCGTACAGATTGAAATAATTCTTGCATTTAAACTTGTATCCCAAATTAAGATTTAACTTGAAATTAATGTAGGATAATTACTGAGAGAATTAGATTTTTGTAGCATAGTTTACACGAGATGAGATCACTTGGGGTCACGTGATATGAACCGGCGAATCAGGATGTTGAACCATGAAAGTGCAGTAGGTTCTAAAATTAATATCCTTTTACAAATTTGTCTTTATTTATTAGCTTCTTACAAAATTGTAAACTATATTAAAATCTTTATTCCTTCAAATTAAAAAATTCTTAGAACTAACATTTCTTAACATTTTTATGTCTATACTGTACTGTACAATATAGTCTGCTTGACGAGATTTGCGCTGGCGAAACAGAAAAGTACCGATTTAAGTTTTCTGCTTCGGAGAAATTTTTAGCAATACTTGGAATGTAAATTCTAATTACAGTAGAATTGGATAAACAATTTGTATTTAGAGTGCATTTTTGTATATATTGAGTGTTTGAATGTCAGATATAATTTATCCCCTAATTTTTTTTCTTCTTACATTTGCAAGATATCTTGTAAAATTCTATTAGGTTTATACATACTTGTTCATAAAAACTTTTTTTTTAGGGAGTACCTTTGTACCGGCATTTGGCTGATCTGGCTGGTGTCAAAGATATTGTTCTTCCAGTTCCTGCCTTCAATGTTATTAATGGTGGAAGTCATGCTGGCAACAAATTAGCTATGCAAGAGTTCATGATTTTACCTACCGGTGCTAAAACTTTTACTGAAGCAATGAAAATGGGAAGTGAAGTTTACCACCATCTGAAGAATGTCATCAAAAAGAAGTAATCTTTTATCTAATATATTTTATATAAATAAATTTTAATGTGCTTTTTTAATTAAAAGGAAATTACTTAACTTGCCACTTTCAGCAACCCATTTTTTTATTATTATTATTCTGGATAATAAATGAGTGTTTCACATTATGATGGAAATGGCTGAATGAATAGCATTATTTAAAAAAATAATTCCTGGCTGTTGAGTTTTTGAAACTAAATTTTTGGTAGTTTTTAATAGTGTTTGTTTTCTTAATATTATCGAATTGTAAGTCATCTACACATTTATATGAAATAATTTGATCAACTTTCAACAGGTTTTTAAATCATAAAAATGTGATTATTTAAATTTTTCATCCCTCCTTTTATTTTATATGGCAGAAAAAAAAATTTTGACGTTTTTATTCTTGTGCAGTTTCTTATTATTCATGTGCCACTTTCTTATTACTTCTCAATTTAGCAGCATTTTGAGTTCAGTTGCTTTTATATATAGGTTCAAAAAGTGTATTGAGAAATAATAATTGTAACAAACATTTCAAATATTAATCTTTTATCAAAGACTGATTTTAAAAAAGAAACAAAAGAACTACCATTTACCAGGATAGTGTTTAGTGACTCTGACTGCCGTACCGAAGGACCCAAGTTCGAATATCGTAGAAGGCATATGTGTTAGTAAATGTATAGTGTCTATGCAGCATAAGAATACTGTAAATGTATGACAAGCCAAAAGTCTTCTTGAGAGGTTGGTGTCAGTGCAAGAGGGGTGGGAGACGTTCAGACTCGTATCTTCGGGGTGTTTTCCCTCAAAATTGGGGGCAGAACTTAGCTAAAGTTGGGCTGTGACCTATATGGCGCTCCAAGGCTCATGCCAACGAGAGGTGCATTTGACTCCTTGCCACAATGAATGTCGTAGACTTGTACTGACCATTGTCAGGCAAGTGTGTGTGTGTGTGTGGGGGGGAACTGGGAAATTTTTAAATTGTAGAGGAGGTGAATTATTCTTTTTGTATTTGAGACAGTATTTAAAAATAGACCTGTATTCTTGAACACATTTGAAAACTGCATTAAGCATCTTTATAAGTTTAATGCTATTGTGATGCTTATGCTTAAGTAGGGCTATACGGTCCTTTAAATGATCTTGTAAATGCTCACGAGTAGGGCTGAAAGTGTCTGTCAGTGGCCTTAAGTCTTGGCTCTGGTGAGAAAACTACTTTTGCAAGTTCCGTCTTAGTTTTGATGAACAGCATTGCAAACACCAAAAAACCAAGGATTTCAGATATTCACAGATTGTCGTACCATCAGCCTTTTGAGGAATTTTTAGATTAAGTTTTTTTAAGTATGAAAAAAGTATAGTGGATTCTGGTAACTGCCTTATTATTAAAGAATATTTGACTTATTTTTATGCTGTTAAAAAATATCAAAGAAATGCTGTCAAGTGAGTGAAAGAATAAATTTTATCTCAATATCATTTTAGTGTATGTTATAAATTTTGTATGCAGATTAGAAAAATGCTAAAGTTTACATTATTCTTATGTAAAAACTATTTTATTCATATAAAGAATGTTAATTTTATCTTGTTTTACTAAAAAATAAGGTAATATTTATAATACTGCTGTGTATTCATATTTGTTAACTTAATGTATTTAAAATTTGTCCAAGCTTTTTTATAGGATTTTGATAAAATTCTAGAATTCATTAAAATAATAAAACAGTTCAACAAAGTTAAATTTGTGTTTTTGTATCTTACGTAACCTTTTCTTTTCAGGTTTGGTCTTGCTGCAACCGGTGTAGGAGATGAAGGTGGATTTGCTCCTGATATCCAAGAAAACAAAGAAGGGCTTGAATTAATTAAAGAAGCTATTGAGAAAGCAGGATACACTGGGAAAATTGAAATTGGCATGGATGTAGCAGCTTCAGAATTTCACAAAAATGGAAAATATGACTTGGATTTCAAAAATCCTAACTCAGACCAATCAAAATTCATTACACCCGATGAACTGGGTCAGCTTTACTTAAATTGGATCAAAGAATATCCGATAGTTTCCATTGAAGATCCTTTTGATCAGGATGACTGGAAGGCTTGGACAAAATATTGTTCTCAAGTTACAAACCAAGTTGTTGGGTAAGTTGAAGTTTTTATGCTTTATGTAAGCAAGAAATTAATTGATATAATGAATATTTTAACACTTAATGGAACGTAGATTTTTGCTAGTGTAATTTTAAGGATAAAGAATGTAATAAAAAACTTTATTCTAATTGAAGATTGTTACAATTTATTAAATTTTAATAAAGAACTACAGCTCAATCAATTAAGCTAATTTTCATTTCATTTCCAGTTTTTCGATATTGGAGATTTCTTTCTGAATTATTAAGGGCATAACTATTTTTATTTCCTTTTGAAAAATAAAGGAAATATTGTAATTGTTAAAAATTTTGGGTATCGTATTTCAATCAAAATATGAGGGTTCATGTGGACTTTATGAGACCTTGGGTTTTTTGTGATTTTTGGTCCTTAATTTCGGCCAGAATTGGCAAAGGATCCTTAATTTTAATCATCTGACATTTGTCTATTTTTTATTACTACTATATATGTAAAATAATATTTTGGTGGAATATTTTCTGGCAATTCATTGAAAATATATATTTGCACATGCAGCAAAAAGTCTGTATGATTTAATAAGCTGTAAGAGAAAGTTGTGCAATCCCCATTGCATATTTTTAAATAAGTTACCATAATTTTTTTTAAATAAAAGTTAAAAGAAAAACAATTGCAATTACATTATCATTTAGCCAACTTGTCAGTGTAATGGATTACTGATTTCTAGTATCTATACTATTATAATCTGCGCGTCTGTTTGTAACATCGTCTCTCTCAGAACGGCAGGTAGTTGAGTTTCAATAGAGGTAAAAAGTACAGAAAGTGTGACTGTGAAATAATTAATATATAGCACTAATTGAACAGTTTTAATAAGCAGATCACATTCTGGATGTGCATGTATTCGATTTAGAAATGAAGTATGGTTATGAAGTCTTTAAAGTCGTTACTAAGCGTGCAAAGTTTTAAATTCTAAATTTATTAAATTATTCCTTATTTACACTTTTTAATATCTAATGTTGGCATATTGTAATTACATGTTCATGTTTAATTTTCAACTTTTTAGAGATGATCTTACTGTTACCAATCCTAAACGTATCCAGATGGCTGTTGAACAGAAAGCGTGTAACTGCTTGTTACTGAAAGTAAACCAGATTGGTAGTGTTACTGAGGCAATTAAAGCGTAAGTATTAATTTTAATTTGGAATGTTTGTTTTTGTGTTCTCGCATCGAAAAAATGTCTATACTTTGCACTTCCTGTTTTCCACGTGGTAGAACTGCATTTTTACTTCCTTGTACGAAGTAAAATAAGTATTGTAATTGCAAAAAGTTTCAGGCAGCATATTTCAACGAAAATATCCATTTTTGACCGCTATCGAATGCGATTTAACGATGTTTTTGCGTGACATCTGTACGTAAGGACAGAATAAAAGACTTTTTCTTCCAAAAAAAATTATAAAACCGCTTTAAAATGAATTCTGAAGAGAATTTTTTGTGGCATCTGTACGAATGTATGTACATACATATCTCGCATAACTCAAAAACGAGTAGCTTCAGAATGTTGAAATTTTGTATATAGGACTGCTATAACATGTAGATGTGCACCTCGTATTTTGGTTGCAATCGGCCGCACCAAACATATATAAATATATTTATATATATCTCCACTCTGTTACTCGGCTCAGTGATCTCAGTTTCTTTACTCTTATATGTAAATTGTACATTTTTTGCTTTAAAAATCATTGAATTATGTTCTTATTTTCCGATCAAGGTTTTTATGCGTTCCGTAAATCTGGAAGCAATATTTGTACAATTATCAACAATTTAGAAGCTGTTTAAGTGCAGTTAAGTTTTAAATAACATGGCAAACATATTTGTTTACATCTGAAACTGCAGAATAGTAGATTTGTTGCCAATCTAGAGAAACTAAGCTTCACAACGAGAAAGATAAC
This sequence comes from Stegodyphus dumicola, assembly GCF_044657685.1. Lineage (NCBI taxonomy): Eukaryota > Metazoa > Arthropoda > Arachnida > Araneae > Eresidae > Stegodyphus > Stegodyphus dumicola. Next base: position 68,463,011 of record NC_140771.1, on the reverse strand, counting down.
GCCTTCATTTATTATTGTGAAATCATGCTCAATCCTTTCTGGAATTTTTTCGAGGAAGTAAGTGTTTAAGATTTACTTCGTAATTTTTAATACAGATATTTTGAGTTTTTATGTATTTTTGCCTTCTCGCGAAGTGAGAACTGAATTAATTGAATGAGAAATACTCAATCGTCTGTGAAAACTGTTTCTTTTTTGTTTCTTTCTGTGTGTATCGATAATCACAAAGACCATTTTAGCCATTGGAAGACTTTGAATGCCATGTATACTTTAAGTTCTGTTAGAAACATGCAAAATTTAACAAGAATGCAAAGATCATTAAATTATTGCAATATAAAATCTGAAATTTGGATGTTAATGGCCCACCAGTAGCTGAGTAGTAACATTGTTTAACACTGGTAGTTTTACCTGGGATCGAATCCCGGCGAATGGGCTGGCTGCATGGTTGGTTTCTCCTATGTGTAATGTGGATACGAGTCAATTTCCCTTAAAGGGTCGTCATGAAGGCTTCACTTCCTTTATGCAAATAGCACTTGAGTACTTTGCCTTAATCAGTGAACCTAACTTAAATTAACCTGGATGTCTGATAATCAAAAATATTATGTGGACCTCCCATAACTTTTTTCAAGAAACCTTTTTTTCCTATTTGTAGAAGTGGAGAATATGATTTTCAAAAGAAGCTAGACTGTCATAAATATTTCTTTCTTTTAGATGAAATATTATTTGTATCAGTACTGAATCATCTCGCATGTTGTTTTGCCATTGAATGCATGTCAGCTAAGCAACCCATTTTCATTTTCAGTTATTGAATAATTGGAGGGGGGGGTGCAGTAATTTTTGTTTTTGTTAGGAAGTGAACCCCTTAGACCCATGTCTGTTTGAATTAGAATATTGCACATATTGGTTTTCTTTTGCTGGCACCACAAAAAGAGAAGCTCAGCTAGCATTGCAGATTATACTGCTCTTTAATTTTCTGATTTCATATCCTGTTTTACTTTGTTCAATCTTATTATTATTAATCTTATGAAAATTTAAGTTTTAGTAAATGATAACATTTTTGTGTAACTTCTTTGAAACTCCACATCCGTCGTTCAGGTAATGGACATTACAAGTTTGCATGTACCGAGACGAGCCGACTTCCTAGCTGGCATGCTGAAGTGACACAATTTTCTTGTCCATCCCTACCTGTCATGCATTTGTGTCAGTTTTGAAACGTTTTAGAAATTATTATTTTTAGCAGATGATGACATTATATGTCCATAGGATTTGAGATACTTGTAGATTTGATGTTTTAAATACATATTCTACTCGAAATGAGACAAGGGTAATGGACATGCACTTGGATTTTCATTATATTGACATAAGACATGTTCTTGACTCAAGCTTTCTGACAGCTCTTTAAATGTGCAGATATTTTTTAATAAATGCCTGAGTTTTTTTTGGGGGGGGAGGGTTTATAATATTAGGTGCTTATTAAAATGTGCATGTGACCTACTCATCGATAAATGAGATGCAGATTCCCCCCCCCCTCCAGAGCATATTTGGTGTTTGGGTTTGCAGTCCATTTTCTAATCAGGAAGTATACCTTGTTTATATAAAATGTTTATGTTAGTGCATTACAATGTCAGAGCATAGAAAATTGTCAACAAATTATATCGTCTAAATCAAGTTATTTTTTTAATTTTATCATTTACATAGGAAAAGAAACTTCAGGCTTATATGGGGAGTATTTAAATCTCCTGCTTGAAGAACTTTCTGCTGAAGGATACCATTTACACACTGATAGTTTTTTCATGTCTCCATTATTGACAGATGATCTCTTTGAAGTTGGAAGAAATTTTCTTTTGGCTCAAATACTTGTGGAACTGAAATGAGAAGGAAAGGAATTACAGAAATTATTATGCCATTTAAAATAATTAGTGAAATGTTGGGTTTTTGCAGAGAGGGGGTGATCTAAATTTAAGTGCAAATTTAAGTGCAGATGGGAAATAATAATCAAATAATTCAGACAGATGGGAATCTGTTTGAAAAACGAAAGAAAAAATTATAAAAAAACTTTTTTTAAATTTATGTAATTTTCTTTTCTTAGTTTTGCCTTGTCAGATTTTTTGAAATCATACATATTTGGCACATGTGTAGTTTGAGACTAATAGAATCCCTTAATTCATTAGTTCAAATTACCTTAATTTTGCTTATTTATTTCTAGGCACAACTTGGCTAAAAGTAATGGCTGGGGAACAATGGTATCTCACAGGAGTGGTGAGACCGAAGATGCTTTTATTGCAGATCTTGTTGTTGGATTGAGCACCGGACAGATCAAAACAGGTGCACCATGTCGTTCTGAACGTTTGGCTAAATACAACCAAATTCTTCGTATCGAGGAGGAACTGGGAGCTGCTGCTAAATATGCTGGAGCAAATTTCCGCCATCCCATTTAAGCTGGGAATCTATTCCTATCGTATTAAAAATACTGCCTTTTTTGTTGAAATTTGTAACAAGTTCGTGTTGGTGTAAAATTTGTCAGATGTATATCATGATGTTATAGAGTGTTTAGATAGTTTAAATCATCTTATCCTGTAACCCTACCCTTTGTTGATGTCAAAAACAAAATCTATTCCAAAGAATAAAGACTGTTTCTTCATATTACTTCCAGCCTTATTCCTTAAACTAGTTTTATGGGATTTATACATGTTTTGAAAAATCTGATTAATTTGCATTTTGTAAAAAGTGCAAGGTACATTTTTTTATTTATATTCTTTTATTCATGCTAAATTTCTAGAAAACAATATTCAATGTACAAATTAATTCAGACTTAATAACTATTGATATGCTTTTAAGTATGAGGAAAAGATATATGAAATTTTGTTGTGATAAAAAAGATCTCCTACAATTTACTACAGTGAATGCATAACTGCCAACCTCTAAAGATAAAAATTCAGAAGAACACGAAGAATTAATATCATACTTTGATATTAAAAAAAAAACAATTTATACAAAAAGAAAATTGTACTTACATTAGTAAATCTCAATTAAGTAGTAACTAAAAAATTACATTAGTAAATCTTAATTAAGTAGTAACTAAAAAATTTATTAGGAAACATAAAACAAAAACGTAATGTTACACAAAATTATTGCAAAGAATTTAGAGTGCATTTTTTGGCATTAGCCAAAAATTCTTTGGAAAATTTCCTGTCATAACAATTAGCAATTAAAATGTTTTCTAGAGTTTTTGGTGAAATTGAAGAACGAAACATAGTTTTGTGTTTCTTCACAACACTGAAGACTCTCTTGCACTCAGCATTACTGTGTGGAATTACGAGAATAGCACATAAAACTCTCGCTAGTCTATCATATTTTGGTGTTCCATCAGATCTTTTTATTCTTTTTAAAGTACCAACGAGGACATAAAGCCTTATCTTCTCCAGAACTGGCAAAGTCTTCAAACTGTGCAGCAGAAAATTGGTTCTGTAGTTCATCTAAAGCATCATTATGGCATTCATTTTCTTTAATTGTTAACAAAAATGGAAATTTATCAATAAAAAACGAATCTTTTCAAAAGGTGAATTTTCAATTTGTTTCAAATTTGCCACTTCAGCATTTAAAAGAACTTCATTTTGCAAAGGAAACTTCCTTACAATGTAATCACAGGCTGAGGAAAAGTACTTTCTAACACATTGAAAAAATATTTTTTTCTCATGATCTTTCAAAGAATTTACAAGTTCCCTGGTTTGATTTCCAATTATAAGATCATTGTCATCCTTTTGATTTCCCAAACTATTATAGGCAACGCGAATCAACACACTGTTTTTCACAACGGATGGTTTTACAAACTTAGTATAAAGCTCTTTCAAAAGATCATTAAGAATTTGGATAAGCAGGGGAGATTTTGGCGAAGCTGATTGTAGAAGGGTATTTACACTTTCAAAAATCTTAATGGTACTTAACACAAAACTACAATATGCTTTGTTCAAATCCGAAGAAAGAAGATAGAAAATCCTTTCCTCCCGGCTAATAGAAGACTGTTTCTTCGTACCTTCAACTTCTTTAACAAAGTTGACCTTTGAGGAGTCTTCTAAGTATTTTCTTTTTAAAGGGTTTGATTCTGTGTGTTGGCTTTTCCCTTTTAAAGCATTTTGATTAGAAGCAAAGTTTAGTTTGGTTTTCGGAATCTTATATACTGACAAATTTGATGGGATCTGTGGTTTCGTTTCGGTCTCTTCGTGGAAATATTTTAGCAATGCATCCCACTGTTCAATAAACCTACCTAGCACTCTGCCTAAGGATAACCATCTCGTGCATACATGTTTCAGAATTTTTCTCGTTTCACCAGAGCACAGTTCTTGGAAATTCTTTAGGTTTTCTTTCTTCCTTTTTACACTTTTCTCCAGATAGAAAAACACATCAATCAGAAGCTGGTCAATATTTAATGGTAAAGCAGCTGCAGCTTTTTCTGCTGCCAAATTAATTAAGTGGCATGGGCATCCAATAACAATTCATTTTGTTCTTTTTTGAGGAAAGAGGCTACACCCTTTTTGTCACCCACCATGACATGAGCATTATCTGCACCAAATGAAATGCAGTTTGATATTGGGATGTTAAGTTGTTTCAACTCATTAATTACCAAGGAGGCAATATTTTCCCCCGTAGCGTCTCCATTTAAAGATGAGTTTTCATTTCGTTGGAAACGGCACAGAAATATGTGACAACAATGGGGTAAAGCTTCCAATCGCTGCCATCGATTGACACCGAAAATGCTGAATTCTGGAGTGCAGCTATCGTTTTACTTTGGGCATCGCAAGCAATTTCGTTCACAATAGAAGATGTTTTCATGCGAGCACAAGCATATTTCTGAGCAATCTTGGAGTCTGGAAACATCCGTCTGAAAAGTTGATCGGCACGTCATGTTCGATGAGGAATGCAGTAAACAAACACTGTCAAAATGACATCGGCATCCGAATTCATAGCCGAATTTGAAAAAAATTCATCCACTTTCTTTGACATTGTCGAAGCCGAAGCATTAACTTCATGCTTTTTAGACTTAACATGCTTCACAATATCGCTTTTTCCACCGTGACTTATTATGAAGTCACATACGCACACGTTGCAAAATGCATAGTTATTTCCTTTGAAGGATTCTTTAATTGTTGGAAATTCGGCTTTGTAGGCAGGCCAAAAATATTGAGAATACGTTTTTTTTAAACTCATTTCGTAACAAAGACATATTAAGAAACTTCGTAGCACGTGCAAACAAACAAAAAACAATAATAATCTGTCGCCCACAAAGAAAAGAGTGGGAGAAGCAAGTTCAGCGCATTGGATTGGCTGGTTAAGCGGCGAGTTGGGAGAAACCGCAGGTTACTGGATTCGAAGTAGTCGGTAGTTGGCGGTAAAACACGATGCAATTGGCAAAAATTCTAAAATTTCGACAAAAATCACTAAAAACACTTGAAAAAGGAAAAAAATCGTAAAAAATGGTTTACGATCGTTAAGACGAATGCACTTTCGTAAAAGTTGGCAGGTATGGTGAATGTAATGTGTGGTTTTGATGAAATAAAAACTCCAATTATTAAACTAGGAAAGAATTGAATAATTCAGTAAACAATAGTTCTGGATCAAATTAAAAATAAGAATGCCTTAGAGTCAGAGATGCTTTTTTTTTTGCTTTCTCATGATTATATTTGTCACATGTAGCTTTTGAGCATTGCACAGATAACTCACCAATAACTGATAAGTAATTTTATATTTTCTACTTTGAGCAATTCTGTATACATGGAGAATTGAAATTGGAGATGTCAGATATACCAAGTGGTTAACTTCCCCTATAAACGACATCCTACAGCTAAACGAAATACAACAAAATTTTGTATATGTGCTATTAAACGAGATGTGCTCACGGAATTTTGAAAAAAGTTTTAGTTCCAAAATGTCCACCAGAGGGCACCTTTTCACAAAAAGCAGGAAATTTAACACAATATATGACCAAACTGAATACAGAAACAATATTAACATTATACTAGTTTCTGTATATTATATAGTATTATATTAGTTTCTGATCACCTTGTCATCGAACCACATTCAGTAAAGGTAAGGGAGACAGTTCGGTTTGCAGAAACAAAGACAGATTAGGGTGAAATTGCCCAAGAGGAGCAGTTGTTAATCATGCCCAGAACGATGTAGGGAAAGATGCTACACGTAATCATTATCATTCACCTGCAAAATTTCAAGTCTATGGACAGTGTGTTCAGTAGCAGATCGTAATTGATCAGTTGTGGGGCTATGCACATGAAGCATTACGGAGTTGTTTAAGTCATTCAATGTATCACTCGGAGTTAGATCCGGTGAACGTGGTGGATTAAGAAAGGAGCGACTAATAACATGTTCCTCTGTGAAGTGTTGGAGCAATAGCACCTTCACAGACCCATGGACATGTGGGGGTGCACCATCTTGCATGAAAATGGTCAATGTAAGGACCTGGCTTCACTGTAAGTTGGAGGTATAGCAATTGTCTACAGCGTGTCATAGTACTGATGGCCCATAACGGATAATGTAACAGGCCCACATTCACAGATTTCCTCGAAGAAAAATGGGCCGTGAATCCACCCCAGACAGTGACCTCTGGAGACTGTAGGGGAATTTCAGTGTGCAACCACAGATTTTCCATAGCCCAAATGTGACAACTTTGTGTGTTGACTATCCCCTGAGGTAGAAATGAGCTTCATCGTTCCACAGAACATTCCAAGGCCATGATAGAACAACAGTCAAGAAAACTGACTGTTAAAATGAGAGAGATTATGGGTTGTCCCTATATCAAGCAGCTCCTTGGTATGGCAGATCTTGTATGGGAAGTAGTGCATTATGTTTCTGAATACTTTTTGGACGGTGCTGTTAGAAAAGCTTGTCTGTCGAAAAACTTCACAGGCGCTACTGCCCCAAAACTCTGATGTCTGTGACTGCACGTCAACAGTTTTCTCGATGGCATCAACAAGTACTGCTGTAATACGTTTACAGCTTCTTCCAGGTTGACCTAATTCCTAGTCTCTAAATCTCTTAATTCATGGCCCGGATACCTTTAGTAGTACATTGGTCCATGCCATAGGTTCTTTCTACGACGAATTCATAAACTGCAGCAGCACTCCCCTTGTTTTCATAAAACAGCTTCACCAATAATGTATGTTCAACTAGAGACTGCGTACAGCCGAACCATGACAACGTCTGCAAATGTTTTGCATAAAGCTTCCTCTTTCCAAGCATGCAAACCTTGACATTTTTCACTTTCAACTAACAGCTTTTCCTGATTTTGCATTTAATTACTCATAATTCTTGCTCTGGATTGTTAGAATTGTTTCTGTATTCCGTTTTGATCATTTATTGTGTTACATTTAATGTTTTCCCTGAAAAGGTGCACTCTGCTGGCCATTTTGGAACATAAACTGTTTTTTCAAAATTCGGTGAACGCATCTTGTTTATAGCCCATATACAGAATTTTGTTGCATTCCGTTCACTCGTTTGCGCTGTTTAATTATAACCACCCAATATTTTCATATCTGCAGGCTTTTCGAAACTTGGATGCAACTGACTTACTAATGTATGGAATCCACCCAAATGTATGCTAAGTATACATTCTATACTCTCTATAACAGCTACATTCAGAAATGGTAATGTGTGTACTTATTTCTATCTTGCAAGCTGCATGCTAAGTATGCTCTCCGTAAGAGCATTAGAGGTGTGTATTTGGTAGGCATTGAGAAATGATAATGTGCGTACTTATTTCTATCTTGCAAACATAGGCTTGTTGCCTGAGAAATAAGCACCGTTTTCATTAGGAAGAAAGTATTTTGTTATAATGATTGACTTTTCTGAGAAAAAAAGCTGATTTTTTTAATTATTTTGAAGTGATGAATAATTTAATTCACAAAACTAAGATGTATGGGATTAATAAAGATAGAAAAACTCAGTTAAAGTGATGAGTCAATTGATAGTTATGCAGTACACCATGCAAAATAAGTGAAAACATAAAATGACAGTGTTTGGAGTAAGCATGTGAAGGACAATTTTGGTGATACAATCATGGACGACAGTGCTTACACTTATGTAATGACTCAAACTCTGAAAAACAAGAAGTAACGGTGAACATGTCAGCTCTGTCAAAGTGATTTAGGTAAGTCATATACACCTTTATATTACTATGGACTGGCAGGCACAGGAATTCCATCGTCAGCTCTGCCCCTGATGACATGCTAAAAATCATGCCTTGGTCATAAAATGCCATTTTTTACTTCTTTGGTGTCTTATGAAATTATATTGATGTAATTCACTATAAATTAGTAAAGCAGTTATGCTTTGGCAAACAATTACAGGTTTGCAAAAATGCTGCAGTTTTATCTCACGTTTTATACTGATGTGAATACCTTGACATATACTGTAATCATGCATGAAAAATGCAACGTATCAGAAAGAGCGAGTTGTTCATTCCCTATTTCAGTAGATGTGCTTTTTACTTATAACATATAGTTTGAAGGAAAACTCTGTAGTACATATGCAAGGTTTTATCAGACTAACAATGTTTGGTGGTGACATGATCAATATTTATTTATCAAGCTGGCATTCTGAATGCTCCTCTATTAATACTACAAGATCAGGATTGCATTTATAACAGCTTATTATATTTTGTATTCAGCTGCAACAATATTTTATCTGATAAATAAGGCAAAGCTTAGTATAGTTTATATGCATAAATTATCTTGGCAGCAATCATCTCTCATAGTATGAATAGAATCTGAAAAAAATTTGTAAAGAGTTTTAAGAAATGGAAGTTTTTGATTTCATTTCTTAAAACATTTTCTGAATATATAAATATCTAAAAATCTTAGCATTTTTCTAAAATGAGGACAATAATGATACAATCTATACTAAATTAATACAAAATTTGCACAAGCAATAAAATTTTACTATAAAAAGTTTCTATTTTTATAAAACAGAACACTTGTTAGTCACTGTTTTGGTTTTAAAATTCTTTCCTCTATTGTTTCAATTTTATCTAGAAGGGAAATGGAAATAAAATTACCAGTAGTTGTTCTGATTCATTCCTTTAATGCCATATTTCTGCTTCATTTAAATTGGGAGATTTTGAATTGGAAAATTGGCATACTGTAAAAAATGCAATTATACCTTGTAAATCCAATTTATACTGTTTGGATAAAATATTTATTGTAGTAATAAGCAATGTTTTAATATAGAAAATAGAACTTATGTAGGGTTAAATGTTTAAATCCTTTATGAAAGTTTTTACTACCGTGATATGTTTCATGTTATATTGCCTTTGAATGTTTCCATGATATGTTTCATGTTATATTGCATAAACTATTTATTGTAGTAATAAGCAATGCTTTAATATAGGAAATAGAATTTACGTAGGGTTAAATGTTTAAATCCTTTATGAAAGTTTTTACTACCATGATATATTTCATGTTATATTGCCTTTGAATTGGCATATTGTAAAAAATGCAACAATACCTTGTAAATCCAATTTACACTTTTAACACTGCCTGGAGTAATAATGGACTTTCCTCAGCCTCATTATTCAGAAAAAAGAAAATTACTCATTAGTGTTAATTATTATGTTCTGTAATCATACTTCAATCAATCCATGTGAGGATTTACACTTTAAATAATTTTGCAAGGACACATGCACAAGTTCAAATAATATAGCCAGTTATTAAATCATAACACATAAAAATCAGAATTTTCTCAATGACAAATATGTAAAATAGAAAAAAAATATATTTTTTAAATAGTAACTAATATCTGAAACTTCAGTTACTAATTCTTAAATGGAAACAGTACAAAAATATTTATATGTAAAATAAAACATTTTTATTATTTGCACTTTGTAACAGAAAAATACTTTTATCAGTTTTCCTACAAATGTTGAAGGACAGTGGCAGATTTTGCTTTCATTAAGAAAATCGTAATTTTGTTCGTAGCAATTGCAATGTATGCCTGCTTTTGCTAAAAATTTTTCTGATGTATCATTACTCAATTATAAGGAAGTGGATCTAAATTTAGTCCTTGTAGTAACAAAACTAAAATTCCTTTCACACTCTGTATTACTATAGAAATTGTCAGGATGGCCAACATTATTCTAGATATTTCAATTTAGTTTAATATTCCTAGCACCTTTCAGTTTTCCAATTAAACTTCACAGGTGTCAATCCTTGCTGGTTTTACAACTTTATTCAAGTTTTTTAATTGTAAACTGGAATTTATCAGTTCCAACATGATTATTTTTCTAAAGTAAATGAAATAAAACTATAGGAAAAATATATCAGAAAATGATGCATTTGCTAGAGCAGAAATGTCTGCAACTTTAACATATAAAATCACTCGATATTAGCTTCTAATGTGGAAACAAAACTTATTTTTGACTTCCTCCACTTACTTCCTGTAGTTGCAACTTCGATTACCAAATTTTAATTTTTCTCCTTGATTTTCTATTTTACTGTTAATCCCAATATTTATAGAATTAGAAGACAAAAGAAAGACTGTTTTCACAATCTTTGATAAAAATGTTTTTAAACAGATCAACTCTTGGAATGCTATTTGCAATGCCACATGAAAGAAAAAAATAAAATTCTTGGATCATGCATCGTAAATGTTTAGTGCAGTACAAACACGGTGACCAATTTCTATTTCTCCAGAAATGAATATTACCGGAGGTGTAAAAGTAATAACACTCAATTTGGAATCCAGCAATGCTTTTTAGTATAGTTTCTTTGTAGTAAAACTCTATTTAATTTTCTCTTCAACATTAGATTAATACTATTAAAAATGAAAATGTATATATTGTTTGCAAGAAATATATGAATATTTTAACTCGCTGAATTTTTGATACAATGACAAGTGAATATATTTAACTTCGATTGCTTCGCTTATTTTTTAGTATATAATCTACGTGCAAGTTTAAAAAAACTATTCTATTCATAAAATGGAACACTTTTTAGAACAAAATTCTCTAGTTGTAACACACATTTCATCTGAAGATAAAGTAATATATTTTTTTTCCGTTTGGGAAAACTGCTTTCATCTACATGCAGTGTGAGTGCATCCCACACTCTAACTGGATTGAAAGGAAATTCGACAGTTCCCCTGCTTGTCCAACAAAAGAGCATTAATCACCTAGTCGTCAAGATTCGATAATTTCCCCCCTTTTTATAACCGCTGAGTCAAGAGCCCCCAGTGAAAGTACGTAACTGTTTCTTGAGCCCGCGGGAAAAGGTTAAGGAAGTAATAAAGAAGAGTTTTAAAATATGTATTGTTGAAATTAAGAGTAAAAAAAATCTGATAAGTATAATTAAAATAATTATTCCTATAATTTTTACAACAACTCTTACAAGTTTTAAATATTACAAAAATTCTTTTTTACTTCCCTTTCAGAAATATTCAGAGAAAGTTAAGTACATGGAAATGAGCACAAATATTTAACGTATTTCACTATTAAAATAAAAGGTACTCAAATTTGAAATGGATTGAACAGACCATTACTTATAAATTAAATTAAAAAAAAATTACGACCAGTGACATTCAATAGTTTCAATTTACACTCCACTGTTTTCTACAGGATGAATTTTGCTGCAATATTCAAAACTTATGACTTGCTAACATTCAAAATTGATAAATTGTTGTTAATGGAGAAAATGGTACTTTTCTGCTATTTACATAACTTTCATTTACTACTAGATTCAAACTTGATTTGAAGTAACTCATCCCTTGTGCCCAGGCTTGTTTACTGTAAAAAATAATTAATTGCTTCAAAAAATGTTACCAGTTCCTTAACAGTCTGTTGAACTTTGAAAAATGGTTCAATTAAATTATGTTCTTGTTAAAGTTTGGAAAAATACCTGCAACATGAAATATAGTACAATTGTCTAAGTCTTGGTAAGCTCCAGAATATTTTTTGTAAATAACATTTCACAGAACCACTCTAACAATTACACCGTAGTGTTATTATTTACATCAATTTAACATGTAAATAAAAGGAATTTAGAGAGCAAAATGTTTTGCGACAGTTACATAAAGAAGTCAATGTTTTTAATAAAAAATTTTAAATGTCTTATTTTGAAACATTGTTATCAATAAGGTAAATCAGTAAATGAATATATTTTCTACTCATTTTTTTAATTCAGTTTAATCATTACAGTTACTTTTCTTCAGGTTTATTGTATACAAATGTTAAACAGCATTTCCCGCAATACTGCCGATCAAAGTGTGAAGCCATGAAGACACCAGCACCACATTCCTCATTTGGGCATTCTCGGCGCAAACGAGTAATTTTTCCATTTTCATCAACCTATAAAAAAAATCACATAAAATAAACACTTGAGCCAAACTACTTTTGACATTAAAAAAGCATCAAATTAATCTGTAATAAAAGAAGGGAATTTACACAGCAACTAATTTGCAATGTCTTGGTGTGTACAACAAACTGTAATTGTGCTGTGTTTATTCTAAGAACTATTCATCAATAAGCAGTCACTACAGTAATGAACCTTATACACACACACTGGCCAATGAATTAGAAACCTTTGAGATTTTCATTTGAATGCGTGCTAGGGATGAAGTATGGAATTTTTTTTATGATGTAGGTTACACGTTTAAATGCTAGTGTATATAAGGTGTAAGGGAAGAGTGCTTTTTCATGATTAAGTAAAATGGGAAAAACAACAGATCTTTCACCATTTGAAAAAGCACTTACTGTTGGTGCCTGTTTAGCAGGAGTCTCGATTTTGAAAAAAGCAAATCTTAATAGGTTCTCCAAAGGTTTTCAAAACTTGAAATCAGAAATAACAGCCCTTCTCGAAAAGTCATAATTGCTGTTTGAACAGTTTTCCATTAGTGATTGATGTCTCCAACGGATTGTACAGCAGAACAGAGACTTCACTGTGCTTCAACTGACACAGATCACCAAGCAAGGCTCTTCCGAACAGATTTCAGCTCAAACCATGCACAGAGTATTGCAGAGGATAGGAATGCATAGTCGAATGCCTGAGAGAAAACCACTCACTTCCGCACAACATGCAAGAATTAGTGGCGTCGAAAAAGAAGACACTGGACATCTGAAGATTGGAAATGGGTAATGTGGTCAGATGAATCATGCTACACCTTATTTTACACTGATGGAAGACGTCAAATTTGGCAACAATCCCGTGAATCCATATTTGTACAAGGGTCTATCATGATATGGGGCATGTACTGCTAGCATGAAAGTGATGCCCTGGTTTTTCTCGAGGGTAAACAGCCATGAGATATCTAGACATACTGGCAGATCAAGTGCATCCTGCATTGTTACCCAGATGGTGATGGATTCATGAAATTCATGGACAATAATGAAACTATGCATCGTGCCAGAAGCATTCAAAATTAGTTTGCTGATCATCAGTCTGAGTTACAACACCTTCCCTGGCCACCACAGAGCCCAGATCTTAACCCCAGAGAAAATGTATGGAATATGGTGGAAAAATGCATCAAACAGCAGTCTCTTTCATCTAATTTAGAAGATCTAAAAAGCTACATAGCCAATACATAGTATTCTCTGGTCGTAAATCACTCCATACCTGCCAACCTCTAAAGATAAAACTTCAGAAGAACACGAAGAATTAATATAATGCTTTGATATTAAAAAAAATAACAATTTATACAAATAGAAACAAGAAAATTGTACTTGCATTAGTAAACCTCAATTAAGTAGTAACTAAAAAATTTATTAGGAAACATAAAAGAAAAACAATGTTACACACACACACACACACACACACACACAAAAAAAAAAAAAAAAAAAAAAAAAAAAAAAATTGCAATGAATTTAGAGTGCATTTTTTAGCTTTAGCCAAAAATTCTTTGGAAAATTTCCTGTCATAACAATTAGCAATTAAAATGTTTTCTAGAGTTTTTGGTGAAATTGAAGAATGAAACATAGTTTTGTTTTTCTTCACAACTCTTAAGACTCTCTCGCACTCAGCATTACTGTGTGAAATTACAGCTGCAGCTTTTTCTACTGCCAAATTAATTAAGTGGCATGGGCATCCAATAACAATTAATTCATTTTGTTCTTTTTTGAGGAAAGAGGCTACACCCTTTTTGTCATCCACCATGACATGAGCATTATCTGCACCAAATGAAATGCAGTTTGATATTGGGATGTTAAGTTGTTTCAACTTATTAATTACCAAGGAGGCAATATTTTCCTCCGTAGCGTCTCCATTTGATAATGGAGGACGCAAAAGATGAGTTTTCATTTCATTAGAAACATCACAGAAATATGCGACAACGGTAAAGCTTCCAATCGCATTCGTTGCTGCCATCGATTGACACCGAAAATGCTGAATTCTGGAGTGCAGCTATTGTTTTATTTTGTGCACCGCAAGCAGTTTCGTTCACAATAGATGTTTTCGTGCGAGCACAAGCATATTTCTGAGCAATCTTGGAGTCAGGAAACATCCGTCTGAAAAGTTGACCGGCGTGATCGGCAGCGCTTAGCGGCACGTTGTGTTCAATGAGGAATGCAGTAAACAAACACCCTGCCAAAATGACATCGGCATCCGAATTCGTAGCCGAATTTGAGAGAAAAAAAAAAAAATCCACTTTCTTTGACGTTGTCGAAGCCGAAGCATTAACTTCATGCTTCACAATGTCGCACAGGGTGAAAGCATCTAAGAAAGAAGTTGTTGCTTTACTTGAGTAGGTTATTGTTACCAAAGAGCGCGAAATTTGCAGAAGGCATGGACGTAAACTGTCTGTCCCTACATAGGAGGCAGCCGCAGCACACCTAATTAGGTGTCTCTAATAAAGTGACCACTGCTTCCGGGCTTACTAGTGGACAACGACTATTTCACAATAAAATGTATGACATTACTTTCCAGAGAGACTTTGTATGATTTTTTTAGTATAAGTATAATATAAAACAATCTTTAATTTTCATTTAAAACATATTAATTTATGCATTACACTCAAATTTGTTAACATGTTGTTTTGCCACAAAAATCAAAACTATTCAAATTTTCTGTGTAAGCAGCTTATTAGCTTCCAGAAAAGTTTTTCACAAGTAATTCTATTAAACACAACTGCTCTCAGAAAAGTACAGCCAAAGGATGTTTTCATACACTTCAAATGGTAATTCCAATTGGCATCATTGAGCAAATATTTAAATTTTCATATACTATTAGAGTATCTCAGAAATATATGACACAGCGCACACCTTTGGAAAAATATAGCTTTATGAAATTGCTCTCAGAGATAAGCAGCCATAGAATGTTTTCACTGAACTCAAACGGTAATTCCTAATTTCATCACAGAACAAATAATGAATTCCTTCCTTATATGTGATATTTTGGCAGTCGGGCACATGAATGAAGCTTGGAAGAAATGATGACACAGAAGAAGATAACTTTATACAGTCAACAGTCGTTAATCAGACGCCGGGACTTTGGCAATTCCGGATTATAGATCATCAGTTTAAATCTCGAAAGATGGCATGCAGAAATTCTAAAATTAAAAATATGAAACCGTAATTTATGAAATAAAGAACAATTATGATCTAAAAGGTATCAAAATTTAAAAAAAAAAAAAAAAAAAAAAAGAGCTTAATATTTGTTTGTTTACTTTATTAAACATTTCTTTCAATGTAAGTTGTTTAAGTTGCTTCGTTTTATGTGATAATACTTTCTCTTTAATTCTATAAAGAGACATAATTTCTTGTTCAATTTAAGATAAAAAATTTAAGCTCAAAATTTAAGATCAATGTTAATTGAATTTGGTATATATTTACTCTTTTTTAATTATATTTTTTTATTCTTTAAAAAAAAAATACACCCTTTTTTGATTTATTTTTAATAATTTTTATAAATTTGTCGAAATTTAAATTATAACCTACAAAATTTTACCATCATCTTAAAGTAGGTGATTTCTAAGCATACCTGCCCCATCAAAAAGTCAAGTTTTTTTTAAATTCAAAATTTTCTGATATACACAAATTTACATGGTTTGTCTGGCATCTTTCTTAAGCGATAATATTTTTCCTAAAGGATGTGTACATATTTATTAATAGTATATATGAAAAGCTATTTTTTTAAATTATTGATAATGATATTCAAATTTAACTTTTAAAATATTTCTTTTATCCTTCCTTAAAAAAAAAAATAAAGAGATAAAGAGTAAATTCTTACTTTTGCTGTGTTATCGCCTGCTTACTTTAATTGCATTTAAATTGAATTGTCAAAAACTGAGAAAGTTTGATGTTTATTTTCACAATTTTTTTAAGCGAACAGGACATTGACAGTTTGGGTCATGCTCCGGCTTTGAAAAAAATATATATATAAATACAGTCAAAAGTCGTTAATCCGGACTGGGCGATTCCGGATTATAGATCACCAGTTTAAATCTGGTAAGATGGCATGCAGAAATTATAAAATTAAAAATATGAAACCGTAACTTATGAAATAAAGAACAATTATGATTTAAAGGGTATCAAAATTTACAAAAAAAAAGCTTAATATTTATTCGTTTACTTTATTAAACATTTCTTTCACTGTAAGTTGTTTAAGTTGCTTTGTTTCATGTGATAATACTTTCTCTTTAATTCTATTAAACAGATATAATTTCTTGTTTAGTTACAAAGTTCTACTGTTCAAGTCCTATAATTGCTCTGTCGAGAATACCGACTAATTTGTCAATCGAAATTTTTTCATTTTCAATAACCTCTGTCAGATTCTTCACTATCGGAAGCGAATTTAATGACAAGGAACTTGATTTAAATCATATCAAAAACGGAGATGAAATACTACATTTAATAAGGAATTATAAGCCAAATTAAATAAAAACATCTGCCGTGAAGATAACGATAGCGCTGACAGATCAACTTCCAATTCATTGTGCGCCGAGGTTTATCCCCCCCGCCGCCGCAGAGCAGCATGAAATTGATAAACAGATTTCGGAATAGTTAAAGAAACAAAGGATATGACTTCATCCATTTTTTTGCAGCAATTCCACTTCTTGTTTAATGGACTTTGAAACATACTTTCGCTTTGTAGATCCTTTACATATTGGTAAATATATATCGGAAACTATATTTGAGATAATCGAAAGTTCAAGCTAAATTTTATAAAATTGCTCTGTCAAAAAAAAAAAAAAAAAAAAAAAAAAAAAAAAAAAAAGCCAGATCCAATTTGAATACTAAGGAACAACACAATCTGCAACATTAACTGAATTACATAATTTTAGCTTAGCTTATACCGCCCGTTATACATTTAATGCGCATGCGTAAACGTATTTTGCACACACGCATATTCGCAGCCATAAAGGTCTTGCGCGCATACGCAGAAAGTTTGTAGCTTTGAGGTCCGGATTATGGGTGTCCGAATTAACGACTTTTGACTGCATAAATTTTCACATTAATCCTCAGGCTTAAAGACTCTAAATAATATGATTTAGATTGTTTGTACACAATACAAGAATCAGGCCATAATTAAAATGTCTAGAAGTTGTTTCAGGTGAAATACATTTAATGCAACTGATAGTTTAAAAAATTTGACAAGAATGCGAAATTTATGGAAAAGTAACAAATTAAAAATGTTAATTCTTGTGTAAGCACTGAAAACAAATGTAGAAGGAAATTTTTTGGGGGGAAGAAAAATTTAAACGGAAATTACTTCAAGGAAGTTGGGCGTTTAAAGAGAAAACAATCAGACGTGTACACCACCAAACAGCAGCAATTGAGTGTGCTAACGGAAAAGACAAAAACGATATCATTGCAGATTCAAGTGAAGAGCGACTGGTTTTCGACTATATGGTTGTATAAATTTAAATTATGCCATAGAACATCATATCGTATCATAAACAAAGCATGCCATGATTTCTCAGTCGAATTATTTGAAGATTCAGGAATTTATCCTGTGATGTATGTGGATGTCATCTAAAGACCTTCTTCCTCTTGATGAAACCAGTCTTTCCTTTCATCTCACGACTTGTCTCTAAAGACTGGTAAAGTCTCTGACCAAATACTGATGAGATGGATTGTTAAGTTACAGGAAAGCAAGGCTATCTGCCTAAAAGGAGAGATGCCTTCGCGAAGAATTTTCTAAAGGAAACCAGCTGGTATACACATTACACATGAAAAATCACGCCAGCCCCTTCGGCAAGATTTGAGCCCTGGAGTGAACTACCAGTGTTTGGAGACTTTACTGCTCGGCCATTTGTGTGCTCTTTTGAAAAGGAAGGCAATACTTTATTTAATGTCGGAAATACCAAGATGTTTAAAAAGTTGGATGGTTTTTAATATACTTGCAGAATGCCTGACGAAAAACAACAAAGCCATTAACCCTCTAAGCAGCAAGGCCATATATATATGTATATGGTCTAGAATATTTTTTGCGATATGTGTAAGAATGTGTGTATACATACGTGCACATTAAAATATGTCAAAGAAATTAAGGCAATATATCGAAAGAAAACAAATCCAGGTATGAAATAATAAGAAGCTTTTTACAATAGAATCAAAAAATTTAATTTCTTTTCATAGTAGTTTTGGGACATTTGTGCTTTCTTAGCTAAAAACATGGCTGCTCAGAGGGTTAAGAAGAAAAAATTAATTTTTGCATAAAATTAAGTATTTTTAATTTAATTTTTATATTTTATTCTCGATATTTCAAAAATAAAATATGACTAGAATATGAATAACATTTTAAGAAATTAAACGTAGGATGATAAAATTGTGTAAAGGAATGGGAACAAAGATAAAACTGTTTAAAGCAATGTATGCAAGTCATCCTAAAATGGCGAATATACATCTCTTTATACAATCCAGACGTCCATTGTCCGGAATAATCTTAAATCCGCACCTGAAAAACCACCAAAAACGTTTTTCTCCTAAGCATTTGATTCCCCCCTCAGCACATAATAAAATAGAGAGTCCTGATGCTGCGTATCTGCCACACATCTCCAACCGAAACATTCCACATACATATCTATGTATATCCACATAGATACAAACCTGGCAAATCATTATCTATTATACTTTCCTTCCATCACCGCACATTTATCAAAACATGACAACTTGAGTAATAACTCAGGTAGCAATGCCTAAACAATTTTTTATGTTAGCAATTGAATAATAAAGGAGTATGGGTAACCTTTTATGTTGACATTATGCTTGATGATTACAGATTTAATTTCAATGCCCTAGAAATTTTGACGAGGAAAATTTTCTTTCCATGTGCTAAAAATAGATTTTATTGATGATAATCATAGACCCAAAGATTACATTTAGGTATATTTGAATTAAGAATAACTGATTTGTTATTCACATAAACACAGAATCAGCACAAGGGCCCATATGGCTGCACGGAGTAGCAGAATTTAGGACCCAGAGAGACTGCATTAGGCGTTAAGATATCTAGCGCTGGCTCTCAATAATAAGTATATGTAGGAATTTATTCAGAACTCTGGTAAGTCTTAAGCATGTGCAAGAAATAGACATAAGTATAATAAATAACTGAACTAATACAATCCAGGCTTAATTGCCTCAGTGCATGATAGAAGTAAGATAAACTTGTCGTTAGTCGCCAAGCTCATGATGCATAGCCAAATACGTATAGTGAAGAATAGTAAATTTGATGATGATAGCCATTAATTTTAAAGGTTTTCGGATATCGCAAAACAAATGTGAAATTTTCCAATTAACGGACTTTGTTAAGAAATGTGGAGAAGCAGTAACAAATGAAGAGGATATATAAAAGAAATTTTTCTTTGTGATGACAGTACTTCTCAATCATCAATGGATCTATATCCAGGAAATACAACTACTGATAGTGAAGAAAGTGACAGACTTTACTGAAAATGAGAAAATTTTAATTGACAAGTTAGTCGGACTTCTCGAAACAGCAGTTACAGGATTTCAACAATGTAACTAAACAGGAGATTATGTCTGTCTACAGAATTAAAGAAAAAGTATTAGCACAAAAACGAAGCAACTTAAACAACTTACACTCAAAGAAATGTTTAATAAGGTAAATAAATATTAAGCCTTTTTTTTTGTAAATTTTGATACCCTGTAGATCATAAATACTTCATTTTTTCATAAATCACAATTTCATATCCTGATTATTAGCATGGCCATACCATTACTGCCAGTCATTTTTGTGCCAGTTTGTTAAGCAATCCTAAGCAAGCACTCTGGCTTTTAATTTTATAATTTGTACATGCCATCTTACTAGATTTAAACTGATGATCTAATATCTGGAAAAACCTAAAATCCGGAATCGGCGAAGTCCTGATGAGTCCAGATTTCGGACTTTGTACTGTATATCTCTTTTCTGAAGGGAACATTGAAAGTATGTTAACTGTGCTTTACTGTATTTTCTCTTTTAATGTATGCAGTTTTCAAATGCATTGTAGTCTGGGTAACAAAGTATTCTTCCGAAAGAAACTCGATTCAAATAAAAAAAAACAAATTGTACAAAATTCGTATTAATAAATATATTTAAAATGTTCAGTTCGAAGGAATAAATAGAAAATTTTAAAACAATTATCTGAAAAAACAATGCAACAAAAACCAATAAAATCAGTCTAAAAATTTAAAACTTTTCCAAGATAATAACTGACTTAAAAATATAGTAAAAGTATTTGAAAAAAAATAAATGATGCACCTTTTATTTAAACTGCGCAGTTCTAATGAGTAAATACAAATTTTTAAAAGTTATTTGAAAGAAACCATGGAACTTAATTAAAATGAAATTCAAAAAAGAAAAATATTTAAAATGACAATTATAATATAAAGAACATTTTTTTAAATTTTTTTCCGCTCACGAACAATGTAAAAAGGAAAATAGGTTGCCATATATTACGAAGTTTGCCAAGTTGGCACAAACCGAAAGGATAGCAGGAAGATAAATCTTTAAATTTCCCACCAAATTTTATATTTAGTAATTGAGTAAATTGGCATGTCATTTCAGAAAAAGACAGTTATTTTGTAGTGATGTGATGTATTTAATTATGGCAAAGCACACTAGGGCTATCTGCCTAAGGGCAGGGATGCCTTCGTGGAGGACTTTCTATGGGAAACTGGCTCGTATACACGTTACACATGGGGAAAACACCCATGCAGCCAGCCTGTTCGTGGGATTCGAACCTTGGACCGAACTACCAGTGTTCAGCGACTTTACCGCTCGGCCGCTGGTGGGCCCAGTTTTTTTTTTTTTTTATAGAAATACCTATGGTAGAATAATGCTACATATAAATCTAACATATATCCTAAATCGTGCTTTCAAGACACGGAAAAACATATTTGAATTTCGTCATTCGGCACAGTAAAACGGGAGATATAGAACCGTCTCACTTTTTTTGGGGGGGAAACGCACACTTTGGATTTATTTTAATAGTTATTATAACAATGTTTAGAGATTCCAAATTATGTACAAATGAATCAGACTGTTTAGCCACCCAGTTGGGAAAGTGGTTAGTGACTCTGACTGCCGTACCAAAGAGACCAAACTTTGGAGAAGGCATGGATGTAAACTGTCTGTCCCTGCATAGGAAGCAAGGGTGGCCCATTGAGTGTCTCTAATTAAGTGACCACAGCTTACAATAAAATGTATGATATTACTTTTCAGACAGACCTTGTATGATTTTTTATGAGCATGATATAAAACAATCTTTATTTTTCATTTAAAACATATTCATTTATGTATTACACTCAAATTTGTTAACATGTTGTTTTCCCACAAAAATCAAAACTTTTTCAAATTTTCTGCATAAGCTGACTATTTACTTCCTGAAAAAAGTTTGTTTTCATAAGTAATTCTATTAAATACAACTGCTCTCAGAAAAGTACAGCCAAAGGATGTTTTCATACAATTCAAATGGTAATTCCAATTGGCATCACTGAGCAAATATTTAAATTTTCATATACTATTAGAGTATCTCAGAAATATTATATGACACAGCACACCTATGGAAAAAGGAAGGAAAAATAAACTTTATGAAATTGCTCTCAGAGATTAGCAGCCGTAGAATGTTTTCACTGAACTCAAACTGTAATTCCTAATTTCATCAAAGAGCAAATAATGAATTCTTTTATTATATATAGTTTTATCATGAATTTACATATTAAAAACCAGAAATTAATTTTTCATACATGAGGATCTAGATAACGTGTGTAGCGAAGCGGTATCTTAACTTTAAATTAATAAACCTAAGAATACATCACTGCGAGTGGACTGTAAATTTAACCTTTATTCGCGGTTTGAACTTTCGAACACAACACAGCACAAAGTAAAGCGACAGAGTTACAATTAGCGGTTTAAAGAATGCAAGAACAAAATGCGAACTACGCATACAATCTGCGCATTGCGAAATAATATCTAACAGACAGGCAGAGAGCTCTGGTGGCCGAAATATTCCGCCCGGCGTTGAAACATCGTTTCAAACTAAATAGCTTTTACAAAATGAAATTATCATAACAGTATTAAATTATGCAAAAATGTATCATCAAAATATTCACAAGAAAACATAATATGAAATTATGCAATGAAACTAAATTATTCTCAAAATAGATGCACAGAAGCCTTGATACAATTCAGGAACTTATATAGCTAAAGCAAAGTACAAAGTTATAATGCTTTAGGAAAAAAACTTAATCATTGATAGGCAAAACACTAAGTTTGTGAATTGGCCTTTTGAAAACTCCGTTAGCGGTTTTGATCTTCACGATACGCACAATATTATCTGAGCTAGGAAAAACTTCCAGCACTCTTCCTAATTTCCATCGTAGCGGGGGTAAATTGTCTTCCTTTATGATAACTAAATCATTAACCTTTAAATTAGGTTGCACTTTCAACCATTTTGAACGTCGTTGCAAATTAGAAATGTATTCATCGGACCATCTTTTCCAAAAGCTTTGAAACATTTTCTCAACAAGCTTCCAACGTTGCAATATAGGAATTTTTTGATTGTGTAAACTTTCTTCTGGTAAGGCAGTTAGCGGGGTACCAATTAAAAAATGGCCTGGCGTAAGTGCAGAAAATTCTGATGGATCTTCAGACAGTGGACACAACGGTCGCGAATTTAAACAAGCTTCAATTTGAGCTAGCAATGTCATAAATTCTTCTTGCGTTAGAAGTTGTTCACCTATGGTTCGCTTGATGTAACTTTGTAGATTTGACTGCAGCTTCCCATAATCCTCCAAAATGTGACGCTGCAGAAGGATTAAATATCCACTTAATACCTTCAGTAGAGCAATATTTATTAACCAATTCATTTTCCTTCAAGGAGTTTATTACTCTTTTCAATTCCTTATCTGCAGCAATAAAATTTGTGCCACAATCGCTATGCACTTCTATTGGTTTTCCTCTTCGAGATACAAAGCGCTTCAAAACGGCAATAAATGATTCTGATGTAAGATTACCTACTAATTCAATATGTATAGCTCTTATAGTAAAACACACGAATACACAAATGTAGCATTTCATTGGTTTTACTCCTCGACCTTGCCTGGGCTTCACTTGAAATGGCCCGGCGTAGTCAATTCCAACTTTGGAGAAAACCTTTGACGGAACGACTCTAGACGATGGTAAATCAGACATTATCTGGGTAGATGTTTTAGCTCGTACACGATGACATTTCACACATTTCCAAATCTGTTGTCTTACAACTGACCTAGCGTGGATTATCCAATATTCTCTTCTAATTACTGATAGCAATAGCAGGGGGCCTGCATGAAGATGGAATATATGAAAATGATTCACTATAATCTGTGTTATGTGATGTTTCTTGGGCAACAAAATAGGATATTTTCTGTCCTGCGCGATGTTGGATTGTCTTAATCTTCCTCCAACGCGTATAAGTCCATTCTTATCGATAAACGGGTTCAAAGAAAGGATCTTACTATTTGAGTTTAACGGTTGATTCTTTTTCAGAAGATTATATTCGTTAGAAAACTCATCCATTTGAACTACTCTAACAATTGCATTTCTAGCGTATTGCAATTCTTCGGTTTTAAGGTAACCCTTAATTCTTGTTGCGGTAGATTTAGCTGAATTATTCGCAAACCGAAAACACCAAGCGATGATTCTTTTAAGTTTCAAAAATGATGAAACTTCATTAAGGACTGGAATTTGCGAAGCGACTGTTCCAATTGAACAAGAAATATTTTTCCGTTGTTCCCTTAAAGACTCTTCTGAAAACGGTAAGTTGATAGAGAATGGAATATTATTTGAATTAAGCCACTGAGGACCTGTCCACCACAAGTCATGAGTAGAAAGTTCTGAAGGCAAAAGACCTCTTGATGCGCAATCAGCTGGATTCTCCTTTCCTTTTATGTGATTCCAATGCGATGAAGGTAAGACTGATTGAATTTCTGAAACGCGGTTGGCTACGAAGGTTTGCCAGCGTGTTGCTTCTGATTGTATCCAGGACAAAACTATCATTGAATCATTCCATGCGTAAATACTGTCAACAGGAATTTGCAATGAATTCTGCACAGCTTGAACCAAATGCACTAATAGAACTGCAGAGCAGAGTTCTAAACGAGGAATAGAGATTACTTTCAGGGGAGCTACGCGAGTTTTTGATGTTAGTAGCTGCACCGAAATTGAAGAATGATTTGAAGACTTTAAACAAATCACTGCGGCGTAAGCTTTCTCTGATGAGTCACAGAAACAATGAAGTTCTACATTTGTAGATTTGGAAAATAATACTCTCCTAGGAATATGAATGCATTCAAGATTTGCGATACCTTCACAATAGATTTTCCATCTTTGATTGATTTCATCTGGCAAGGGATCATCCCACGAGATTTGTAATTTCCATATGTCTTGAAGCAAGATTTTTGCTGCAACTATAAAAGGTGCTAACCAACCAAGTGGATCAAAGATTTTCGAAATAGAAGATAAAATTATTCTTTTAGTAAAACACTCTCTGTTTTCGAGATTTTCAAAGTGGCAAGTAAACTCGTCTTGCGTTGGATACCACTCCAAACAAAATAATTTTATTGATTTAGTATCAACTACTGTACATGAAGAATTTGAGTTCTGAGCACTCAAAGCAGTTTCTAAAATCGAGCGATCATTAGTACACCATTTATGCAATTGAAAGCCACCTTTTTGTAAAAGTTCACTCAGTTGTGAAATTAACTCTACGGCGTCTTCTACTGTGTCTGAACCAAATAGGACATCATCAATATAACAATTGTGTAATATTATTTCAGCTGCCTTTGGGAATTTAGTTCCTTCGTCAATTGTTAGTTGTTTGAGTACGCGAGTAGCCAGGTATGAAGCGGAAGTAGTGCCGTACGTAACTGTGCACAACCTGTAAGTTTTAATCGGCTTCGATGGATCATCTCTCCAAAATATTTTTTGGTAATCGCGATCTTCATCATGAATTTGAACTTTTCGATACATTTTCAATAAGTCGCTAGTAATGGCTATGGGATAGCATCTAAACCTCAAAAGAATAGTAAATAAGTCGTCTTGTACCTTGGGACCATTCATTAGCGTGTCATTAAGCGATATCCCTGATGTAGTTTTGGCACTAGCATTGAAAACGACGCGTAATTTTGTGGTAAGACTGGATTCTTTTAGCACGTGATGATGAGGTATATAATAATGAAAATTTACTTTATCTGGATTATCATCGGATAATTCTTCCATGTGTCCAAGTGATAAATATTCGGACATGAAGTCTTTATACTGTTGATATACTTCAGGAGTTTTTATTAATTTTTTTTTCAGACTAAGAAACTTGCGAAAGGCTGATGGTCTGGAATTACCCAACTCATTTCTTTTAGGCTTGAATGGCAGTTTTACTGAGTAACGACCCTTTTCACTACACACGTGATTTTCCACGAAATTATTTTCACACAATCTTTCCTCTTTAGTTAAAGGTTTCGATGTGGGAATTTGTTCCAAATCTCAAAATGATTTAACTAATTCCTCAGTGTTTACGTTTAGCGTATTGACTGAAACCTGCTTACGGTTTGGGAATTCAAAATGTGTAGTTCCAGCAATTATCCATCCTAACTTAGAACAACATGCAAATGGAAGATTTTTGCCCCTTTTAATTACCTCGCCATTTATTAAAGTAAGGAATACATTAACTCCAAGTAAAATATCAATTTCTCCCGATTCATGAAATGTAGGATCTGCTAAAGTTAAATCTTGGAAATTTTCATATAAATTCAAAGGTAAAGTTACACTTGGAATGTTTCCTGTAATTTTGTCTATTATGTAAGCGGATGTTGAAATTCTGTAATTAGTATTAAAATGAGGTGTAAACAACAAGTCAACTTCTCCAGTAGTAGTTGTATTGAAAGTACCTAAGCATGACACTAATATCTTCGAATCCTTTATGCTCAATCCTAAATTGATAGCTGTTTTCCGACGAATGAATTATTTTTCACTACCTGAATCTAGTAAACATCTACAATTTATGAATTCCTGGTTTGAGTTTTGAACCTTAATTAAAGCAGTACACAAAAGTACATGACTACGTTTACCATTAGCATGAGCACCAAAATGTTGATTTTCATAGTTGTTTGCACAAACAGTTGGAGAACCCTCACTCAAGTTGTTTTCTGGTTTAATTTGCGATTTCGGAACAAACACTTGTGCTTCCGGTGAAGGGAATCTAGATGCATTTTTTTGGTTTGAAATTATTTTCTAAATGCAAAATGCTATGATGATGCTTAAAACAATGCTTGCAGGTGTTTGCACTCTTACACATTTTAACTTTATGGACATTAGACAAGCAATTAAAACAAAGTTTATTAGTCTTAACAAACTCTATTCGGTTTTGCACTGGTAAATTAAAAAAATTAGAACACCTGTATAAAAAATGATCTTCTTTACAAAATAAGCAGGTAGAATTAGAAATCAGAGAAGTAACCCTATTATACACTGGTTTATCTGATTTATGCGTTTTACTAACTAAAGGTTTACTGTTCTGTAATGTTCTAGCGTAATTCTTCAAAATTTCTATCAAGTCATTCAACTTTGGTATTTCATCTTTTTTTAATTGATGCTCCCACCACAACTTTGTCGAAACGTCAAGTTTTTGCAAAATAATATACAACAACAAAGTATCACTAAAATTATCTATCCTTTGATCTAATATTTCCAATGAGCGAGTTATTTCGTTTACGTTATCTACTAAACTTAATATCAAGGATGTAGATTCCGTTTGTAATTGTGAAACATTAAGAATTCTTTTAATAAAAGCAAATATCTGTTCTCTCTTATTAGAAAATCTCTCTTCTAGTAAATTCCAAGCAATACTGAAATTTTGATCAGCTATGGGAATTGACCGAATAATGCGATAAGCATCATTTTTCAAAGAACTCTTTAAATATTGTAATTTTTGAGCTCCAGAAAGATTTGAATTGTTGCGAACACTAGCGTTAAATAAATCTTTAAATGTTATCCATTCAGTTAAATTTCTGCTAAATGTGGGTAAAGATAATTTCGGTAACTTTAAACTTTCAGAGATTGATTCAGGTACGACAGGTTTGTCGCCATTTGCATTTACGACCTTGTAAACCTATAACTTACGAATAATTTTTAAGTGAACCTCCTCAATTTTCTCTAAAATCGACTGTTCTTCCTCAACGAAAGTGTTTATTTTTTAATCATCACAATTTGTATAAATTTCTCTAAATAGAGATTTAAAATCTTCCTTAAAAATTTTACATTTTTCTAAGATTAATTCAGCTTCAGCATTATCTAAGTTATCATAATCTATTCTCTCAATGAATTTAGTTAACTGTGTTTTCAAAATTTTTTTTCGTTTTTTTTTTTTCTATATCTGACATTTTGAAAATATTCTAAATTCTCGATTTTACTAATACTTTAAACACAACAATAGTAGCAAGCAATAAGGAAATCTCAAATGCAATTAAAATGCGTTAACTATTTCACTCACCTCGAACACTGTATCCATTCCGTAAGTCTTGAGAATTCTAAACTGAAATTGCATTATCAACTCCATTACGGACATGTAGAATTCTTATTCACAAGCGCGGGTTTTTCTCGAAGCTCCGGCTCGACGGACCAAATAATGTAGCGAAGCGGTATCTTAACTTTAAATTAATAAACCTAAGAATACATCACTGCGAGTGGACTGTAAATTTAACCTTTATTCGCGGTTTGAACTTTCGAACACAACACAGCACAAAGTAAAGCGACAGAGTTACAATTAGCGGTTTTAAGAATGCAAGAACAAAATGCGAACTACGCATACAATCTGCGCATTGCGAAATAATATCTAACAGACAGGCAGAGAGCTCTGGTGGCCGAAACAATGTGTAATGATTGCAGTAAATAAAAACAAAGGAAACTATTCATTACAATAACAACAAACACTGCTATTAACCAACTTTTACACATGCATACAGGACCTTCTAATTTTCTACTGCGTAAAATCATACAATATAAAACTACAGAACATCAATAATTGCTCAGAAGTTACATTTTATAAGATGATCTGAAAGAAATTCACTTCAAAGAATTATTTGGATTACTTAATGAAAGCAAAGCGAATGAGGGCCATCTGTCTAGGCTCTATTCCAATTTTGAAGGGGCACAACCCCAGCATGGAAGTCTCACATCTTCTTTTTTCCTACCTCCTGAATGGTACTGACATATCTTAAATACATTATTCCACAAGTATTACAGTTGCAAAAATTGATGATCTATCTAAAGTTTCAATTTAAGCAAAAACTGAATGTGCAATATATATGCTCTCAGAAATTCACAGCCATGAATTCTTTTCATTAGAATCAAATGGTAATTCCACATTTCATCATGAAGCAAAAAAAAAAAAAAAAAAAAACTGTAAACATGTATCTGTCAATCCTTCAATTAATCTAAGTACATTTAAATACATTCAAATTTGGATAATTCAGTATTAACTGCCATTCACTAAAAATACACAGATTGAAAGATTCATGCACCTAAAATCTATGTAGAATAAAATTTTAATTCTTAGCCTCTCTATAGTGCCAATAAAATAATTATAGGGTACGAAGTAACATAAATCTTCACAACTGAAATTATTGCATTAAACTCTTACAAAAATACTGCCCAAAATTCAAAATTACTTTTTGAAATGAAAATGCTAAAATCATACTGGACAAATCTTTCAACCTTCTAGGTAGATTTTTATTATATTTCTATTGTATGTAAAATTGTTGCTTTCTGCTTTTATTCCAGATTTTTAATCAGCAGGTGAGACCTCTAACATTTTTCTAACACAAAGCAATCAACTTTATATAAGTTGATTGGAACAAATACAAAAAATAATCAGTAAGTTTTAACATCTTGAATAAGTGATCAGAGCCTAATTTTTCACTCAGATACATTCTGTTCCATTCATCCACCCAAAAGTAAAATGGCACAGAAACAATAGGAGAACCCTACGATTCTTTCACCACCCACCTTGGGCTGTTACCCTGTGCAACAGGATGCCAGGAATCAGAATACATTCAGAGAATGGATTTAAATCTCATCATATCACTGCTGATCAAAAAGTTGAATATGAACACATCTGTCAAAATATGACAAAATAAAAATGTAATAAAACTATAAAGAACAAGATAGCTTTTAGTTTTATACTGAGAAAATCCCAAATGGGTGGGGGCTTTATTTATCGAAATACTTTTAAATATGAGGATAATAAGATTTCTAACACACAATACTTATCTCAATAAACAAAGTAATATACTATATAATGAAGTTAAATAAATACAAACATTAATCTGATTAAACATTGAATGAATTTTCATACAAAAATCTAAAAATGTCTGCAGCAGACTAAGACAACTCAGATAAAATTAAAGCGAAAAAAATGGTCAAAAAAATGTAATGAGGAAAAAAACAGGAATAAAATTTAAACAATAAAAATCACTAGGAGTGGAGGAACAGAATTTGCAGAATTCAAGTTTTTCATTCAATTAATTTATTGCTGGAAATAATTTTCCTTGGTAAACGCCAAAAATTAAAAACTGGGAGATCAAGAGATACAAAGAGAAACCGAGAACATTCTTACATTTGATAATCTCAAACTTGCAGCCACAGATTATTTTCACCAGAATCAAATGGTAATTCCATTCTTTATAAAGCAAATACTTAGTGACTAGAGTAACTTGACTTTTACGTGACCAAATTAATCAAAGTGCATTAACACGTAAACTTTAGATCACTTATATAGCATTTAATAAAAATTGTCAGAGCATGCAACAATTACACATGAAAAGTGAAAATTCACTTCAGAATGTCTAAGTAACCACTGCACAAAAATAAGAATGACTTATCTACATTTAGAACAAAAGTAATCAACCAGACAAGATTTGCACATAATATTAAACTGAAATAAAAAGTAAACTTAAAAGAAATCTGTAGTCAGAGGCTGATTTTTCGTTCGCATATATTGTTTCCTTCATCCACCCAAAAAACCAAATAAAAAATCATGTACAACAAGTTTTCCTTGAATTTTATTAGATATGTTTCTCATTCAATTAATTCAGTTCTCACTTTGGAGCAAGGGGGGGGGAATTAGTTTCTTCGCAAAAACAAGCAATTCGGCCAGCAGAAAAGAAGGCAGTCTTTTCGGTGCACAAAACTGAGTTTTCTTTTGGTCCCAATTAGCAAAAAGACACTGAAGGTGCAGAAAGACTTACTTCATTATTTTGCCAAGTTTCAAATGTAAACAAATATGGCTACTAGTTTAAAAAATGGGCTTAGCTGCACTTAAACATCTTTCATATTGTTGATAAATACAATTACTGGTTTTACAATTCTACAACTAAAGGCATAAAATCCTTAACCGGAAGATGAGGACATTTTTTTGATAATCAGATTTTCATTTTTTGATCCAAAAATGCACAATTTACCACTATATAATAAAAACACTGAGCTGATTAATAGAGTGGGTATATATACATATACTTTTCATGCGACTGAATTGCAACCAAAAAGGAAGGCACACAACTACATGTAGCAGTCCTATATACAAAATTTCATCATTCTGACGCTACTCTTCTTTGAATTATGTGAGATACATATATACACCCACACCACGGAAAAATCTCTTTTAAATCCATTTTAAATAAGTTTTATAATTTGTTTAAAAAAAAATCTTTTATTCTGTCCTTACGTACAGATGTCACACAAAAACATCATTAAATTGCATTTGATAGCGGTCAAAATGGATATTTTTGTTGAAATATGGTACCTGCAGTTTTTTGTGATTACAATACTTCCTTTACTTTGTACAAGGAAAACCCTACTATTTTTTTACCACATTATAGCTCCTAAAGTATTTTAATGTGAATGAAATACAACTCATTTTCTTTTGCAAACTCATCATATCATCACTACATAGTATAAAACAAAGTCGCTTTCTCTGTCCCTATATCCCTATGTATGCTTAAATCTTTAAAACTACGCAACGGATTTTGATGCGGATTTTTTTTTAATAGATAGAGTGATTGAAGAGGAAGGTTTATATCTATAATAACATCCATTAAATAGTGGAGAAATACTGTTATTTTTGAGGTTTCGAATGTGATGTCGTAAATAATGACATTTTTTCCTCTTACATTGCAAACGCAGGCTGAACCCTACGAGATTTATCAAAATAATGTACTAAGTATTATACACATTGAAAAGGTCTACAGATTTAAAAATTGCGTGACATAGCGTTTGCGGCGGTACCGCGCCTATAAATAGCGTGTCGGAGGCTGCGGTTTTCCCTATAGCACTTTGAATTTAGCAGCGATCGGACGCGTTTATTATCGGAGCTCTCTAGCTTTCAGCGTGACGACGTATCAGTAATTATAAGTAAGTTTATGATAAATAATTTTATGATAGTAGTTTTAAAATATGAATGATATTCTATTCTAAGGTTAAATTTTAAATCGCACTTATAGTAATTATAAGTACATAAGGTTAGATAAGATTAGATTAAATAAAACCATAATTTATGGCTTGGAATTTTCTATTAAGATCTTAGTTAAAATTTAGATATAAACCAATTTAATGTCGGAGAAATTATTTTCAAATTTATTTATTCAAATTTTTATATTTAGGGAAATTATTTTCAAAAATCGTAACTTAAGGTGAGGTATGCAAGTTCAGAAAAAGATTATGAGCTGCGATTCATTGTTAAAATATCCATTACCTGTGCGAAGCCAGAGCGGGTCGCTAGTAACATATATGGGGACACAGAATTGATGAGTGTTATAGGAAAAATCTAGTCAAAAAATCATGAATCTAACAAACACACATAAAAAACCTGCGTTTGTAAATTTGTGTTCCACATGGATACAATGCGAAAGTAATGTTATTTCCACTAATAACTCATATTGCTTTACATATAGCAGCATATTTAGGAAATGAAACTTTAAACAAGACTGAGAACCCTACTGTTCATTCTCCACTTTTTATAGCTCGAATATTTTAATGAAGCATTTAATCCATTTCCTGTTGCAGATTCGGCTCAACATACAGGGGTTGGACAAAAATATGGAAACACCTTTAAAAAACATGTTTCTTTGCTTAATATGGTGTAGGAAACCCGTTGGCATCCAAAACAGCTTGCAGTCTTCTCGGAATGGACAAATACAGTTCCTGTATGTTTGCCAAGGGAATATTATACCATTCTTCCTGCAAAACGGTGGCAAGTTCAGATAACGAAAACGCACTTTCCGTTCTAATGTAGACCACAAAGGTTCGATAATATTCAGGTCTGGTGACTGTGGTGGCCAGGGAAGATGGGACAAATCATCCTCGTGCTCAGAAAACCAGTCCTGGACAATGTGAGTTGTGTGAACAGGGGCTTTGTCGTCTTGGAAGACATCATCACCATCGGGGAACAAAGTTTGTGCTATGGGATGAACTTGATCGGCCAAAATGTTCACATCAGTGTTGGCAGTCATGTGCCCTGACACAGTTATCATGGGGCTAGCAGAGAACCACGATATGGCTGCCCAAACCATAACAGAACCCCCGCCATGTTTCACTCTTGGCAACAAGCAGTCTGTATTATAAGCTTGAGATGGCGTTCTCCAAACGTAAACTCGGCCAGAAGTGGGGAACAATGTGAAAGAAGACTCGTCAGACCATATTACTCGCTTCCACTGCTCTATAGTCCAGGCTTTATGACTTAAACACCAACTTTTCCTGTTACGGGCATTAGCATCACTGATGAGTGGCTTCTCAATTGCAGCACGGCCAGCAATTCCCTGTTTATGAAGCTCCCTTCTAATTGTTTTGGTACTCACAGGGTTCGGTAACACAACATTCATTTCAGCAGTAACTTTTGCAGCTGTGGTCTTCTTATTTTTCGTCACAATTGCCCTTAATGATCGTCTGTCACGATCACTCAACTCAGGACACACTTTCGTCCGCACTGTGATTTAGCAGATGATGTTTTTCCGCTTTTCAAATATGCGGAATAAATCTTCAATACAGTACCTCTTGAAACACTAAACACCTCGGCTACCTTGCTTACGGAAGCACCTACCATACTTGCTCCAATTTGCCTACGTTCGAAATCTGTTAACTCTGACATAATGCAATGACAACCTCGCATAACAGTACTCCGACAAACAACTGAACTGTTTAGCACATTTACGAAGTTGTATAGGTGGCGTCAGTAGTCAAAAACGCCAGCGCCACCTACATATTTCATTAAAATTAATCTTTCTTTTCAAACATGCATTTCACAAGGTGTTTCCATATTTTGTCCATCCACTGTATATGGAAACAAAGCCTTGATGAGTAGTGCTATACGCTAAATTTTGTCAGGAAAACATGAATCTAGGAAACACATGTAAAAAATTCTGCATTTGTAAATTTGTATTCCCCATTGATAAAACGTGCGAGTAATGTTAATTCTGCTAATAACTCAAACTGCTTTACATGTAACAGTACATTAAGGAAAAACTTCACGAGCTTAAGTTTCTAGAACTGAAGTCAATAAACGAAATACTAAGTGATCTTACACTATTATACTGCACATAAAGTGGAAGCCAAAAACTTATTGATTTGTTTATTAACTGCTGGGCTAATCCATGACCCTAAAAATTGAAAATCATACAAATAGCAATGAAAATAACGAACACAATGCAATGTTAAAAAATTATAAGATTAAACCACTAAACCATCACGACTTCGCTTCAAAAATATTACACGTATGTTTTGCTTATTATGCAATTATTATACATAAAAGGATGGCAGAAAATTAGGATTATTGAGAAAATGGATTTAGATCTCAGCAAACTAATGCAGGCCAAAACAATGAATTTGAACAAATCCTTAGTAAAACGTAATGGGAATAAAAATATGAGAAGAATAGAATACACAATATAAACTGTGGGACTAATCTGCGAGCCAACAAATAAGAGAATATAACAATTAGCAATGAAAATAATAAAATCATTTCAGTGCGAGTTTGGAAAATTTCTGCTTGATAAACATTAGACAGCACCTTAAAAATGTCCTTTCCATTTTAGATCATCTCCAATAATGATAAAATGCGTAACTTCAGAAGACTGATAACATACAATTCAATACCTTGGGCTCGTTTAAAAGTGCTGTAATTTCTTTGTGTGTGTGTGTTATATACTGACTATCAATAAGTATTTGGGCACCTATGCAAATGACGATATCTGCGGTCCAAAGGTACACCACGGACTCCGCCGGTATATATCGTGTAGGAAACAGCATTGGCTTTAGTCGCAATTCAGGGGTGCACTTCCCGTGCAAAATCGGTGAAGGAACTTCTATGTCTTCTCCAAGCCGAGTGGAAGAAAATATTACTAGCTGTCATACAAAGACTTGTGGAAAGTATGCCCCGGAGGGTCCATGCTATAATTACCTCTCGTGGAGACTCTACCAACTATTGATTTTGAATAAAGTTAGTTTTTCTTTTCTATCACAGGTGTCCAAATACTTATTGGTAGTCAGTGTACACACAATATATGCTTTATTACGCAATCTGATGATGCATAACAGGATGGCAGGAAAGAAGAATGTACAAAGAGAATGGATTTGTATCTCATAGCACTGCAGACCAAATAATTAATTCGAACAAATCCCTGGAAATACCAGAAATTAAAATGTACATATATGAATCCATTAAAATGAATAAAATCCTAATATTAGAAAAGCAAATAAAGATTTAAGAAATATCATTCTAGATACGCTCTCAGAAATTCACAGCCATGCATTATTTTCATTTCACTCAAACGGTAATTCCAAATTATCATCACAGAGCAAATATAAAAAATATATAACGTATCTAACAAATTTGCATTGAAATTTTCTCAATTAAGTCAAAAATAATACAGTCTGGAACTAGGTATTAGATACACTTACAAATTTCTATGCAAAAGCAAAAAATAATCTTCATACTTCATTAGCGAAGCTTTTCCAGCTCTCCTACGATTTGTAAAACACAATTTCTGAGTTTTAACACATTAAGTAATCAGTGATCAGAGCCTGATTTTCATTCATATACATTCTGTTCATGTTCATCCCCCCATAGTAAAGCGGGGAAAAACGGTAGGAGAACCCTACTATTCCTTCACGCTGACCATGGGGTGTTATGCTGTTATAACAGGACCACAGGAAATCAGAATGTACTCAGAGAATGGATTTAGATCTCATCATTCTACTGAATTAGAAGAAATCCTTGGAAGTATGATGGAAACAAATATGTATTGAAAAGAACCCATTAAATAAAATGAATAAGGTTTTGTTATAATAGAAAAGCACTTATTAAATTCATTATCATTCACAGCAGTGTATTTTTTCATTGGAGTCAAATGGTAATTCCAAATTCTCATCACAGAGCAAATATTTGGTCACCAGAAAAACTGTGCATTTTTCAAATCAAAGCTTGTTTCCTTCTACTGGTTTTATTACTTCTGACACACAGTGGCAGCAATCGAAGTTAGTTTAGATATTGAATTTTCTGCTTGTACTGCTTAACTCTAGCATGTGATTTGCCACAATTTTCATCGTGCAGTTTTAAAAGCTAAAAACTCATTTTTGCCATATTATGCTTTTTTATCTTAAATTTTTTTAACTGGATTGCACGCAAAATTTGTGCTAGAAAAAAATGCTAGGATACAGTTTAAGGTGGTATGGGAAGCATAGAAATTTTTGCATCAAATATAAGGCCCATCCAAGATTCTCCATATGCTTGTTCAAGTGTTGTACATTACACATTCATTTGAGGTACAATGCACAACCATTTGACTGGTATGCAAGTCTCAAGGCTGGGCATGTAAGCCACTTAAACGGGTAACCCATACTTAAAAAAAAAGAGCAAAATATGTTTTAGCTATTTTTTTTGGTATGTAAAGAAAGGAGTTCCTTTTTTGAAAGCTTATTACTAGATATTATACAGTGACATTATGAAGATAACAGGATAAGCCAGAAGAACCTCTTTTATTTAATATCAAGACGGGCTGCATCAATATTATTAGTAATATTCTATGCACAATGGGACTACAAGGGAATTGCATATTATAAACTGTTGCCACCAAATCAGAGAATAAATTCATAAAAATACTATTTCCAAATATAGTTTTAAAAGCAAAAATTGAAGCAGAGACCAGAGCCCAAAATTGTCTAATCTTCAAAGATACTGTCCACCATTCATATTTACCACACACACACACACACACAAAAAAAAAAAAAAAAAAAAAAAAAAAAAACACTTTTCAGATGTCCCAATATAAAATGTATCTAGTATACATATATATCATGAAATTAAACTGCATTAAAATTTATTCAATCTTAAACCACAAATATTGCAGCCTGGAACATTTGTATACAAAAATAAGCTTTTGAATTTCCAAGAAATTTACTTGATGCAAAAGTAAAATATAAATAAGCTCCATACCTTGTACAGCTTTTTAACCAGCCCTCGTAAGATCAGTAAAATAATATAATTTCTGAATTTTAACACATCAAGTAAT
Source organism: Stegodyphus dumicola (assembly GCF_044657685.1). Lineage (NCBI taxonomy): Eukaryota > Metazoa > Arthropoda > Arachnida > Araneae > Eresidae > Stegodyphus > Stegodyphus dumicola. The sequence continues at coordinate 68,425,990 of NC_140771.1, read as the reverse complement.
AAGTGATCAGAGCCTGATTTTCATTCACATACATTCTGTTCTTGTTCATCCCCCCAAAGAAAAGCAGCAAAAAACAATAGGAGAACCCTACTATTCCTTCACTACTTACCATGGGGTGTTATGCTGCATAACAGGACCACAGGAAATCAGAATGTAGTCAGAGAATGGATTTAAATCTCATCATATCACTTCTTTGCATGATATAATTTGGACACCACTGAGCCCTAAGTATGTAGGTTTGCTTATGTGTAGATTAAGTTAGCTGAAAATATTATACAACGTGAAAAAAATAATCTATATATTACACAGGTTATATCTATCATCAAATAATGAATATGCACATTCTTCCCATTGTGGGAAAATGGCAATACTTACAGCAGCAGCTTTCCACTCAAACGCGCATCTACAGCTCAAAATTTTATTATTTTTTAAATTGTGTGAAATTGGCACCCTGCAAAGCATAAGACATTTAATTTTTATTTCAAATTTAACTTGTCAGTTATTGGTTTACAAATTAAGTAAGTTAAATAGTATTAATTTCCAGCTGAAATCATGAAATTACATTAGATGAACTATATATTTTTCTTTTCTTTTTTTTATACAAAACTGTTTTAGGCAATCTGTACTATCGTAACTGTTGAATTCGCTTGAAATATTAACTCTCACACTGAGCTTATTTTATTATAATACAGTAAAAACTGAGATCTGGATGTCCAATATTCGAACCTCAAAGCCACCACCAACCAATTATTTTTAGGACTTTATTGGAGGAGGGTTATGCTTTAAAAATGCACATTTGATTTTTCCCTCCTCGTAATAAAACAAGCAGAGAGTCCCGATTCTTAATTCTCAGCTCGGTACCTAATAAAATACCTCATTATTGAAGAAATAATCATTTTAGCATAAGTTTGTGAGATAAAAAATTTGACTCCATAGCTGCATATCTGCTTGGCATGATCTCAAACCGAAACATTGTTGATTTTACACCAATATTTTATGTTCTTGATGGCAATCTGGCAAAACATTATTTATTGCTTCTAGCTTTCATCACTGACAACTTGAGTGATGACTCATACAGTGATGCCTAAACAATTTTTTTTATTAGTAATTGAATAATAAAAGAGTATTATCCGATCAGATTTAAATGCACTAAAATGTTGACAAGGAATGGTTTAACAAATATTCCTTTCCATACGCTAAAAGAAGATTTTGTTAATGATACTCATATGCCAAAAGATTATATTTAGTGTTATTTGAATTAAGAATAACTGATTTGTTATTCATCATAAAGCCAGAACTGGTGTCGGAACTCGCATGCTCACACCAGACAGCAGAATTTAGGGAAGAAGAGGAGTTTTTCATTGCAATGACAATGCCCCAATCATCAATAAATGGATGTTAAAATTTGTAGTATGGTTCTAGATCCAGAAAATACCACTGCCGATAGTGAAGAAAGTGACACAGGTGTTATTGGAAAGTTTTTTTTTATCGATTGACAAGGTAGTCCAAATTCTCTATTAGAATTAAAGATGAAGTATTAATACAAAAAACAATGTAACTTAAACAGCTTGCATTGAAAGAAATGTTTAATAAAGTAAACATATAAATGTAATAAATTCAGGAGAAGGAATTTTGATGTTTCAGAATGCAGAAACGACGATCCACAATGAATAGGAAATTGGAGGCGAATACAGATTAAATCTTCAGTTTTATTTTCAGTTACACACAAGTCGGCACATTAAATGTACCTGTTCCAAAAGGTTTACATTTTCGATAACTTTGTAGTAAAAAAAAAAGCAGACAGACAGCAAATTAGCTAGGCCAAAACGTGGAAAGAAATCGTGTAATGTTCAGGATGAAATCTCAAGTCAGACTGAGTTAGTTTTAGTTCTCAAAACATTCTGATTGGATGGTTAATAGACCTGTAAAATTATTATTGGCTGTTAAGAGTTTTAGTTCCGTTTACATCACCAGAAGTAAACGGTGAGTCATATGACAGATTTTTCTCGAAATGACGCAGTGCAGAGAGAGGTTACTATTTTTAGAATAAAGAAGGGAAATTTACGTTGCTTATTTAATCTTCTTTACTTTTCTTACATCAACATTAAGCTTTTATTTGTAAATTTTGATACTCTTTAGATCATAAATGCTTCATTATTTCATATTTTTAATTTTTTTATTTCTACATGGCATCTTAGTAGATTTAAAATGATCCAATACCTGGAAAAATCACAAATACAGAATCGCTGATGTTCCGACGAGTCCGGATCTTGGACTGTATAGCATTAATTTTTAAGATGTATAAATTATAAATTTATTTGCTGATTACTTCAGTAAGGCTTCTGGCCATCAGTATACTATTAATATTTGATACACAGCATTAATAATTAAGCATGGAGAAGCAAATTTGCAATGTGCAGGTTTCTGATATCCCTAAATCTTAATTCAAGAGTCATGCATATTTCTTTTGAAGTACAATAAAAATTTATTAATATTAAGAAGTAGCATTCTCCTAGCTAGATCAAGATCCTGATATAAGAGATGCAAATTTAGATATTAACTCCTTTAAGTATTGAGGGTTCTACTACAATTTTCTTTTTTCTATTTGTATAAATTGTTATTTTTTTAATATCAAAGCATGATATTAATTCTTCATGTTCTTCTGAATTTTGATCTTTAGAGGTTGGCAGGTATGATAATATCTAACAAAATTAGGTTAATCTTCAGACAGATTAACATTAAAGCTTTCCAATAATTATTTTAGGTAATAATTGTTACTAGTTAAGAGTTTAAAAATAGCTTTGTTTACAGGTTACTTGTTATAACTAAAAATTTTCAGGAAACAAAGAATTTTTGAGAGCTGAATACCTCTGTTAACAATAAATTAGGTCAGTCACAATCTAGAAAAATGAAAAATAAAATACTGCCAAAAACAAGTAGAGGCTAAGATGGAGGAAAATATTTAAGCATTTAAAAATCAGTAACAGAAATTGAATGAAAATGATATCAAAAAATAATACAATACCCCTACTCCAAAAAGAGACAAGGAGATACAGTATGCAAAGACATTTATTATGAAAACCATGCTGTAGAAATATATAAGTCTACATGGTGTTCTGTAATCCTGCAGTAGTGCCATACATTTTGTTTGTAATGAAGATTACTGAAAAACAAATGTTCAAAACATTCAGATCTGTACAATTTTCTCATTTAGAGCCTTTTGTCGATACTTTCTTCTTTGCACCTTAGAAAATTAAATGTAATTAATAAAGACATTTTATGCACTTACTTTGTAAAACTTGAGTACAGTTAACTTAACCTTCTTCTTCTTATGCTTATTTTTCTTGGGAGTAGTGTAATTCTTCTTCTTGCGTTTCTTTGCTCCACCACGCAAGCGAAGGACTAAGTGCAATGTAGATTCTTTCTGAATATTATAATCTGACAAAGTCCTTCCATCTTCTAACTGTTTACCAGCAAAAATCAATCGCTGCTGATCAGGAGGGATACCTGCAATTATTAAACCAACCTGTATTACAACTGAAAGTAATCTGTTCTATATCCAAATCTAATCTATGCTAAGCTGCTCACATAACCATTTCATTTTTCTAAATAAGAATTTAGCAGGTCAGACTTTGCGTATGCAAATAACACCGATTTCACTTCCTAAACTCATCAGTACTTTTCAATCTGATGACACACCCTGTATTTCTGACATTACAGTGGCATATTTCGGCTCCTTTCAGTATACTATTAGATGAAACAGAAAGATTGGGAATTGCAATAAAGAAACATTTTCTAATTTTCAAGACAAAAATCCTCTAAGAAACTAAATGTGGCAGAAGTCTATAATTTTTTTTTTGTATGTGTATGAATAAGTCTACATCAACCTAAGAAATTTTATAGTGTTCATTAATTATAACGAAAGCATGAGACAAGGAATTGGTGCATATCGTTTAGTAATTATTCCAATCAATCATCACTCTGTTGTGATTCAGTCAAAACAAGCTTGGGTTAGCAGACCTTAATTCTTAACAGTATCAGAAAATCAAGTGGCAGTAACATGAGCAACAGATCACGTTTAATTCTCATCAAGAATAAAAACTGCACAATTTTGGCCATGAATAAAATTTTAATTTTACAAAGTAGTTATTCAAACACAATTCTTTGTGAGGAATATTTTTTTAACAGAATGGTCACTTGTTCAACTTTCAGCAAATCTCAAGCTGAGAAATCTACTACAGTAAATTATGATTAGACACAAAATGTGATTGTACAAGCCACGCCAATTGGCAAGGTTTTAAATGGAGAAGTTACAGGTGAAACATATATTACAATTTTACCCTTTTATCTGCTGTTAATAAATTACTTTTAACAGCTTACCTTCTTTATCTTGAATTTTAGTCTTCACATTTTCAATAGTATCACTTTGTTCAACCTGGGGGAAAAAAAAAAAAAAAAACATTTAACATTTCAACTGAAAATAACGCTAGTTACATGCCTGTTAATGTTATTAATAGCATCTTGTTTTAAAATATTAGCAATACAATTTATTACACGGAGAAAAAGTATCTTTTTTTAAAGTATTTAAACCCCCTACTTTATTTACTTTGATCAAATATTACAACATTTTGCAAGACTTGTCATTACTTTCTGAATATACCATTTTTTGAAAAAATATTTGGTTTAATTCCTATTGCTTATTTTTAAGGAAGAAATTAATAAGGAATGAGAATTTTTCATCAAGAAAATGCCTATTAACAACGTAGAAAATATAATCCTTATACAGTTTTGGCATAAGTGAAGAAAACTGCTACAAACTTTCTATTATGTTGCATGTGATTGAGTATACTGCAGACATTCATTTTGCCTATCTTTGAGGCTAAAGTGGCAAGTCTCGGTAATGAGCGGGCTGAGCATCTGGCTAAGCAGGCGACTTATCATAATATTGATTTAATGCTGTCAGCTACCAAGTCTTATTGGAAGCACATGGCTTGGAAAAAACTGGCCGATTGGAATGCTGAATATCTCGCTTCTTCAAAGGCCCAGTGGACAAAGAGATTTTCCCTTATTGTTTTCCAGTAACTTAAGTGTAGGCATTTTCAACCAGATCATATACTTATTTCAATATTATTACTAGTGGATTCTGTGCTTGTGGTGATGCGATGGAATATATTTTATTACACTGTAGGTTGTATTTGAATGCCATCTTGTTAGGAACTCAGAAGCCTTTGCAGTCTTGCACAATTTAATTTGTTGTTTGAAGTTTTAGTATTATTATTTATATGATTGGATTTTAATCTTTCATGTGTCACTGAATTATTTTGCATACTATTATGACTATGTTTTAACTATTGAATTGCATCTCCTGTATTATGAGTTACTTATATCTGTAAGCCTTGCAGAATATTTCATCGAACACGAGGAATTTTGTATTTGTTTTCTTAATTAAAAAATAAACTTCAGTTAATAACCAAATGTCTTTTTGGATTTAAAATTAACCAAAACAGCCACTTTATTTTGATGCAGATTTTCACTGGTTCATTTCACTTAGAATTAACAGCAATTTATTGCTCTTTCCTGTAAAGAAATATGTAACTAAACCATTTAAAATAAACAATTTCTGAAGTACAAAATCTAGAAAAAACTATTTAATCTGCACAAGAATTTTACTTCATTCTTAATAAACACTACATCTCCGGTGTTTGAAAATAAAACCAAGAAGCGAAAAACAGCAGATAAAACCAGTAAAAAAGGTTAAACTCTGTAGATTAAAACAATTTTAATGACTAATTATTTACTATAACATAAAACAAAGAAAGCAACAATTCCTAAATAACACTATTTTAAAGGACAGTCTTTTACAAAGAGGGATATAAAACATTAGTAAGGAATACTACTCTCATTAACAGATGCATTGGATTATTTCATTGTGGCAAATAATACATTGGCTATTTAGCCAAATGGAGCAGGCTATCTTCTAGGAAAAGCAGGCCTGTACTCAATGCATGGAGAAAACCATGAAAATGTGAATTTAAACTACCAGTACTTAATAATCTTGGCTATAGTGTAGCATTGGGTGCCCCTTTGAATAGGGAATTTTTTAAAAAAATTTGGCGATAAAACCTCATTTCTGGTTACCATGATAGTTTTAACTTTGTTATAGCTTTTTGATTTTGAGCCAATGAAAATTTAATTTCAGGTATTGTTTGAAGGTGTGCATCTGACTGAAGAAACAATCTTCCCACACTGCTTATTAAAAGATTTGCACTAGGTATTGTTTGAAGGTGTGCATCTGACTGAAGAAACAATCTTCCCACACTGCTTATTAAAAGATTTGCACTTGGTGTTCTGTGATTGGGGCTTAAGCCGTCTATCCCTGTAAATTATAGAAAGTGCATTTGTTTTCACTAGTCCCTTATAAAGGTCTTCTAAACAAAGAAGTTTTTGTTATATGTGTACTGTTCCAATACAATTTGTTTTTTCATGATACTGATTTATTTGTACAAGAAAAAGTAGATGATGCAATTCAAAAACTTCAAATTAAATATTCACAATCAAGCACATAACTTCAAATAATACCTGAAATTTCATTTTGACTGGTTGGGCAGACAGGCCAGCAATGGTTCATATATGGGGGAAGTTTTTCTGATAATCACCCTGTACTTTGACACAGCATAAATTAAAAAGCTACATTTGAGCTGCAAAATTAAACAGTTACATTTATCTATCACACGAGTATTATATTAAGTAACAATCAAGGGGAGATTATTCTGAAAATCACAAAAGTGACAGAAAAGAATTTACACAATTTAAGTTGCCTCAATTAATTAAATTTCATTTATTGCTAAAAACATGTCTTTAGTAGAGGACAAAAAATTAGACTATGTACGTATGATTACATAATTAAATATATAACTCATTTTTCTATCTACTACAATATGCTCATGAGCAGATTGGCCATTCAGCAAAAATTTTTTAGGTTAACTTCATACACAGTAAGATCTTGGGGGGGGGGGGGTAACTCAGATAACTGGCACTCGCTGAACTTCACGAAATCGCACTCAAGCGACATGCGCCAACCAATGGGCACAGTACTTAAGATTACTAGTTTAGATGTCAGCTCGAGAAGGGAAGGGGGATAATTTTATTTGTATGTTTGAAGCTTACATCTTTAATTATTTACACATGCTATTAAAGGTAAATATTTGAATTCATTTCATAAGCAAACTGTATTTAGCTATTTCATTTTTTAATATATTATATATATTCCTGTGTCAAAAAAATTTCCCCTTTGCTTTTAGAAAATTTACTCATAAATGCTTGCAATTTTGCCGATTTCTTAATTTATTCACTGGATACTGTCAGTTATTTCTGATGAACATGAGATGTGCAATACAGCTTTCAATTATATTAAACTAGAAATTTGGTCTTCTACAGCATTTTAATGTTTGCTATATGATCTCGGAAATTTATAATTTTCCAATGAGACTTTTTTCATCAGACACACATTTTTTATATCTAAAAACTAAGTGCTGCCAACTGGATTTATCTTTTTATTTGGTATTATTTAAAACATTAGAATTTATAAAATGTTTTATGATTATTTTCATTTTACTTCCTACTGAAGAAATTTAAAAGCCGCTCAACTGGCATAGTGGTTCATGATACTGGCTGCTATATCAATGGGCCCAGGTTTGAATTCAGAAGAGAGGATGTTTGTAAGCTTATAAGTGACTGCACAAGGGGGCACTTGATGATGGGTAGGCGGCTCTCAGACCACATCCAGGATGTTAGTTCTCAAAATTGGTCAGAACTTAACAGCTAGTTTAGTGGTATTATACCTGTACAACGACTTAACTTACGGTGTCCCACCTATCGTTACTTGTACCTGATAAAATTACAAGCAAAAACAAGTCATTCGAAACTTAGGTTTTGTAGTATAATTAGTTATTATTTACCCAAAATTAAGATTTTGTAGATAGTATTTTCACTGTCAAAAAATGCAAATGCCTTGATTAAAATTCTAGGATGCATTTAAAACGAGCTGACTCAAATCAAACTCGCTTTTATGTATTACTTAAGCTAAGTACATTTAATGTTCTCTCTTTTTTGACGACTACTGCATACTTTAGGTATGATTTTATATGACAGCTTACTGAGCTACCACTTACTTTAGCACTCAATACAGTTATGAACAAAGCAACAAGATACTACTTACTTCAAGAGTAATAGTCTTTCCAGTAAGGGTTTTCACAAATATCTGCATTTTACCTAAAAAATAAAGCAAATGATCAATAGCAATTCACAACAGAATTTTAAAGATGAACTTAAAACTTTCATTGTGTTTATTCTTTAAGGAAGGGGGATTTAATCATAATGGAGCAAAATTTTATTTAAAAATATTTCATGCATACCTTTACCGAATAAGAACACATATTAACATAATTTAAAAGGTTCCGTGTAAACGAGAATAAGCCGAGATAACACATTGCTTATAATTCGAGAGCCGAGCCATCTATCAAAGCGAGATAGCACATTGAAAATCTTGTTAACATTTATATAGAAATTTGCTTATAAAAAGATAAATAGTTTAAATCCTATTGCGTATAAGCTCACACTTATTTATTTATAAAATCTTAGTGAAATGAAAGCACATTGAAAATCTTGTTAACATTTATATAGAAATTTGCTTATAAAAAGATAAAATAGTTTAAATCCTATTGCGTATAAGCTCACCCCTATTTATTTATAAAATCTTAGTGAAATGAAGGAGTTACATAAAAATTTTAAAAGCTTTTAGCGTATAATAAATTACATGAGTATTAACCAGATCTAAAAGATCAACATTTTTAAATACGGGTGAAGTCTAACTGCGTTTCTTCTGCATTATTTGAAAAATTAAACAGAAAAATCTGGTAATAATTAATGGATATTACACATTAAATTATTACATTAACGTTCTGGGAGAGAGAGAAGGGTTAAAACGTGGCTTTTCCTTAGGCTTAAGTTACCCAACGATCTAAGACATGTTATACACGTAACATTTACGTTCACCATAAAGTGTATTTATTAACAGATGCTTATTAAAAAAAAAACTTACAGAGGAAACACAACAGAATAACACCTCATAAAAAAAATGATTACATGAGCTCTTTACAACAAAGCCTACCAATACACGATGGCGCCTACAATTCCACAAACACGTTTCGCGAATCTCAGACCATGAACAAAATAGAGTTGCCACCACGTGTTTGAAAAAAAAAAAAAGATTTAAAGTTATAAACTGAGATTATTTTTAAATATTTAATTCTTCCTATTATATTTGTAACATTTCTTAATTTAAAAATTCTTGACATTGTATTAAAATTATGAAAGTAGAATGTTAATTAAAGTATAAAATAACATGTAAAATGGTAAATTTTACTAAGTGCATTGTAAAATATATAACAGTAAAAATATACGAAAATATTTAAAAGTCATATCAGTTGAATAAATTGTGTAAAAATATATAACTAGGTAGGGGAATTTATTTAATTGATGTTGGTCATTTTGAAATCAGTACTATTATTAAGCATTATTAAGTTTAAGAAAAAAATAAATTCCAAACTTTTTTCTAATTTTTTAATGGATTTCATTTATATGTTTATGTTTGGGCATATACCCATGTATTACATTAGTTACAGTGGTTTCATTCAGGTAGCAGAGCTACCCAGATTTAGTAACCAAGCAAAGTATGTAAAAAAGTTTATTTGATAAAAGTCCTTTTCAAGTATTCGTTATTTAACTGTTATCAAACTTTCGTATTAGTGCAATCAAAATGTTCACGTATTTGACCTCTATAGACTGTGTAGAAATCTGACCTGAGATGGTAGTCAATGGCGTAACTACGGTCATTTGTATATATTGCTAATTCTCACTGGAAGACGTATGATGTCTGCCAAAACAAACAAACGACGAGAAGAAACAAGTTGCGCCCATTTTAACAAAACTTGGATGTTGGGTAAGTTTATTTCATACAATTATGTGTGAAGCCTTTTTTATTTGTATTACTAAATTTAGGTTATTTATCTGTATAAAAATATTCTGTATTTTATACGTATTAAAAGTCGAATTTTTAAATGCAATGGTTTTTACAAAGTTACTGGCGGTAATAGTTTTAAATTTCATGTGGGTTTTTATACCCTGCGATGTGATTAATTTTTTTCCTTCTTAATTATAATATAACGGAAAGTAGATTTGGGTATTACAGAATAGTAATTTTCACCCTGTGGGCAGCTGTAACATTTGGTGATAGAATTGAAATGTATTTTGATCTGTGTTATTCTTCACGTAAATTAAGTTAGTTTATTATTACACGTTAGTTTTGTATATTTCTTTGTAGAATAAATAAAATATATTATTCACTTCTGGGAAGGTTATGAGAAATGAAGTTTCAATCATTCTTACATATTATCTCTACTGAAAATAACTCTTATCCATATTATGGTAGTTTACTGTTTTTGAAGTTTTTTTACGTTTACAGTGTGGAATTATAATACAAAAATTAGAGAAGAACAAATGTAGTTGATTTACATTCTAAATCTTCATCAGTCATAAATATTAGGAACAAATTATTGATAGTCAAAAAATAAAAAAAGCGGACTGAGTGGTAATGAAAATAATGCAGTGTGTGATGAAATCATACATGAAAACAGAATATATGAGTCAAATAACAACTTATTAGATAGCATATAATTTTACATGTCAGGTAGAGTAATTAAGAGTTTCTTATTGAATAATGTGAAAAGTCTTTTGTTTCACTATAAAATGTGTATGGAATGTGTAAGTACGATATGTATTCAGTGTATTTTTGTTTCTCTGTGTAACAAACAGCTTCAACAGGTAGTGCTTAGGAGTTGAATGGCACTTAGAAGAGCAATGGAAGAGTAATTGAAACAGCTGGCTGGCAGCCTTTGCTACATTCAAAGAAGATATGAGAACAGGCAAAGAAGAAACGGAAGTGGCATCGGATCAGTTCAAAAAAAGATTGAAGCAGGTCAAGAGGAAATGGAAAGAGAAATTATTGGGTTAAAATATATTTTTTGATGGTACATGGATACCGAGTTGTGTAGTTCTTTGACTTGTTATTTTGGCTTTGCTGCTAAAATCACCGCTGCACGAAGACGAAATAACAAGTCAAAGAATTGCACAAACTCGATGCCCATGTACACATCAACCTATTTTCACTTAAAATAAAATCGGACAATTGCACACTAACTTGGCATTGTGCACTCCCTTGACTTTATCCATGTATACATCAATCTATTTTCACTTAAGTCAAAGGAGCATCCAATTCTGCAGTAGAGCCAAACAAAAAATACATAATCTCAATAAACTACATTTCAAATCAAACAATAAAATAAAATAAAAAAGGAAATTCATCTAATGCATCCAGGCATTGCACAAAGCAAATACCCACTTACTTATTTAGAAATTTCTGAGTCCTTCAAACTGTGGCATCCAAAATTCCTTAACAGCATCCAAAATCTTCCTAAAATTATCTGAACTAGAATCTGTATATCAGTGTCACCGCAAAAATGAGTCAAAAATATCCTCCAACATTCAACCATATGCATTTCTTTTCTACAAACAGGATACTTATAATAGCTAACTAAGTAAATCTTCGTTTACACATCAGTCAATTAATGCGCTTTTCCCCTTTTCGTTCCAAATCGTACAGAAATTCAAATTAATATTACAACATTCTACCGTCGAAACCACAAAACAAGCAATGTACTTCCTAACCAACACGCAGCATGAGCCCTTGCAAATCTTTTTACTGTCATTCAAAATTTATGGCAATATGCAATTGATTACATCATAATAGGGTGTCCATACTCAGGTTACCATAAATGAAACAACAACTTCGCGATAATACAAGGGGCACCCTTCAATCTACTCTTAACTAATTACTGCTATAATAGAAAGGAAATTTAATGTTCTTGAAGCCAGATTAGAGACTGTTGAAAACAGAGTTGGAGAAATTGAAGAAAGAGTTTTTGATGTCCAAAATTTAATGCATTTTAAACTTTTTGTCCTTAATGAAGATGATAAAAAGTTCAACTGTCATTAGTTGGAAAGCGTGTGTTAATTTACTTTACTAAATGTGAATGTATAAAATAGTTTTCCCCTTCTCACCATTACTTTTTTTCCAAGAGTTTTTTGAAATAGTCATTTAAATGATTATCGTAATTAATTTTCTATCCTCATAAGGTAAGTTTCAAGAAATCCATTAGCATTTATATATTGATTAATTTTAGGAGTTCTCATTAAACCAGTATGTCTTCTGTTTTCATTTTAGGACTAGGAAATTTGCAAACAATCCCAGCTAATTTACCACTGCAGTATTCTCCACCGCCATCTTTAGTTAGTCCTTTACCAAGCCCTACTCTTAAGTGTTCCGTGTCATGCAGCCCATCTCCTGCGTCGGGCAGTGGGAGCAGTACCGGAAGTACAAGTCCTGGAAGTACTTCTGACCCAAACTGGCAGTCAAATCACGCTAGTGTTCGTGAGCGCAATGCTGCAATGTTCAACAACGAATTGATGAGTGATGTCCACTTTTTAGTTGGTCCCAAAGGAAGTGCCCAAAGAATTCCAGCACATAAATATGTGTTGGCAACTGGAAGCTCAGTTTTTTATGCAATGTTCTTTGGAGGTTTGGCTGATAACGAATCAGAAATTGAAATTCCTGATGTGGAACCTGCTGCCTTTTTGACACTTCTGAGGTAACATTTTCAAAATTTTTATCGAATCTTTTCATTTTGCTGTTAGTTCATCAATAACATATTTAAATTTTGCATATTTATATGTACAGTCAAAAGTTTTTAATCCGCACTCGTCGGGCGATTCCAGATTATAGATCATCAGTTTAAATCTAGTAAGATGGCATGCAGAAATTATAAAATTAAAAATATGAAACCGTAATTTATGAAATAAAGAGCAATTATGATCTAAAGGGTATCAAAATTTACGAAAAAAAAAAGCTTAATATTTATTTGTTTACTTTATTAAACATTTCTTTTAACATGCGCATGCGTAAAGCATACATTACGCATAGTCGAAATTAGAAAATTGCAACCAGAAATTTATTTGATGTGTATTCATTATATTTATAATGACGAGGAATTTGATTAAAATCATATCAAAGACAGAGTACATTGAGATGAAATACTACATTTAGTAAGGAATTATAAGCCGAATAAAATAAAAACATCTGCCCTGAAGATAAGGATAGTGCTGACAGATCAACTTCCAGTTCATTGCGCGCTGCTACGTCCCCGCCACTCCGCAGAGCAGTGTGAAATTGATAAACAGATTTCGGAATGGTTAGAGAAACAGAGAATATGCCTTTATCCATTTTTTGCAGCAATTTCACTTTTTGTTTGATGAACATCGAAACATGCTTTCTCTTTGTAGATCCTTTGACAGCTCCTGAATCAGAAATTCTTTTTGACATAATCGAAAGTTCAAGCTTACTTTTATAAAATTGCTCTAACAGTCTGCAAAAAATAATAAGCCGCATCCAATTCAAATATTAAGGAACAATGTAATCTGCAACATTAACTGAAATAGATAATTTTAGTTTAGCTTATACCGTCCATTATACATTAAACGCGCATGCGTAAACGTATTAAGTGCATGCATAAATGCATATGCGCTTGTGTAAAGGTATTATGCACATGCGTAAACGCATATGCTTGCGCTTACACGTGCGCAGAAGGTTTGTAGCTTTGAGGTGCGGATTGTAGATCATTCCAGATTATGGACATCCGGATTAACGACTTTTGACTGTATAATAGATTTTCAAACTTTAACATGAACCATTCGTTTTATGTTTTTCTGTTTCTTTTTTCTGAGTTAAATTACAGTAGAAGTCCATTAGTCTGGCATCCAACAGTCCGGAATGCCCGATAGTCCGGCATCGCTCCGGAAAATTGTAAAAATTTTGGTTTTCTCCAAAAGTGTGTCTTTAAAGCAAATAAAACCGCGCGAGAGCTATTCGGAAGTTTTCGGGGTAGTTCGAGATCATCCGGAAGCGCTCGGTATTGTTCAGAAACAATTAGCGGCTGGCTAGTCTCAGCTGTCACAACAAATTCAGGTGCAGTGCAGCTCCGTTAATCAATCACGAAGCGCCTTCGCCATTTTTTTGTGCGTTGTTGTTTTGTGTCCTTTCACATCGCAGTAAATGTAACTTTTGAAACTGTTTATAAAAAAAGTGATTTTCGTTCTAACTGTACAGTGACCATGTTTTCAAAACCTAAGCCTTCGAGTTCAAAAGGAGAGAAACGAAAACACGTAACACTGACTCTCAATCAGAAACTAGAAATCATCAAACGGCTAGAAAAAGGCGAGAATAGAAATGTTTTAATGAATGAGTTTAATATTGGCTCATCAACTATTTATGACATTAAAAAACAAAAAGATGAACTAATGAAGTTTGCTTCTCGATCGGTAACAACTGAAAAATTGGCTTCTAGACAAACATTAAAAAAACCAAAACTGGAACAGCTAGATAGTGTATGGTTCAAATGGTTTAGTGCAGTACGTTCTGAAGGAAAGCCGGTAACAGGGCCAATGATTGTTGAAAAGGCAAAGAAATTCGGCCAAGATTTAGGAGTTGCTGAAAGTGAATGTAATTATTCTGATGGTTGGCTCAGAAACTTTAAGTTTCGGCATGGAATTCGAAGACTTGATGTAACTGGAGAAACCCTTTCAGCAAACCAAAACTCTGCAGAAAAATACAAAGACGAGTTTGAGAAAATCGTGGCTGATAATGATTTAATACCTGAAATGTAATATGAAATGTTTATATGAAATGTAAAATAAACTTTGTTGTATGTATTTGCATACTGTATTTTTAGTTTAATTATTAACCTAATTGTTCGTATAATTACCGCCCAATAGACCGGAATTTTCGGTAGTCCGGCACCAAGCCGGTCCCGAACGTGCCGGATTATCGGACTTCTACTGTACCTCATAATGAATAATGTGAATTAAACCATTTCATTACCTTAAAATTTCTGTATGGGAAGAATAATAGCAAATCGTTTCAAATGAATATATAAAATTTCAACAATTAAGTGTTTCTGTTTATAGCATATACATGTAAGGATTGTTAATTTAAAACAGTAGTAGGTGGAATGTTATTGCACACTAAAAAGTGAATGATTCTTCTCTTACATGGATTTTGTTTGTGGAGGGTTGTGGTTCATATTTTAAATTTTATAATTGCTGCATGCCATCTTACCAGATTTAAATTGATGATCTATAATCTGGAATTGCCGACGAGTCCTTTTGACTGTATAGTACAAAGTCCGTAATCCGGACTTGTCGGGACTTTGGTGACTTCAGATTAGGGGTTTTTCTGGATTATAGATCATCAATGTAAATCTGGTAAGATGACATGCAGAAATTATACAATTAAAAATATGAAACCATAATTTATAAAATAAAGAGCAATTATGATCTAAAGGGTATCGCATTTTTACAAAAAAGAAGCTTAATATTTATTTGTTTACTTTGTTAAACATTTCTTTCAACGTGCGCATGCGTAAAGCACACGTAATGCATGCGTGTAATGTATGCGCATTCTCTACGCGCATGCGTAAAGTTTGTGGCTTTGAAGTCCAGATTATAGATCATTCCGAATAATGGACGTCCGGATTACAGACTTTGTATATATATATATATATATATATATATATATAGCTGAGTTCATGAATTTAGTGCAAAAACCAAAACATGATCTTGACCCAAACGTAAAGGCATTTGTGTGCTATTAAGTATTTTATCATTATTGCAATTTTGTTTCATTCTGTTTCTTTCACATTGCAGAAAATATTTCCTTTGCAACACAGTGCTTTGCTTTTGTAAATCTTGCAATTTCTGGCTAAAAAATTTCAAGATTTTTAGATCTCTCGATGTGTTGGTTTTTACTTGAGGTCATACTTTCGAGTGCAAAGATTTTTTTTTTTTTAAACAGACAACACATCATTTGCTTGTTTAATGAAAATCTTTTCATTTTGTGTAATATCAGTAAAGATTCATGGATTGATTGCAACAGTTCATCAAGATCATGACTTGTTTTTCGTAGATGTATAAGACTGTACGACCTTCCCTATCCATTCATGAGTTCGATACTATGTATACAGCAGTCATGAAAAGGGGTAAAAAATGCCATCAGATATCAGTGCTGATAAGCCAGATATAGCAATCTTGTGACAGGAAGTAACAGGTGCAAAAAATATATGAGAATAATTGAGTACAAATCTGTGCAACAACCTAGAATTATTGCTAATTGAAAGAATTAAGTGATAGAATAATGGGATTTTAAAATACGAAATTGACAGCAAGAATTATTAGATTTAAAGAAGAAATAAATATGTTAAAGCAATTTAAATGGAATTAGATGAGCAACTGGGGGGGGGGGGAACTAGCCTAGAAAGCAAGAAAAATGTTACACCCAAAATCTAAGGTCTTTTTTTCCATAAACATTTGCCGCAAGGCGTGCTGGGAAAAGAATTCAGACGGCCGTTAATCACGCCTTCTGATAACATGATCATTTTATTTTTAACAACTTGCCTCCCCCCATGAACCACAGGGCATTCATTTAACTTGTATATAAACAGTATACATTCATACTACAAAAAACATTTGAGTTCTAGACACAAGAAAAGAATATATAATCTAAATAACTGAAAATTCAAATGAAACATTAAGCAATTTAAGTATAACATTATCAAATTTAAAAAAAGCAATATTCACCTTTTTATTAGATCATTCAGTGGCCCCCTGAGAGAGCATACCATGACTCTGTGAACTTAAGTACATTTTAAATTATTAAATTTGTGCATGGAAGTTACTAGAATTACAAATTTTAGCAGAATAATTGAAAAATAATAAACAGCTATGAAAAGATATACACACAATACATATGTGTAAATTAATAATGAAGATTAACACTTTAGTTCTGATGTTCTTAATTGTACAAAAGTTGTACAGGACGTCTGATAACCGATGACTCGGTTTTTACCTTGCAAGCTCCCACCTTACAATCTCTTCCAGGAAATAACTCAGGGGTTTTCCCTAATGTCCAGAAATTTCGGGGTAAATGATCCTCCTTAACTAAAACTATATCATTAACTTTAAATTCGGGAACATTATTCTTAATCAAACTTGAATGGGCAGATCTTAAATTCAATAAATACTCTTTTTTCCACCTGGACCAAAAAGAACTCATTAATTTTTGGCGATAATTATCAAAGAATTCCTGGAAGAAAAATTTGAATCAAGATAAAGTCTCTCTGAGGGCAACAATGATATTCTTTTTCCTAAAAGGAAATGCCCTGGAGTTAAAGCATGTGGTTCATCTAAGTCACTTCCAACATGGGAAATTAGTCGAGAGTTAATCATACCTTCAATTTCAATAAGAACAGTTTGCAACTGCTAAGTAGTCAGAGATGACTTTCCAAAGATTTTCCATTGAGCGACTTTCACGGAACGCACTATGCATTCATAAAAGCCTCCCCACCAGGTTGCTGTTTTCGAAATATACAGTCAAAAGTCGTTAATCTGGACACCCATAATCCGAAATGATCTATAATCCGGACCTCAAAGCTACAAACTTTCTGCGCATGCGTCAACGCATAATGCGTTCACGCATGCGCATAGGCATTTACGCATGCGCGAAATACCTTTACGCATGCGCGGAATATCTTTACGCATGCACATATGCGTGTGCACATGCGCATAATATGTTTATGCATGTGCATTTAATGTATAACGGACAGTATAAGCTAAGCTAAAATTATCTATTTCAGTTAATGTTGCAGATCGCGTTGTTCCTTAATCTTCGAATTGGATCCGGCTTATTATTTTTTGCAGACTCTTAGAGCAATTTTATTAAAGTAAGCTTAAACTTTCGATTATGTCAAATAGAATTTCCGATTCTGCAGCTGCCAAAGGATCTATCTACAAAGCGAAAGCATGTTTCGATGTCCATCAAACAAAAAGTGGAATTGCTGCAAAAAATGGATAAAGGCATATCCTTTGTTTTTCTAAACATTCCGAAATCTGTTTATCAATTTCACGCTGCTCTGCTGGGGGGGGGACATCGCGGCACGCAATAAACTGGAAGTTGATCTGTCAGCACTATCCTTATCTTTAGGGTAGATGTTTTTATTTCATTTGGCTTATAATTCCTTATTAAATGTAGTATTTCATCTCGATGTACTCCGTCTTTAATATGATTTAAATCAAATTCCTCATCCTTATAAATATCATGAATACAAATCAAATAGTTTTCTGGTTGCAATTTTCTAATTTCAGCTATGCATAATGTATATGCTTTACGCATGCCCGCGCTGAAAGTGTTTAATAAAGTAAACAAATAAACATAAAGCTTTTTTTTTTTTGTAAATTTTGATACCCTTTAGATCATAATTGATCTTTATTTCATAAATTACGGTTTCATATTTTTAATCTTATAATTTCTGCATGCCATCTTACCAGATTTAAATTGATGATCTATAATCCGGAAAAACCGATAATCCGGAATCGCCGAAGTCCCAATGAGTCCGGATTAAAGACTTTTGACTGTACTTCCATTTAATTCCAGTGGCACCATAAAAATTTTTTACTTCTGGATGATTCATTACTGACCAAATTTGCTTCAGCTCAAGTTCAGCACGTTTAAAAGTGCGTGCAATGTCGTAAAAGATCACAGAACACAAGCCCCTTCAAGATATAAAACGTCGGAAGGCAAGCAAAAATACATCTGCAGTCATATTAATGACTAGTTCCAGATGAACACTTCTTGTAACAGCACAGGTTATCGATAGAATATATTGTTTGTTTTTACTATCTTTCACAAATAACTGACCAGCATAGTCGATCCCAATTACTGTAAATGGGGCTGATTGCTCCACTCGAAGAGCTGCTAATGGAGCAACCATCTGATCTCCTGGAGAAATGCTGAATCTTTTGCAAATAACACATTTACCTAGAAGAGATTTTATAACTTGTCTGGCCTTAAATATCCAGTCTCTTTTTTTTTCTCTCATCTGCACCAGCGTATGAGATATGCCGGAATGAAATACTTTATTATGGGATTCCTAAATCAGTAATTCAGTGAGTTTAGATTTTGACAGTAGTATAATAGGGTTTTTTCATCCATAGATAAATAAGTTTTCTCAAGCCTTCCTGCCACTCACAATACATCTTCATAATCCAAAAATGGGTTTAAGCACAACGACTTGGAGTCTTTTGGTAAAGGCTTGCCATTTTTTAAACAGTTAATTTCCTCAGAGAAAACGTCCCTTTGAACAGCTTTAACCCAAAACTGTTCAGCACGATTATATTCTTCAGTAGTAACAGGACCCGTTGTACTAGTTTTCCTCCTAAGAACATCAACAAACCGCAATTCCCAAGAAGCCACCTGCAGTAGTTTGCGTAAGCAACTAAACTTATTAACATCAATTATTGTTTGGAAACAACAACTTCTGAACTAATTATAGCAGAATATTTATATTCAGCTTCAAGCACCTTGTCTATTGAGTCGTATTCAAATCTCTTCGGCTGGGGCCAAGTATTCTCCAAGTACAATAACCATTTTGGGCCCTGCCACCGTTTTTTTGAAGTTAGCAAATCTTTACTAGTTAACAAGTCCTTTACCAGTTAGCAAATCTTATTAACAAGTCCGTGGGATTTTCTTTACCTATACAGTGTTTCCATGCACTGGGATCTGTAGTTTCATGAATTTCTAATAGTCTGTTTGAAACAAATTGTTTCCACTTAGATGCCGTGCATTTTATCCAGTGTAGCACAATTGTTGAATCACTTCATAAAATAATCTTTTCTAAATTTTTAAAAAGATTCTTACAATATTTGGCTAATCTTGCTGCAATTATTGCGCCCATTAATTCTAGTCGGGGCAAGGTCACTTTTTTAATTGGCACAACTTGTGATTTGGAAGCTATGAAGCTAGTTTTAAAAGTGCCATGCGATGTCCTAAGTATGCAACTGCTCCAAAAGCTTTTAATAAAGCATGAGAGAATATATGAATCTGTAAATTTTCTTCCCTCTTCAGATTTGTGCCATGAAAATAATGTCGAGGAATTTTCAAATTCTGATGTTCTTTAATTTCATTACACCATGCTTGCCATTTTTCTTTAATTTCTCGGAAAACATCTCGCCTCATTCTACACCTAACTCCCACAGCTCTTGTAACATACACTTCACTCGAACTAGAAATGGAGAAATAAGTCCAGGTGGATCAAATATTTTTGCGGCTGTGTGTAGAACGTTTCGTTTAGTACATTCATTAATATCCAACATGGATACTTAATGTGTCTTCAATATTATTCCAACTGAGTCCTAATACAGTCAAAAGTCTTTAATCCGGACTCGTCGGGACTTCAGTGATTCCGGATTATCGATTTTTCCGTATTATAGATCATCAGTTTAAATCTGGTAAGGTGGCATGCAGAAATTATAAAATTAAAAATATGAAACCGTAATTTATAAAATAATGAGCAATTATGATCTAAAGGGTATCAAAATTTACAAAAAAAAGCTTAATATTTATTTGTTTACTTTATTAAATATTTCTTTCAACGCGTGTATGCGTAAACCATACATTATGCATAGCTGAAATTAGAAAATTGCAACCAGAAAGCTATTTGATTTGTATTCGTGATATTTATAAGGACGAGGAATTTGATTTAAATCATATTAAAGACGGAGTACATCGAGATGAAATAATACATTTAATAAGGAATTATAAGCCGAATGAGATAAAAACATCTGCCCTAAAGATAAGGATAGTGCTGACAGATCAACTTCCAGTTCATTGCGTGCCGCGACGTCCCCCCCCCGTTATGAAATTGATAAACAGATTTTGGAACAGTTAGATAAACAAAGGATATGCCTTTATCCATTTTTTGGAGCAATTCCACTTTTTGTTTGATGGACATCGAAACATACTTTCGTTTTGTAGATCCTTTGGGAGCTCCAGCATCGGAAATTCTATTTGACATAATCAAAAGTTCAAGCTTACTTTTATAAAATTGCTCTTTCAGTCTGCAAAAAATAATAAGTCGGATCCAATTCGAGGATTAAGGAACAACGCAATCATCAACATTAACTGAAATAGATAATTAGATAATTTTAGCTTATATCATCCGTTATACATTAAATGCGCACGCAAAAATGTATTCTGCGCTTGTGCATGTGCATATGCATATGCGCAGTCGTAAAGGTCTTACGAGCACGCGTAAATGCGCATGCGCAGAAAGTTTTTAGCTTTGAGGTCCGGATTATAGATCATTCCGGATTATGGGTGTCCGAATTAACGACTTTTGACTGTACTTTTAAATGTGAGTCAGAATATTCATTTCTTTTGATTAATGAATTAGAATTCTTCCATAAATCTCTCAGTTCTTTAGTGTCAAATTTTCCTATATTCATGTTTGCATCCTTTAAAATTAAAACAGCATCACAAGGTAACTCATAAGTTTCTTGAACAGTGGAACTTCCATGAAAAAGATTATCCACATAAATAGAACTAGTCAACATTTCATATGCAAGAGGGTGTGTATTCTTGTAAGTATTAAAATGAGTTTTAATTGTTGCAGCCAAAATGTAAGAACAAGTGACGCCAAAACAATGTCTATTAAAAGGATACATGGTTATGGGTTGGGTTATGTCGAAGTTTTTATAATACAGGAAACATAAATAATTCCAGTCATCTTTCGTGACTTGAATTTGAAGTAATGCCCGTGCAATATCTCCACAGAATCCAATTTTATGTTCTCTAAACTCCAAAATAATATCTAAAAGATTAGCATTTAAATTCTTTCTGGGAAGGAGACATTCATTAAGACTATTACAACTTCCTTGTTTATTGCTGGCACATAAACTACCATAGTTTTAGTACTAGAAGAATCTTCCCTGAAAACTTCTGTATGAGGCATTACATATCCAGTGAAACAACTATTGTTGCACATTTCAATAACCCCGTCATTTAGTTGTTCCTTCATAACTGCATTGTATCTCTCAAATAATAACTCAGCAGCCTTAAACTTCTTTCTAATGCAACAAATCTTTTTATTGCGATTTCTAAATTACTAGTCAAATTTTAACGTAAAGTCTCAGACTTCCATAAAAGTGGTGACTCGTTCCTTCCGTTTATGAACTGTAACTGTGCTTTGAATTTTGTAATATTATCCAAGATTTTCTCTTTTCCATTCTCAAGCAAATAGGATTGAATTCTAAAGAAATAGGTCCACAAACATTTCAAATACTTCTTGGGATTTTGGCATCATGAAAAAAAATCACATTATCATCACTAGAAAATTGAACGTGATTCTTGAAGGAAGACCATGTTGTCTAGTTTTGTCATTTTTATTCGCATCACATACAAAAAGCATATTAGACTGAAAAATCCAAGCGTAATTAATCCCAGAACAATAATTCTTCCGAGATTAACAATAATGTGTAATAATCCAAGAACAACAACAACAACAACAAAAAAAAAAACTACCTAGGCTAGCGAGCAAGAAAAATGTTACACCAAAAATCTTAAGTCTATTTTTCCATAAACATTTGCCACAAGGCCTGCTGAGAAAAGAGTTCAGATGACTGTTAATCATGCTGTTTAATCTTATGATCATTTTATTTTTAAGAAGTATTAAATCCATTATAATTTTTACTATATACATTTCTAAAATTTGGCGGCACAATGGTTGAGAATCACTGGTTTAAGGTGTTATCAACCATAATCTCAAAAGCTTAAGTATGTTTGTAATATTTCTTTTAACTATAGCAGTAATTTTTAAAAATTTATAAACTCCGAGAACCACTTGATCTTCATTTTGCTAGACCTGTAACTATTAATTGTAAAGTTTTGTTTAGTACAAGGTAAGCAAATATTTTCATAATTTATAAGCACTTTATGTATCTCGATGCAAATTATTTGAATCTCAAATTAGTTTGCAAATTTTGGAAAAATTAGCTGTGTTAATTACAGGAAAAGACGAGAGAGTGTGTCAACTTCATCATTAATAAGGCATATTTAAAAGTAAAATATAGTTACTACTAAAATGTAATAATTCTTTGCAACTTACCTGGGACATTTGACTGTGTCTGAAATGCATATCCATAAAACTGGTTTGACTTACAAACAATTGAAACTTATTTTCTTATGTGCAGAAAAGTCTGTGCATAAATATGCTGTGCAAAAGGGTAGAACTTATCTGATGGTATTTTTTGCCAGTTCTGTATACAAATGTAAGCAGATGTCAGAAAAATAATTCAGTTTTTATACCAACACAAACACATTAGTGGAATTTACCAAATTTTCAGAATGCAGCAAACTCTGGCAGTCATATGCATAGTAATTCATTAGAGTTTAACATAAAAAATTTTCCCTTTTTTCATTCATTTTTCTTGTACTCCAAGCTCTAACAATTTGTTAGGTCATGTTATTATTTGTCTTAAGCTCAATTTTAAAGTATGTGCTTGTGAGGTTTGCCTGTAAAGAAAGTGCAGTAAAGTTTCTGTAGAAATTGATCTTATTTAATTAAAGTATACAACATGTAAGTATGTAATAAGTAAGTGTTTCCAGAAGTGTAGTTTGCATATCACCTGGGGAACGAGAAGAATTTGGAGGGGAGGTACTCCCTGCACCAAGCTTAGAACATTGGGTAAATATGCATAGCTGAAGCAAAAACAATGAAATGAAGGGTAACCCAAACTATGAAAAACACAGGAAATAATTTGGGAGTGGGAATTTATTAACACGGACATCAGCAGCAGCTAAACAAATTGGAGACATTCAAAACATGTGGAAAACATGCATGGCAATATCAAAACCAGAATTTTTCATTTGAAGAACCTCACGAAAACTGAATGAACCAATAAGAACAAATGCATCTGAAAAAACAAATGCCAGAATGTGGTGGCAAGAGTTGCTTATGAAAGAAAAGACAGGAGGAAAGATGAGGGATTGCCATATTAGCAAACAATGACGAGCACACACAATTTTTAATGTGTGGCTTTGTATGCATGCGTAGCCATGGCGTCGCTGGGTGCTGTGATTCTGTGCATTCCCATACTCCATGGCCTTGTTAACAGTGTCACACAAAAAGTTCCAATACCTACACACTGAACTGTTACAATGCACGCTTGTGTATTTTTCGATTTCTTGCAATAGGAAAGTTTTGTTATGTCCTTTAGTAAGCCCTATTGAATTTGACAATTCACATTAAATATAATTTTTATTTTTATCCCTAGCATTCAAGATTATGGATTGCTGGTTGAATCTAATTGTTCTGTTTGTCTAAAGGTGCATCAAAGAGGCTTTCGAAAAACAACAACTAAATTTATTTACGAGAAAAAATAAAAATTCAAATAGTTGAAAATATATTATTAGGCATTTCTGCCTTCCATGGTATACACCTTTAAAATCCTGCCTGGCTATTGGAACATACACAGCACTCTCTAGCCAAATTGCACAGGAAATATATAACATTATGCATTACAGGTTAATGAATCTACTGGTACTGCAAATTTTGCAAATGGCATCTGTTAGAAGAAAAAGGATTATGAAATTCAATGAAAGCTTTTTATTTTGCCAACCTTTATCAAGTCATATAACAGGAGACGTTATCTTTAATGTTATGAATAAGTTTATGCAAGAGAAATAAAATTCATTGGAATAGATGGATTGGAATAAGCACTGAGAGAGCAAAAAGTATGGTCAGAATTAATAAAGGACTTATTTGCAAGAATTCAGAATGTTGTCCCATATGTCATATCTACACATTGTTGCATATACAGAGAGGTTTTAGCAACACATTAGATGCCTACTGGTCCACAGAAAGTTCTGAGTGAAGCATGAAAATCATTAACTATATTAAAGGCCTGAATGCATGACTTTTTTCACAAATGAGTGAAGAAATGGGAAGTAGTCATACTCGGTTCTTTTTCATAGCGATCTTTGTTGGCTGTCTTGAGTGAAAATTCTAAACTGGTTATTTGAACTACGCTAGAAACTGTTTACATGACTGGAAATGGCTCTAAATTGGCATACATAGTAGATATAATCACTGTTTTAAATTCTCTCAACTTATCTTTGCAAGTCAAAGAAAGTTCTTTATTTCATGTTCAAGATAAAGTGAATGCTACCATGGCAAAAGAGAATTGGTAAAGGGTGAAGTGGACTCTTTTTGCTCTCTTTATGAGTTTATAACAAGTTCGGCTGGTAAGACTGTTGCTGATACTCTGCAGTGTATAATACAGCATTTAGAGAATTCACAAGTAGGCTAGAAAAATTATTTTCTGATTCAAAGAAAAATAACTGAATAAATAAGATATCCATTCAACGTTAATACAACATCGATGCTAGAAGGAATCGCATGTGGAAGAAGAGCATTTTTTGAAATTAGCTTCAGACTGGTTCTTGAAAAATAAACATGAGTTTACTTTAACATCATTGTGGTTGCAAATTCAATGTGTGTACCCAGTTTTAATTGAGAAAGTCCTGAAATACATCTTGCTTTTTCCAACTGCATATCTATGTGAAGTTGCTTTTTCTTCATTTGTAGACAGTAAGCCCACCCCCCAAAAAAGGGAACAGATTTTTTTATGTGGAGCTGCATCCCAGATTAAAATTAACAATAAGGGAACCAAATTATGATGATCTGTTGTCTGAACATAAACAATTTCGCCCTTATCATTGATTATAATAAATGATATTTATAAGTTATATTTTCTTTTATTTGTACTTTACTATGAAAGAATTTTATTTTTCATTTATTTTTATTTTGTATGTGTATTAAAAAAGGAAAAAATTTTTGTTTGTTGTTAGATTTATTTTATTAAAGTATATGATTTTTTTTTAATGAGGGATATTCAGTATTACAAAAATTGTTGAAGGGGTTACACAGATGTAAAAAATTTGGGAAGCACTATAATAAAGAATTGGTACTTTCCGATCACCCACACTCTTTCGAGGTGACTATTTTTCCTTTATCTTGGGGTGATCCTCAGTAAAACTTTCTCATGGTACCCACACAGAACATCTATTCTTAAAAAGTTTTGAGTTAGTAAAGCTACACTTCACCTCTTAATTTCTTGAAACAGTGTACTTTCAATAGATAACAAGTTGCTTATTTATAAAACTGTATTGTGTCTCATACTATGCTATGCTTGCCCTGTTTGGGCATATTCATGTAAATCATGTAGAAAAAAGTTACAGCAGGCACAAAATTGTGCTCTAAGACAGATCACCAACTCGCCCTGGTATGTTCGAAATCAGAACTTCAGGATGAATTAGGCCTTGAACAACCGAAATATTTTTATGGTAGGCTTGCCCGGAATTTTTATGCTAACCTTCCAAGTATCAACAACCCTGTTATAAGGGTTTACGATTATGATGCGAATGACCCAAATAATTGTAAACGGCCTATGGCCATACTTAGTACACATATTATTTAAATTGACATGCATTACTTGTATTGTACATTTGTGACTTATGTTATAATTTAAGTGCACCAGTTGACTCGCACTATCTGTATTGTATGTATGTATGTATTGTATGTATTATATGTGTCTCTAGACTCAGGTTAAAGCCAACTTGTTTTCCCTTTCTCAGTTTTCCTCAGATGGTATTTTTAGGTTTTTATTGGAACTCGGCACACACTTTATTTCTGCTAGAATTACCAGTTATCTCATTCTCCTTTTGCTAAAAAATTATAATAATTAAAAAAATAATTATATTTTGTGTTAGTAACTCATGACAGCATTCAAAACAATCTACATGTTTGACAAGGGGTAGGGTCCTTGGCCCAGGCAGCCTGGTGCTACACCACTTCCCATGTGCGAGAGGTGACTATTTTTTGTTATGATAAGATGCAGAAGACAACAGCCATTTTCAGATAAGGTTATACACTACAAATTGTATGCAACAGCAACAGATTAACAAAATTAAAAAAACCCCAAATATCCATAATGAATTCTGTTCCCCTCCTATTTGTACTGTTCTCTCCATGTAGGCTCCATTTAAAAAAACCAGAGAATTGCAAAATCTTGGCATTTTCACAGATTTGCACTGCACACACTGTCAGTTCTTCTCATGTACACTGTGGTCCGTTTTCATTTAAAAAAAGAAAAAAAAAAACTGAAATTTTTCAGATTTTAAATTACGTTCAAAGGGGCGTTTTTTTAACGTTTTGAGTGTTACCTTTATTTATTAAATATCATGTTCTTTGCACTTAAACCATAAAATTCAGTTCAAGAGCAATATCGCAAAATAATGTTAAATTAAGCATATCTTTAGAATTTCCGATATACACAGTCTCGCGAGCTGGAGATAAAAGTATTTTTTTTCTATATAACGTTGCCATTTCTCGCTTTTAAAGCATTGAGTTTGTAAATCAAAAATTCGTTAAAGTTTTACAAAATATAAAATCTATAATAAAACAAATTCCAAATTTGGGATTTCAGATGCCCATATTCGCAGTAGGATTTCGTCATTCAAAATTCGATGGCTCTATGTATCATTGTTTTATCACAATGCGAGAAATAGACAATCATTTATGCAGATTTTTCATTATTTAATTTCTTCAAATATAATGCAGGACTAACATTTTGTGGCAACAGTTTGAAAAGTGAACCGACGTTTATGAGTCCGACGCAAAATGCCAAAACGAAAGCAATAGTCTTTCGGGACTGAAATCCCTTTGGACTAAAAAAAAAGAGAATTTCACAAATTTGGCATTGTACATGCTGCTCTTTTCCCACGCATACTGTTTTTGCTTATGCAAACATCAGAGAATTGCCCAAACTTTGATCCATAAAATTTGATCAGTTACAGAGTGCAACTTCATAGAATGCAAGTTTTTTCATTCTCTTCTGTTATGCAAAACACACTATTTTGGGTTCTTTTTTGTCAGCTGGGAAACCCCACAATCTCATTATAGTTTCTTACATTAAAAAAAAAAGACATTTAGTGCATCAAAAATAAATAATCCTATTGAATTTGAAGGTGGAAGTGTGGCCTTTGTTGTACCACTATATCTTGGCGACCTAGTACATTTTCTACTATTTAATTGTAGAATATACTTCTACAATTTTTGTAATACTTAAGAATACTTTTTAGGGAGAGGGGTAGATAAAAAGTACCTTATATTTATAAAACTTGTGTGATTTCTTCAAGTTAGAAACTTCAGTCATTTATA
The DNA here is from genome assembly GCF_044657685.1 of Stegodyphus dumicola. Classification (NCBI taxonomy): domain Eukaryota; kingdom Metazoa; phylum Arthropoda; class Arachnida; order Araneae; family Eresidae; genus Stegodyphus; species Stegodyphus dumicola. The sequence continues at coordinate 68,397,713 of NC_140771.1, read as the reverse complement.
CAATGAAATCATGTAGTCCTTAAAAAAATGTTTTGCATATAAAATAAATCCATTTTTAAAATTGATGTAAATCACACAAATGCTCATTTAATGTTCTTCATAGTTTAGTCAGTTTCTTCACATGTGTTAATTTTTCTCCCCTGTTTTTTAGGTTCCTTTACTGTGATGATATAAATTTGGAAGCAGATACGGTGTTGTCCACGTTATATGTTGCAAAAAAATATTTAGTGCCTCACTTGGCTCGAGCTTGTGTTGCATATTTAGAGACTAGCTTGACAGCAAAAAATGCATGTGTATTGTTAAGTCAAAGCCGTCTGTTTGAAGAACCAGATTTAATGCAGCGTTGTTGGGAAGTAATTGATGCCCAGGCTGAACTTGCATTTGCTTCAGAAGGTTTTGCCGACATAGATTATCGTACACTTGAATCAATTTTATCTAGAGAAACTCTGATGATAAAAGAGTACACATTATTTCAGGCTGCACTAAACTGGTCAATGGCTGAATGCATTCGTCAAGATCTTGAACCAACAACTGAAAATAAAAGACGGGTTTTGGGTAATGCGCTGCACTTAATACGAATCCCTACTATGTCTCTTGAAGAATATGCAAATGGTGCTGCTCAGTCAGGGTTACTGACCTTGCAGGAAACAAAAGATATATTCTTGCATTATACTGCAAATAATAAACCTACTTTGCCTTTTCCTATAAAGCCACGAGTTGGCCTGAAGACACAAGTTTGTCACCGCTTTCAGTCGTCAGCTTACCGTAGTAATCAGTGGAGGTACCGTGGAAGATGTGACAGCATTCAATTTTCTGTGGATAAGCGTATTTTTATAGTTGGATTTGGATTATATGGATCTAGTAATGGGGCTGCTGATTATTCAGTGAAGATTGAGCTGAAAAGAATGGGAAAAGTTTTAGCTGAAAATAAGACAAATTTTTACTCGGATGGCTCTAGCAATACCTTTAATGTTTATTTTGAGCATCCTATACTTGTAGAGGCAGACACTTATTATACAGCATCTACTGTATTAGATGGAGCAGAATTAAGCTACTTTGGCCAGGATGGTGTCAGTGAGATGACTGTAGGTTGCATCACTTTCCAGTTTCAGTGTTCATCTGACAGCACCAACGGGACTGGAGTTCAAGGTGGTCAAATACCAGAGCTAATATTTTATGGTCCGAGCCAAGATTCGTGACTCGAAAAGAAAAGTGGAAATGCATATAGTGGTTTTCGTAAGAACACTGCTTCATTTGTAGTTGATCCATACTCATGCTTTTTTTCTGTTTTATTTTCGTGTATGAAACATATATTTATGTCATGAATGTATCAATTGTATTTTATTATAGAATTTCTTAGAACGTCTCAAATATCAAATTATATTTGTAGATTTTTCTTTTATATTTGAGCTATACTTTGTGAACTGTTTGTGGTAAAATTTATTTGAGAGTATTTCTGACTAAAACCTTATTATAGTTATATTCATTAAAGAAATTTGTGTAAAAAGTTACATTTCAAAGGCATATAATTATATATCAAGTATGCTAGTATCACTTAGCGTTATAGAATAAATTTTATTGTTTGAGTGATATAAGCATGAACCAATACTTCTCAATCATTTGAAATTTTATTTTAGAATACAAACCGCATATATAAAGTATTTTTAAGAAAGTTTTATATTAATTCTTCTTCCTTTATTATAATATGCCTGTCTTTTGTGGCAAATGTATTTTAATGGATCTTAAAACTGACAAATTAGAAATCATTAAAACTAAGATAATTGGTCTAAATTGAAATTAACTACATATAAAATGTACTGAGGAAAAGGCTAAAACAAATGGCAATACGTCTAATCAAATTTTCTGTTGTGCCCCAAATGGTGAAAATTCGATAGTATTGTAAACTGAAATGAAGCAAAACTGATTACAAGGAAAAACAGCAAAAAAAGGCTGAAATAGAGCACTTATTGGAAAGCCTTTGAAAAAAAGGCTTAAAAAGTGATGGAATGTTGTAAGAAAGGAAGCATTATTACGTTGTGAAACCTTGAAAGTTATTTAAAAACATAACTAAATTTTCAGGGGTAATCCATTTAACTAGCATTACATGCTTGTATATTGCATTGCAGTGAGACAAATGTTTGCCTTGTGCAGTTTGCTTTTGGTTAGTAATTTTTTTAGCTAAGAAAAGAAAACTAAAGATTTTCAGTTTTGGCAAAAATATGTAAATAAAAATTAAATTAAAAAGAGAATATCATTCAGTATTTGTTTTATGCAAAGACTGCAGAAAAATATGTCTTTGATTTTGAAGTAGCTGGCTGATTTAAAGATTTTTCGTAGGGAGGGGTTGTGTGTATGTTCTCAACTGAATAGAAGTTGAGCAAACTGCCTTCAGTTTTTAACATCAATTACAGCATTACTAAGCCTCAACTTTCAGCGTTGAAGATGGCAAGTACAGAAATTAGATGTATGGCCGTGATGAGTACAAATGATGATGATTTTTCATCTTTCTACCTTATTTCATCTTACCTTTATCTCTGACTTAAAAATCTTTTGTCACTTTCATAAATCATTGTCATTGCTGCTACTTTTCTTAGTACATTATCATTTGCATTTTGAAAGGGAAAATTATACTGCCTATATGCTTTTCATATAATTTTAGTGATGATTTAGGTTATGGTGTTTGGTATCATGCGATATAATCCCCCCTTCCTTTTTGAGGGGGTGTTGGAGAGAAGATTTTTATCTTTGCAAATAATTGGTAATTACTTCTTTATGCTATGCAAAAATTTTCACAGGAATATCTTCTTTTTGTTAACCGGTAGAAACCTGTATTGGAATCAAAGTTTATATCTGAATTATAATTTCTTTCTTGTCGTGCACCATGCGAGATTTCTAGTATCATGAGTGTTTAGTTCCATCTGTTTAATTGTGATTAAATTGTTTTCCCATTTTCCTACTATCATTTTATCAAGTAGTTTTTATTGAAGTTCGTGTGTTGTGTAATTATAATTCTCATGATTGCGGGCAAAAAATTATTTTTTGTTTTTTCATATTGTATTTGTTCTGGTATATTAATTTAAATGTGGTAAAAGGGCCAACCTTTTACCAAATTAGAACTGGATGTCATTATTCTGTTGTGTTTTGTATGAATGATAGGAAAACTGTAGTTATTAAAGAAGTAAATTACTAAAATTCTTTGCAATTATTTTAAGTATTGGCTTATAATCAAGTGAAAAATCAGAAATGTAATGAAGTTCTGTAAAACTGCTTAAAAGCATCGATACATATCCAGGTCAGTTATATTTAAAGTATGAAAAATTTCTGCATTCATTTACTAAATTTATGGAATATTCTGAAGTATGAGTAATAAATCATTTATCAGTTTGGTACAGTATTTATATATAGTAGTACAGCAATTAAAATAACTAAACAAAATTAGTTAAGTTTTTTTTTATTTTTAAATCATGTGCATCTCAAAGTATCTTATACAATTACTTGATGTAGCATAAACATAGATGATCTGGTGTTTCATAAAGAATGTAAAGAACATAACATTTATTTTTCTAATATTTTTTAAAATCTATTTTACCTCTGTATTGGAGCATGAAATTATATAATTATTTTGGGACTTGTGTTTCAGAAAATGTTATCTATTATTGTTATGTTTGTATTACAACTAGTCAAATAAGATATTTCCTTTATACTTTCTACAAAATAATCTACAATCTAAATTATAAATAATAACTTTATTGTGAAAACACTGTATGTAATTTTGTATATTTAATTATGGTAACTATTGATTTTTAAGTTGCTTCCTGAGGTTAAGTACAAGCTAATATTCTAAAGACATGAATGAATTTTAAGAAGTGAAGTTATTGGAGTGTTCAGAAACAAAGTGAATTAAGTTTTATGCACATAAGAGAACAAAATTTTGTGTCAAAGCTATTATTGTTAAATTAATACCCTTGAATAAAATTATTATTTTAAGATTTTTTTAAAACAAATATGACATTAAATTTCAAATTATCGGATTTGAAATGAAGTTCTTTGAGCAAACATTACACATGTATTTACTGATACATGCATGCAACATTATGCAGTATTGATACATACAACATGTACTTTGCAAGGAATTTTTAAATGTACTTTGCATTTTTGTTGAAAGTTTGAATTTTTATCTTATAATAAAATATTTAAAGCATTTTATGAGCTTTTATACTATTCTAAGCTGTATAATTTCATAAAAAATAAATCCTACCATTTAAAAAAGTGCTCATTAAGTTAATTAAATTTGCTTAGTGGGAACATTTTTAAAGCTATAAAATATTCATCTAATTAAATGAAAATATATAATGTAAATTGCATATTCATTGGCTTAAATAAATAGTATAAATGTATTTTAAATGTTTTATTATTATACAGGCTGGCTGCTAATTCATGGTACAGACTTTGAGGGCTGGTACAGGACACTGTAACAATCACATTTTGTATAGGAATGTATGGTCAAACATAAAGCGTTGAAGCGCAAACACAGGAAAAAACAAAAGATAGAGAAATTGTTATATTTTCATAACCTTTTTACAAGGTGGATATTAATTTACAAAATGTGATTGTTATTGTGTCCTGTACCAGTCCTCAAAGTTTGTGCCATGAATTAGCAGTCACCCTGTATAAAGTATTTTTTGCACTGAAAATATATGCATTCAATTTTTTTTCTTTTTTTTAAAGAACAAACATTTTTATGGATTGAAAAGAAATTGCTAAATATGATTTTGTTACATAAAATAAGTTTGTTAATTATACTTGTAGAATGCCAAGGATAGAAACTGGGATTTTTAAGTATCTTCAGAAGCACCAAAAAGTCGTAAAAGACAAAATATTTGCCAAAGTTTTTAATTCATTAAAAATGTTAATAAAGAAATTTTAATCTTTTAATTAATTGAAATTAAAATTTGAGCATTTTCTTTTTAAAAATAAATTTGAATTTATTTTTTGTATTGATTGAGTCGATTGTTGATTCATCATTTCAAATAATTTTTTGTGTTACTAATACATATATATCTATCTACACACACACACATACAGTAAATAGTCTCTAAAAAAACTACCTGCAGTTCTAAACAATTTTGATCTGTGGAGACAGCCATCCTAGAGAAGCTGACTCTAAGTAATGCCAGTTATAAATTTGTGCAATTGATCTGTGCTATTCAAGGATGATAAAATCTGTTAGAAAAATTCATTAAGTAGAATCTCTTATTTGCAGCAATAGAACTTTGACAGTTCTGGATATGAGGTTCTTCTGAATGATTGAATACATGTTTATAGAATGTACTTATTCATGTTTTGTAATGCTATCTGTGGTAACTGCAGTATGTGAAATCTGTCGATTGCAATTTAAATAAATAATATTGAAAGTTGTACAAAATTATAATTTATACACATAATTTTATATTTAAAATAATTAAAGAGCATTTTAAAATTACCCATTTAATGTCATCATGTCAAATCTGCATTCCTTCATCAGTATACTTTCCATGTAACTTTCTTGTTCTGTATATCATCTTTATCCTCTCCTTTCTTATCATCCTTTCCAAGATCATGTTTGATTATTTTTCACCATCTTAAAGAAATCTTCTTAATCATCTTAAAGAAACATGATAGAAATAGAATTATCTACATTGACCCAAGCCTGTGCCTCCTCTCACTGTTAACATTCTCTGAATATATAATGAAATCCATGATGTCAGGCCAAGTGTGCTGAAATTGTTTTAAAACTAAAAGTTTTCATCATTTTACTCGTCAACTACGAACAAGATCATAGGCCGCCAATTTATGCCAATAGTGACATAAAAATGATGCTTTTTTCCTCTTTTGAGCAAGAGACAAAGTAATTCTGGTGTTTTTCATGATATTTCACGTTATTTGTTTTTGCGAAAATCATAGACAGTCTTTCAAATTTCATTCATCGATGCATAAAAGGGAATTATTAATTCATCTTTATGTTCTGAATAATTCTTTGGTCCATTGTTTGGATAAATCTTGTTATATTGGTCAGCTGAAATATAACATAAATTTTCACGTTTAAATCTTCAGATTGTAAGCTAAGTAGACTAACAGTATGTGTTTTAATGAGATCTAATAGAATAAAATATAGCTAAAAATAAATATCCTAAAAGTAGTTGATTATGATAAACATTTAATTTTTTTTAGGTTTGATTTCTGAGAATATGCTCATAAATTAGCATTTTTAACCTGAAAAAGAGCTTTTTTCATCCCCTTAAGAAAAATTTAATTTATATCATTTGTTGGTGTATATGTAAATATGTGAGCATGCATATTGCTTATCCTTAAATGTAATTGAAAATTATGTCCTTTTTGATTTTGTTGGAATTTTAAATGTAAATTAATATATAGTAAGTTTGCATTGAAACTGGAGAAAAATAAGTATTTTGTAAGTGATCTGATTTATAAAGTACAGTCAAAAGTCGTTAATCCGGACTCGTCGGGACTTCGGCGATTCCGGATTATAGATCATCAGTTTAAATCTCATAAGATGGCATGCAGAAATTATAAAATTAAAAATATGAAACCATAATTTATGAAATAAAGAGCAATTATGATGTAAAAGATATCAAAATTTACAAAAAAAAAAAAAAATTTGTTTATTTTATTAAACATTTCTTTCAATGTAAGTTGTTTAAGTTGCTCTTTTATGTGCTAATACTTTCTCTTTAATTCTATAAACAGACATAATTTCTTGTTCAATTACAAAGTTCCGCTATTCAAGTCCCGTTAATTGCTGTGCCGAGAATACCGACTAACTTGTCAATCGAAATTTTTTCGTTTTCACTAACCTCTCTGTCACATTCTTCATGTCTTTATCCATTTTTTGCAGCAATTCCACTTTTTGTTTGTTGGGCATCGAAACATACTTTCGTTTTGTAGATCCTTTGGAAGTTCCAGCATCAGAAATTCTATTTGACATAATCGAAAGTTCAAGTTTACTTTTATAAAATTGCTCTTAGAGTCTGCAAAAAATAATAAGCCGGATCCTATTCGAAGATTAAGGAACAACGCAATCATTAACATTAACTGAAATAGATAATTTTAGCTTAGACCGTCCATTATACATTAAACGCGCAGGCAAAAACGTATTCTGCACTTGCGCACACGCATATGCGCAGTAGTCAAGGTCTTGCGCGCACGCGTAAAATGCCTGTACGCATGTGCCAACGCGGCGCATGCGCAGAAAGTTTTTAGCTTTGAGGGCCGGATTATAGATCATTCCAGATTATGGGTGTCCGAATTAACGACTTTTGACTGTATTGTATTATTTGTAATAATATTATTGATTATAGAGTTTGAACTAATAAGTAAAATAAGCACTTCTCTTAATAATTATTTTGGAAAAATCTTAAGTGCTATGTAATTTTCAAAAATAGGAAAATGTAAATATTTATTGTTGTTTCTGATATTAAATTTTACTTATGTGAATGGAAGAATGTATGTAGCAATAGTAAAGCTTGCATGGGGAATAAACAATTTGACATTTAGATAAATGTATTAGTGGTTTTTAGGAGTTCTTTGAAATCATATAACTTGCTAATTATTATAAAAGTGATTTTCATATCTCATTTCTGAACATTTTTAAAAATTATATATTAAAAGTAAAATTATAGTGTGGATGTCAGGTGGTGTAAAAAATTGCAAGCCACTGAATTTATCAGATGAAACGTACTGTTTAAGCTTTGTCATAAAATTACATTTTTGGAGGAGTCTTATTAATTCTGAATATTTTAGATAAAAAATATTTGTCCAGTTCTTTGTTGGTTCTTGTTAAAACTTAAATTCTAGTCGTGTTTGTTACCTCATTTTGTCCTGATTATATGGCTAATGTAATAATCCTTGCTATCTAAGAAAGTTTTTAAGTAGCCTTTTTTCTTTTATTGATGAATTGTATGTGTTTATAATTATAAATAATAGTGTAAAAATATCCTTTAATCATGATCCTGCCAAAATATATGCTTAGATATGTGTTTAATATTTTTCTTTCTCAGATAAAATTTACTGCTTACTAATATATTTAACATGTTTATAAAACTTTTGTATAGACTTTGGTCTCTGCTTTGTGTTAGAATCGCATATATTTAAAAATACTATACTTTGTATTTCTTTTCATGTCTGATTTTGTTACATTCATACTGTATAAAAATTATAGTGCACTTGCCATTTTAAAATTCATTTACAATTATAAAAATTTTGATCTTTTCTCGTGAATATATATACATATAATTGATGAATAACTACTGTGGTGATGGCAAAGTGCATTATCAAAATTATTTTATTACTTTAAAATTGATTTGAATGATTATTATACTGAAATGGCATTTCTAGCATGATAGCAGTTGCTATGTAGTTTTAAGTAATATGTAAGAATCTTAAAAAATAAAGATATATTAGAACTGATTTGGTTTGTGAATTTTTGAAAAATAATTAAAACTGAATTTCTTTATTTGGGAATACTGCATTTCCTTCCATATTCCCACCCGCCGTTTTCTTTTACTAATTTTGTCGTCCAAAGAAGAAAATTATGTGAATAATTTAATTTCCGAAGGGTTACACTACAGTAAAAATATAATAAATGAAAAATAGTCATGAATAAATTACAGGTAACTATCATGTTTCTTTAAAAGAAACCTACATTGTAATAAGAATACATAACAATATCTGATAATGTATCTTCATTTCTACTTCTGTAACTTGAATCTCAGGCATTCTTATTGTTGTCTCTGCTACAAATCTCCCATAAATAATTAGAGAAGTTTAATGTGCAGCTGACTTTGTGAAATCTTAAGACTAAATGTCAATTCATATTTGCTTCATTGTAATGGGTCTGTTTTTGTATTAGGCTGTCTTAAAGTTCAACAGCTAGAATGGAAAGGTTTGGCGTGACGTGCAGGTAGTCATTTTGTCAAGGATTTGTCTTTGTTAGTAAAATGGAAACAGTCGCTATATAGGCAAATTTATTTTAAAATTTAGACGAGCTTGTTTGAATGCACTAAGGAAGAGAAAAAATTGCATAAATATTTTTAAAATTTTTAGAACCTAGTGCTAAAGTGTTCGGGAGGGAGGAATATGGTATATTTTACTTGTTACTTGAAATCATTTATGTTGAATGGGTTAATAAGATTTAGTTATTTACATACGTATGGGTTCATAATGGATTGAATGCTCACAGAACCTATGATAGCTTGATGTAATTTATTCTTCCAAAAGAGACGCTTTACAATTCTGGAACTTTTCACAAAAATACTCGTATAGCTCTAAGTACACAGCACAACCAGTAGTTACCCACTTCAAACTATGAACGCTAAAGTCAACTAATGCAAAGCGCATTTAAACAGCAGCGATCTCTAAGTACTCAGAAATAAAACAGAACTGATGCTGTCTGCAGTCAAAAGACTAGTTTTCTCCCAGCTGCTGAGAAATTTTCCTTCGATTTCTCAAAATTGCTGGAAAGCAGTTACAGTTACATATAGGAATCAGACAAATTATAGTCATACAGGAATTGGACCAATATGTTGCCAAGTTTGGCCACAAAAATTAGTTGCTAGTAACATTGCAGGCTTGGCATTGGCGAGATATCCATTTATCTCAATGTTAAATGGACTTACCCCTATAATATTATTCTTCCAGCAAAGCTTCACTCTTGGAGGCATTTCATGCTACGTTTGTTATACACTATCTACTAAAAAATATTTGGACACCCATGCAAATTCCGATATCTGCGGTCCTGATATGCATCATGCCTTCCACCATTAAATATCATATAGAAAACAGCATTGGCATTAGTGGCATGCAAGATGCCACGCAGTGCAGAATTTCGAGAAAGGTGTAATCATTGGCATCACAAAAATGTTTGATCCTTAAGGGGCACATCTAGTGAACTGAATTAACCAAATTTGAAAGTGTCCTATGTGATTCAGAAGTGGAAGGTGAGTGGTGATTAACAGAATGTATTTGAATCGGCAGACCACGAAACTGGGAGACGGACCAGCAGGTGATGTCCACAGAAATACGGAATAACCACACCCTACCAATGTCCCACATACTCCAGGAATTTCAACAGGCAACCGGGAATGTTGTTTCGATAAATACCATTCGTAAGAAAGCACAACTGCTTAGTTTTCGTGGCCGTGCTGCTGCCCATAAACCTTTGGTCAAAAAGTCCAACTACAATGTTTCGATGATAAAAAGCACACTGACAGTGGACCATCGATTATCGGAAACAAGTTTTCTGGACCTAGGAATCAAGATTCACCCTCTACCACTTGGATGGCAGGGTCTTTGTGTGGCGCCTCCTGCTAGAATGAATAGTGCCCACAATAAACTTTGTCGGAAGTGGAATTATGATCTGCAGGTGTTTCTCTTGGTATGAACTGAAATTTGGTCCAAATTCATGGTTAACTGAACCCAATATCTGCCAAACTATTTTGCATGATAGTGTGCTTCCTACGTTGTGGTAGTTTATACTGGTTGGACCTATGTTACTTTCAAGACGACATCGCCAGCTGTTATGCTGCAAGGTCTCCCATGGATTGGTATGAAGACAAAGGGGTTAACCGAATGGACTGACTTGCTCAAAGCTCACACCTGAACGCTATCTAGAACCTGTAGGATGAGTTAGATCGCCAAATTAAGGGGTGCAATCAATTGTCCAATAACTGTGAAGGAACTAACATGTCTTCTCCAAGCCAAGTTGAAAAAAATTCCAATAGCCATCATACAAGGACTTGTGGAAAGCCTGCCCTGGAGGGTTGAGGCTGTAACTGGTGCTCGTGGAAGCTCTACTAGCTATTGAATCTGAGTAAATTTTGTTTTTCTATCACAGGTGTCCAAATACTTATTAGTAGATAGTTTACAAAAGATACTATAATTTTATACATATATATAACTTCACTAAAATTATTTACATCTATAAAAAATTCATAACAATATCTAAACGGGAATCCTATTTATCATTAGGCATTATATTGAGAAAGTTCTATACAACAACAAAAAGTGGAGGCTTTTCCTGAATTTAAAATAACTTCTCTGCATACACCGCATCCTCAAAAGTTCTTACACAATCTGTATTTTTGCAGTCCTTGGTCACTAAAAACTAAAATCAGTGGTGGAACACTCAAAATCTGCTTTTTTTTACCATGGGCCCCAGGGTGTGTTAAGCATATGCCCTGAATAATTGGTCAGCTTGTCGCAGGCCCCCCTCCCCAGTGTTTAGACCCCAAGCAAACTTGGTACTCATTTTATCAACCCAAGGGATGAAAGGCTGAGTCAACTTTGCTCAGCCGGGGATCAAAAAGTTTTTTTCTCTTAACACTCCTAAATTTATGCGATCTGAGCTTTGTTCAAGAGTAGTGGTGGTACTAAAAGTTTTCAATTTTTGTTTAGGTGGTACACATTAGTCAAAAGGTTGAGAACCGCTGCCATAGATATATACTACTGTTTGCAAAAATGTTTAGAATGACGCAAGTATTTGTTTTGGCATTTTTAAATTAAAAAAGATAAATTTTGCAAAATTTATGAAATCTTAACTTTTTTTACGTTCATCTGATCCTTATTCTTATAATATTTAGGAAACATTTTTACTCATAAAAAATAAATAAAATACTAAATTTGGAGATGATACTACACATTTGGAGTGAGATGTTTGACCAGTATGAATGCATCTTCATTCAATCATCCGTATGTTCATGGCTACTCATTTTACTTAATACCCTATAAAATTTAGCCAACTCTTGCAAGAAACTCAGCAAGTGTCATGAAGGAGTACGAGCACACAAATTGCCAAAAACCTTTTGTGCACTTGTATCCCCTTCAGAATCACAGCTTCGCAGACATGCATGTATACGCTTACGTATTTCACTCTCAACATTTGCATAATTCTTTGACGGCATAATTAGTATGTTTGGCTCAATACTTTTCGTAAAAATAAATATAGTTTGTAAATTCTCTTGATTTTGCATGCTGATACATAGGACATCAAAGATAAATCATGGCAACGGGCTGAACTAAAACTAAAGTCTTGAAGCAAATCGATTTTAAATTTTATGTATGCTATCATCTTGAATTTAACACATAAATAAACACTCGTAATCAAAAAACTACAATTGTACACAAGGCTGCATATTTAACAAATGATAAATCTATACTTACATCCCAGCGAATGGCTGGCTGGATGCCTGTTTTTACAGTTTTTTCATATTAAGTATATATGGACCAAATCTTCTTAGAAAGTCCTCCATGAAAACATCCCTCCTTATAGGTGGATAGCCTTCGTATGCTTCAGTATACGGAGTTAAAAAGATGAACATAACAGAAGACTTGCATCTTTCTTTATAGATTACGAACATCGGTATAATGCAATAACATGACAAAATATTTTTTAAAAAGTATGATAACAGATGATCTCAGATTGCCAGGCATTTTAAAAATCTTTTCCATGAAAAACGATAATTAAAATTTTCTTCAGAATTTTAAGGTAGTGTAATTATAAGCAAAAATATAAACTTTTCATATTCCTTATCTGTAATCCATATTATTGTTTCATTATATCACTTTTAATCTGAAATGATTTGACATAGAAAAGCAATTATTCGAAAATAGCTTAAAATGTTTACTTTAACAGCAATTTATTAAAATAGATGATAAACAAATAAATTTCAGAGATCTTTGGTGTATTACAACATGTTTTAACTCGTTATTTCTCCCGAATCAACACTGAAGTTGTCGTTTTTACGCAGCTGTTCTGCTTTCAATTTGTATTAGGTAATGGTAAAAGAAAGCAGTCAATACTGACCAAAGTGACATTGAAGCAAAGTGACTTGACAGCATTTTAAGGTTAGACGGAGTGGTCTTCACTGCTTTTCCAAGGGGAAGGATCCTTCTTTAGTTTTTTATTTACTGCTCATACTATCATAGTACTACTTTCTGCTCTAAATTTGGTATTCAGAGAAATTTGTGAGAAAAATAAAATAAATAAATATATAAATGGGTAATTTAGTATATTTCTTTAAACTTTACATTAATTACACCATTTTTATGATTAAACAGGAAATTTCTTTGGTTCCCCTCTCAAGTGGATGCCCTTTTAGCATGTGCTTATTTTGCTTAGTGGTTAATCCCGCCCTGCCATAATCGAAAAGAGATCTAATTTTTTTAGTAAGTACAGTGTTGGATAACTTTTGCAAAAAACCTTAGTCTATTGATGTCTTTATCAGCCATTCCATCAGCTTGATTACCATTCAGAACATTTGTCACAGATGCTACAAAGGTATTGATAAAAGTCAACTTTCATGTTATATTACTGTGATGTAAATGTAATATGAATGGAAGGGTCAGTTTTACTCAAACTGCTCTGTAAAAAGGCTGTAGAAATAACATATATAAATTTATAAATATTCCTTTTCCCAAAAAGGATAAGTTTTGGTATTTAAAAATCATTAATGAAAAATTCATAAAATAAAAATCATTAAAATAACTTTTTATTTTACACTTGATTAGTTCCAGCACTTAGTGCTTAGCTATCTGTACATTTGTTTTGTACTGCAGTTTAATGAAACACTTCCTCAGCGGTTTTCAATCAATGTATTGCAGTGCCTCAACTGAAGGACCAAACTGCATTTTAATGCTATTATTGTTGTCCAAATAAATCTGAAATCTTTATATGATAACATTAATGCACAAACCTTATCCCATAGCTTTGAGAACTATTTCAAGTTATTTTTTGCAAGGATATCAAGGTTTTCATATTAAGTAATCCTTTTGATTTCCATAGGCTAGTAACTATGTTCTGATACTTTCTTTTGGCATAATTTGCTAATAAAATGTCTGTCTAGCTATAAGAAACATGTATTAACTGCAGCAAAATTACCTTCCCCTGTTTTTCAACTTCATTAACTGTTTTTGGAACTGATTACATCAATAAATTGTAAATTGTACAACAGTGGATATTTTTACCAGTTATTTTCCCCAAAGAAGCCACACAATATAGTTTAATAAAATATAAGAATAAACTTACATAAAATATTAAAAATTAAGTGATTTTTCTTTCTTATTGTACTAATGTTTGATTAACTTAAAAAAAAAAAAAAAACAATAGCAAAACTTTTTTATTGTTTTCCTATGAAAATTTCATACAGAATGCTTTTCTTCACACAAAAAGCGATACATGAAGCACAATAAGTTACACATTTTTGGAAGACAATGGAAAAAATAATTAAATTATATTTAGTTTTTTTTTTTTTTTTTTTTTTTTTGGAATACCCGTTTGAACCAGTGAAAAGCAAATACTGATTGATCTGATAGTAAAACAAATTTATACAGGAAAAATTATGGATATTTTTTTTTCTTTTAACAGAATACATTAATAAAATTTTGGATATAACAGGACTTGTTTCAGCATGATCAAATTTATGACCTAAACTATTTCACACTATGACACAGTCATAAATACAGGAAAAGTCAATGCAAACTATATAATACACACAAATAAATAACAAATAAATGAAACTATTTTCATTTACACATCTCTGTGGCATCTATTAAAATTACAGGATGCATTCTGATTTTTTTATGTATTTTTATTTTAAGTATAAACCAATTAATTACTTCTTTTTTCACATAATTTAAGTAGCAAACTAAATAATTCCACACAAAAAAGGTCTTGAAATACAATCAGTTTTATCATTTCTAAGAACATATTTTCTTGCAAGTTATATACCATTAATTCACTGTAACTAAGTAGTACATAGATGTTTAGTTTCACTTTTAAAACAATCTGTAACATAAGTAATATTACTGCATAGAATTATTACTATGCAATTTTAAAGTTCAATGAATAACTATATTGTTATTACTTTTGTTCTCTAATTGAGCATCATTAAATGTAAATCACAATAATTCACATGATTAAAGGTAAGTTCATTGAAACAACAATAAAACTAATTTGGGATCCAAGTCCTCCTCATTAAGTACTGCAAAATAAATTATCTTTCTTGTTATTGCAATTGTTATCAAGTTAAATGCCACAAATATACATAATTGAAAACCATTTACCAACAATTTTAGGTAAACTGTTCACACATTCTGCACAAGGAATAATTTCATTCCCTGATTTGAATTAAATAAACACTTTTCATAGACTATAAAGTTAATAACTGTTATATCCTATACACATGCCCACAACACTTAGTATAATAAGGAATAAAACACATCTTTTAAATTAAAAAGAACACAAAGAATGACGATAAAATGTTTGCATAGATAGAAGCACATGTACCCCAAAAATGACTCATGTAATGTGCATATAGAGAGCATAATAAATTAAAAAATAACTAAAAAGAACCCTGCATTTTTTAACAATTAAAGAAAATATTAAATAGAAAGCATCTAGTATCTTCTTTTAAAAATGCACAAGAATAAAAATTAATACTCAAGTACGAAGTAGATTGCAAATATACTCAAGTATATTTACAGTCTTCAAATTAAACATACCCCAAAGTTCTAAATTACAACTACGGGAAAATTAAAAGTAAATGTATGTGTGTTTATATATATATGTATGATGTAAAGAAAATACTTTGACTCAAACAAAACTTAAAAACAAATACTAGAATTATGATGGTGGGGAAAAAAAGAAAAAAAAAAAAAAAAAAAAAAAAAAAAACATGAAAATGCAGTAATAATTACAGCTCATCACATTAAAAAGAACATTCTTTAAATCACCATTTTTTACCTTTAAATAAATAACTTAGCTAGTTCAAAGCTTACATGATCCTATAAATTAACTAAAATAACTTGGATAATATATACACTATTTTGTTCGTCTTTATCTACCACAGCAAAAATGCCAAAACCATTAAAATTAATGAAACAAAACAGTAATTACATCCTCACAGGAATAAATAACATATTTTTATAGATGATTGCAACATCTTATAGGAAAATATATATCTTTTTTTATTAAATAGCAAAGTAACAATGAAATAAGAATGATTATCAGGCAGCAAATAAACGTAGCAAAAATTTTAAGGAGGAAAAGACTATTAAAAGTTTAATGCTATACACAAAACCCAATGGCATAGTTATAGATTTCTAAGTTGTTTCATTTTAATGAGATAACTATTTTAATATAAACATGATATGAAAAAATGTTCATAGTTAAAGTATGAACAAAAACAATATATAGTTTTTATATAGAATTAAAAAAATCTAAAAAAATAAAAGGTAATCTTTCATGAATAAAAAGTGGTAGAAATATGTTATGTTGTATTCTGAAATGCACTATATATGTATTCTAAAAGATCAAGCTTCTATTGAATTAAATGTGCATTTCTGTTAAATTAATTGCAAAATTTGCTGTAAGGGTAGTTTTACACAGATTTTATCTATTGAATAAATTATAAGCTTCTCATATCACAAAGACATTTTTTTTTAAAGTTGCATAAATCTATTTATAATACAGTGCTCTATCCAAAAATGCTTTATTTAGCAATGAAGAAGAAGAAAATTCATATTTCAAAATGTAATTTCCTGAAGTAAAATAATTTTGTATGATTTGGAAAGATTGTCACAAATCAAGTAGCAGCTATTTTCAACAGTCAGATTAATGATATACAGTTGATGCTCACAGTGGCATAGCTAGGATTCCAGTGCCTGGGGACAACTGAAGAATTTGCACCCCTTTCTGTGTGCCAAGAATGGAAAACTTTTAATTAAAAAATTTCATAGCATCAATTTGGCACTGTCTGGATGCTGCGCCAGGGGACAGATGTCCCCCCTTGCCCCACCCTAGCTACGCCACTGGATGCTCACTATAATAACCACTTGTTACAGCGACTATTCCATTAAAATGACAGATACATAAAGTCCTCCATATACGAGAGTATATTAAATCTATTTTTGCTAAAGAAATCATTTCTCAGGACTCTTTTTCCCATAGGACTTAAGGTGTCTTTACAATAAGCATCAACTGTATTAACATAATGGATCTGTTTATAGTGCATTTCGTATTTTGCTATGTAAATTATGAACAAAATTAAGATAAATTCTTTAAGCAAATACAACAGATAATTCACTAATTATATTTTCAATTGTAATAATACATTATTAAAGGAATAAAAATGTGAGACATTACAAGAATTACCATGAACAATAATGAAAATTTATTTAATTCCCCCCATGTTCCCATGTAAAAAATTATCATTGAAAATTAAAAATCTAAATTTATTAATAAATAAGTAAAAGTTGATACTTCGGGACTTTGTCAAAAAAACCATTCACATTTTTAAAAGCTGATAATTTTGAATTTTATCTTCATGATGATTACAAGCAGTAATCATAAGGTCATAATGATGCTTTAAAAATTATTTATTAAGCATTAATAAATTTAGATTTTTAATTTTACCATATTTTGCCATTTATTTTTAAAATTGTAAATTTTAAAAAATAACATTTATTATTGCTTTCATAATATTTAAAAAATCTATTTCTTAAACAAACACATAAATATTATACTGATTCTTAAATTTTTTTATACTTAATTAAAACAAACAACACAGTGGAAGCAGATTATTTCTATCATTACAAATAATCTAATTCAAAATTGACACTATACCATTGGCTAAGCTAAACAGAGAATCAGAATAGTATATAACATTTATATTTTCCTCCTTTGAGCAAAACTGTGCAACATCATTCATATGGGAATCCTTTACAATTACAATTAATAATTTTCAAAATTTGGAAACTTTATAAAATTTTTTGGTTAAATAATTTTGAAATATATTCCTATAATATTTTAAGCATAATTTGAGAGAGCTGCTATACATGCTCCCTCATTTTTCTTATATTTAATTGGTAAGAATCTTTAATACATTGACAAACTAATTTATAAATATGATAACACAATGCTAAATATAAATTCAATTTATAAAGGGAGAAATATAACACATGAACAAAATCTATTTCTCAATCCCACTGCACACATATCTACCAACTCAGTTAAATGCAACACATACTAAATAATTTATGCAATTTATCAAATAATAAAATATCTTGTTTATATTTATACAGAATATCACAGATGAAGAAATATTAGAAGAAAAAAGACTTTAGGATTCACAGTCTATTCATTTCCCCCCCCCAAAAAATCACATTCATAAAACATATGCAAAGTATAGTGAAATACATGTTTGTGAGTCATAATCTGAGTGTGTTGCATTGTAACACACTGTATTTTATGTCATGTTATCAATGTACTAAGATTTTAATAAAAATGCAATTAATTTTTTAAATATTCCTTTAAAGCAAACGAGAGAAAATTACTATAAATTCTTGTCTTAACTTTTTTATTATTAATACACTGACAATTTTGGAGGGAGAGAAATCACTTTTATTGCAACAGTTTTTAAGGTTCCTCTTGTAATAAAATTAAGAACAGCATTTGAAATGTTCATAAATGATTACTATTTCTAGTAATATTACTCATTTTCTCTTTTAGTAACTTCTCAATTTTAATACAGCATAAAAAGTAAAACAAATAGACAGAAATGAGACCATTTCTTTAAATGTTTCTTAATTTCTTTAATTAGACTAGTTTTAATTTACCTACCTTAATTTTCAGGGTACCAGCAACCAAGCGATTAAGTCACTGAACACTGGTAGTTTGACTTGGGTTCAGATTCTGGCAAATGGGCTGGAGGCATAGTTGGTTTTTCCGACATGTAACATGAATACCCTTACCATGTGTAACATGGAGTTCCCTTAAAAAGTCCTGTATAGGGAGATAGCCTTTGAGTTGCTCTGCCTTCTTCTTAATAATCCCTCTGATCTGAATCAGATCCATAAGTTCATTTGCTTTAATTTGTTCATTCACTTTGCCTTAAACAATTAATCTACCTAACTCAAATTCTCAATTTTTACTTTATTAACATGATTTCCAAAATTCTTAATGATATTTGTAAAAAAATTCAAGGCAAAAAACTTCTACTCATATAAATATTTAAATGTACCTAGTAATTTACCATGCTTCTCATTCTCTAAACAGCAAATAACGTTAAATTCCTGTCAAGAAAATTTTTGCCACATTACAACCTTTTCAATCTACATACTCTTCACTTTTTATTAATCTCAAATATTCTTCACATAGATCTATAAAATAGCATTTTTACCTCCTACTTCAGGGAATGGGATTAAATAATAGTAATAAAATTATCTGTTAATAATATCAGTAGTTTTTTTTCTATCTTACAAATCAGCATTAACAGGACTAACAATACTTTTTACTTATAACTATGTGTTACATAGCGATCTCACAACAGCTGCCTCTATGAAATAATTATCACTTAAATATGAAACTGTTTCATTGTTTAATTCGCAACAATTTTATTAAAAAAATTCTGAAAGCTTTCAGATTTTTATACGAGGGCCATCCAGGAAGTAGATTACGTTTCCGTCTGTGTCCGCTAGGGGCGGGGCTAGCGCGGCCATCTTGGGGTCAGAGCGTTGCGCAGCTCAGTCTGCATCTAGCCATGCTAGTGAGAGGTTCGTGCTGTGCTCCGTTCAGATACTGTGACGGTTTGAAATGTCTGCGTTAATTGAAAATTCCGCGAGGTGCGCTCAGTAATAAGGTTTCTGACTGCAAAAAACTGTAAACCGATAGAAATCTATCGGCAGCTTCGTGAAGTGTATGGGGACAACATTATCACTGAAGGTGGAGTGCGTCAGTGGGTCATAAGATTTCAAAATGGCCGAACCAATGTTCACGACGAAGATCGAAGTGGGAGACCCAGCATAGTGACCGCCGAACTTCTCGAAAAAGTCGATGCTAAAGTCCGTGAAAATCGAAATTTCACAATAACGGAACTTTCTTTGAGTTTTCCACAAATTTCGCGAAGTTTGTTGCACGAAATCATCAGCGAAAAGCTTGGTTACCACAAGTTTTGTGCAAGATGGAAGGCAAGAAGAGGTAACGAAGTGGTTGAAGGCGCAGGCGGCCGAATTTTTCGACGAAGGAATTTCCAAGCTCGTACATCGCTACGATAAATGCCTTAATTTGTATGGTGACTATGTAGAAAAGTAGTATTTGAGTGTGGCTTTCATCTGTATATAATAAAATTTGTTTCCTATACTTTGTTTATTTTTTTATTCCAAAACGTAATCTACTTTCTGGATAGCCCTCGTATTACACCTTAAACAGAATTTTAAAACTTTTTGTGCGTTACCTTTATTCATTAAATATCATGTTCTTAGCACTTAAATCACATAAAATTCAACAGCAATATCACAAAATATTCAAAAACAGCATATCTTTAGAATTTCCAATACACAGTCTTGCACACTGGAGATAAAAGTGCTTTTTTCCCGTACAGTGTTGCCATTGCTTGCTTTGAAATCATTTAATTTATTAATCAAAAATTCATTAAAGTTTTACAAAACTTGAAATAGATAATAAAACAAATCCAAAATCCGGGCTTCCAAGTGCTAAATTTCAAGGTTAACAAGTTTGTGCAGTATTTTAATTTTAATGTGAGAAAACTTTTGCTTTAAAACAAGCACATTAAATTCTAAAAATAATTACTACAAGAACTAATTTAAAATGGAGAGATCTCAGAAATTATTATATTGCAAAATAGTTTTTTTAAAATAATTTATTAATTTCCCCCTTCTAATTTTTTATTCACTTTTAGGAAATTCTTTCCGTAAAAAGCCTTTATTCAACAAAGTTTAATTATGAAAAATTTTAGTATCATATTATCAAAGGAAAATAATCCACTGTGAAATTTCAAACAGTTTTTTTACAAATAATTGATTAGTAGAGATGAATTCAATAATTCAAGAAAGCATATATAATTAATATTATTGAAGGTAGGAGATAAAAAATTCAGCTTCATTAATAGCTGATGTTTGTCTCAAATGTTCTCATGACAAACTGATGCAATATATCTGCTAAAAAATATACATAAAGAATATTGAAAATAATATGAAAGACAGCAGGCTGTTAAGTGCAGAAAGGTGATAAATTATACAAATATCAAGTTAAAAATTATATAAATATCACTGTCAGATTTACCAAGAAATAACTTGTACAAAATATACATCTTAATTCTCTCAGTACTTTTAAAATATGCTAATATTTTTAGGCAGGCCAATGAAAAATATTTTTAAAATGATGGAATGTGCTATTAAATTGATTGTTACCATCTTCATGAAATCGCAGAAGACACAATTTTAGTCTTTAGCATTTAAAGATAAAAGTAAAAAAATTAAGAGAGATTATAAACTATACAAAGAAGTGACATATCAATTAAAACACAATAGCTAGGCAATAATGTTTTTATTTTTGAGTGAGAATTGCAGTACAAGAAAAAGACTAGACAGCTACAAAAAAGGAATTGCATGGGATTTCTACTTAAACTGGCAGTGACATTTGAAAGACACGACTTAACAGAATTAATTTTCTCATTATTGTGTAGACTTCACTATATTATTGAATAAGGAAAAAGTATTATATACTTTTAAAGAAAATATTTTAAAAGCATTTTTTTTACCTAATTTTTACCACACAAACCTAATTTTTTATCAACTAAATTTAATGATAAAAATTATTTAAAATCTCAAATTTAATAATACTTTTTACGTATAATGCAGGGCATACTTTTAACTGTCATTAAATTCTGCATCTAATGATAAATATAATTTGGGTAACAGCTTCAGCCTTTTTTTATGTACAGTATTATCAACTTACATGTTTAAATAGATAAGTAGAGTAAAATATTAAAAATATAAAAGCCAATTGATTTACTTACAATAATTTAACATTCCTATGTGGAAATCAAATATGAATATATAACTATTCCTTTTATAAAGCGTAAAATTCTTTTAACATTCATTTGTTGGTCAAACATCCTACAATTTTCTATTCAGATACAATCTAAAATGATTTTAAAAAAAGCAAATTCTCTAACAATTATACAATCTAAAATATTTTTTTAAAAAAGCATATTCTCTAACAATTAAGTTTACTGAATACATCAGCCACTACCAAATTTAGAATGAAATCTATAAAAATCATACTTCTCCATGTATTACTATAAAATTATTCTTTTAAATTTTATACATACATGTAACCCTGCTTCCTTCGATGTGACGAAAATAATATAGGAGTTCAGAAAATTATATTTTCTATTCCATACAATCTAAATAGTAAAAATTATAGTTTCAATTTAATGTACATACAATCACCAGAAAATATAACAGTTAAATCATCCAAATAATTTAAAACATTAAAAATCTATAAAAATATAATAAGAAATACATTAAAATATTGTCAGAAATTACTTTAAGCTGAAGAACATGGTATAAAATGCAAATTGCATTAAACTATTATCAGTTCTTATCATAATCAACATAGCAAAATTAATGACCACAACTGTTACATATATACACAATACACAATACAACCATATGAATGGTTACACACTTTTGCTCACATATAAATTACTAGAAACTGGTCCTCTGACAAAAAACATCACCAAGATGGTAATCATTCATATATATATAGATTGATATATATGAGAAATTAAAAAATGGGATTTTTAAGTAATCTTTTCTGACGATAATCATATACTTTTCTACAGAATAGAACAAGGTCTGGTGATACATTAATGGGTGGAAGTTTCTTTTTCCTGGGATACTCTTCTCCATCAGGTACAACGGATATCGGAGTTATCGTACAATCCTCAGCCAATTTGCATTTCCTTCTATACCTACAATTATGGAAAAAAAAAAAAATTAAAAGCATCACTGCATTTCTTTTACATAGCTTTATAGCTGATAAATTAAAAATTTTAAAAGAAGAATATACCTGCAGTATTCTAAATATGTAAGCACATAGCATTTATCTTCAATGCATGCCACACTATTTACATCTCTATGTTTAGATGCAAAGATTTCATCCTCCATATGATGTATTTTCTTCTCTGTTTCTGTATGTTCAGGGCGATAATACCAGAGTAAGCTCATGGTCATTTCACCTATTAAAAAACAAATGATTATAAGGGATCTGTGTCTGAAGTATTAGTAATTTAAAGATGCAGATATAAATTCTGAAGTAATTAGAAATAATTTTGAATAACATTATCAGTTTTCAAACTTTAAGATAATAAAAAATTAATTTCAGTTAATAAAAGCAATGCATGTACTTTTATTTTAACATCACTAAGTACTTTAGAGCAAATGTTATAATTATTTTTAATAGCTTATGCTGAATTTGAAGAAAAATCCATATACTCTATAAAAAACATAAAAGATATGGAATTAATGCTTAATATGATATAGCTCTGCTGTAATAAGTGCTAATTATTTGCTCTACACAAACAAGGGCTTCAGTATCTAAGTTTACAGAAATGGAAGTAATTGTAAGATATATTGTTATTGTATTGTTACCAAGTCATATATCACTGATAAAAAAACTCAAGATATGCAAAATACAGAGTATGTTTGTAAGAAATACATGGTTGCTACTTAACCAGCTTTTCATATTTTTTACATATATGGCATTTTATAGAAGACAAGGTGGTGCTGTTTTTTTCTTTGGACTGGCACCTTATAGCAAGGACAGTATGCTCTCATTAATTTTTTCTTTTAGAAGGACCAAACAGTAATGCAATAAAAATAATATCAACTGGAAATAAAGCATACAGAAATAAATATACTACCAGAAGCACAAAATTCTATGTTTATGTAAAACTCTCCTTCACATTTAGATGTTGTAAGACACATTTATTTATTAATTTTTTGGTCTAATACTATAATACAAAAATAATCTCAAACCTATTTTTAAATGAATATCATTAATCTTGGCTGGAAAGGCCAACCAAATTTTGAAAATTTACCTGAATTAAATATGGTTTCCATCTCTTTAAAAGAAATTCACCTTAGCATTCATGCATTACTGTGACTAGAATGTTTCTTGGAAATTTCTAACTGTACCTTGGTAACCACCAAACTGTACCAAAGTACCTTTGTAAATTGACCTGAATATGCTGTATAGAATAAAATTAGAAACTATGTAATTCGGATTTCAGCCTCAGAAGTAGGAAGAGTCACAAGGGGCAAACTGTGATGAATAATGGAGAAGGTAGAACCAAAATGCGTTTTCAAAGCATTGTAGTATGGTTTTGTCAAGGCAAAGTAATCAGTCTCCATCCTTCTGTAAGGACCTGGAGTTCTTTAGTAAAAAATATTCTCCCTTAAATGTTTCAAAGCATCAAATGAAATGTAACATTGACAATCCAATCTGGAGGAAAAATTCTAAGTACACAATTCACTTCATTTAGAGATACTATCAGTACAGTCTTTGTCAGATTCCTAGATTTTCTTGGCTTCTCTGGTCTTTTAGACTTTGGGATCATCCATAGCAAGGCCTCCTTTTTTCTTATCTCAGTGTTATAGTTCATTATTTTCAAAAACGATGGAAGTTATACTCGATTACTCATGGAGAATGCTAGACAAACTTCTTCAGAACATATAACTGAACTAACGTCTATATGTATCTTGACAAGATCAACGATAAAAACAAATAAACTAGTTTGTTAACCTCATTGCTCCGTAATATTTTCAAATCCTGCAAAACAGCTGACTGGAATTTTCCATGTTTATCATAGATATATATTGCCTGGAAGAATTTCAGACTGAAATAGATGTTTATATAGAAAGATAGCAATGAAGAAACTGATTAAATTTAATTAAGGGATAAAATAAAATCAATAAAATTTCAACAAGAGATACAGAACAACAGCGAATTAAAGTATGAAATGTCTAAAAATATAAAGGCACAGCAATAATCTAATAACACTACAATCTCAGTAGAAGTAAAAGTATTAAAGAAATCAGTGCATAATAAACGACAGATACATTTTCCGAAGCCATCGTAAAATTAATTTCATGAAAATTATGTGAAGACCTTATTTCAGATCAGAAGTAGGCAGAAATTTTGGCTTGTGGCTACATTAAAATTTTACAGGTATTTTGAGCCACATATTAAAACAGAAGTGGGGGGGGAAAGAGAGCATGTGTAGTGTCTGATTAAAATTACCTTTCAAACTTAAAACTTCATGTTACCATCTGACTCTTTAAAAAATAATATAACATTAAAAAACTTTGAAAGCTATAAAAATAATAATAATAATAACAAAAAACCTACAAATAATTCATTTTTATTTTTAAATAAAAATGTTTACTGTTGCCAACTTAAAACTAAATCTTCCTTACTGAATAAAATTAAAACTCAAAAACAATTTCAAAAGCCCTAACATTTGTTTCTGCACTTCTTTTTTTTTTTTTTTTTTTTTTTTTGAATATAAAATGATATAAATAAAAACTTTGTTTTTTGTATTCAGTACACCCCACTATTATGCAGGTTCATATACAACAGATTCATATAACATTGCAGAAAAAATGTGACCACGTTCGTATAACACGCTATAAGAGGTTTATATAACACTGTAAAAGAATGCTACAGATGCTGCGATTTTAGTTTTGGTATGAAGAATTAATATAACTTATGGCTAATTATTGAAATGGCAATTCAGAGTTATCTTGAGAAACATGTTACTCATAAGATCAGCCTGTTAAGACATGGGTAAAAATTTTATTTTTAGATAGAATATGAAAAAAGGGGAAGAACACTAGAAATTGACTTGAGAGAGAGGAGCAAAAACATACTGAAGCAACCTATGGAAAAATAAGACCCTTTTCAATCTGACAACTACTGCCATGGAGAAGAATTCTAAGAACAGCTGAACATGTATATCTCTTGAAGAAAAAATTAAAAATGTATAAATAAATTTTTATACATTTCTTGTGAGAGGGGGAAAAAACATTTATTATTCAATAAGCAAAAAGTGTCTTAGCCTGATTATTAAAGAACATTATTTTAAACATTACAAGTAAGTTAATAACTTTGGGCTGTGAACAGCTCATGTATTTGCGTAAACTAAGTTACTTGTACAACATGGATTCATACAACACAGAATGATCTATCATGTTATAGAGAGGTCTACGGTAAAAAACTATTGAAAAGGTACATAAGCATATCAGCAAAATTTTTTACAGAAGTAAAGAAAGGACTGTAATCTGTACATTACTAAAAACTTTGTTTTTTTGTATTCAGTTTCATTCAGGATACAGATGATAATGTTAAAAACAGAATGATCATGTGATCAGACGGCGCGATTAAAGGTCATCCGAATTCTTTTCCCGGCAGGCCTTGCAGCAAATGTTTATGTAAATTAGACTTTGAATTTGGGTATAACATATTTTCTTGTTTACTAGGCTAGTTTTAATTCCTGTTCTTGGATTAATTATGCATTATTGTTAATCTCAGATTAATTACTGTTCTTGGATAAATTACGCTTGGATTTTTCAGTATGATATGCTTTCTGTGTGTGATGTCAATAAAAATCAGAAAAAACTAGACAACATGGTCTTCATTCAAGAATCTCATTCAATTTTCTAGTGATGATAAATGGGATTTTTTTTCAGATAATATACAGAAGAATTAGAAATTTTAAAATCAATATATTTAAAAGGTACTGCATCCTTTTCATTTATCATGTTTGCAAAATAACACTTGTTGCAAAAGGTTATTAAGAAATATGGAATGAAATACATTTTTAAATGATTCACTGTCTTACACTGATTAACAATGATTTTTAATAATTAGAAATTAAATAAAGATCTTATTTATAATTTTATGTTTGGCAACAAAAGAGTTCTATTTATCTGATCTCTGAAGTAAACAAAATTTTATAACTATTCATACATAAGAATCTTCCACACTTTTTTCTTATTATGTTATTTTTTACTTAGTTTCTGATATCACTTAACCACTCCAACTTTTTGTAAATTTTTTAAAAAATGATTTGTTAGATGTTTTTTACTGTCCCTGAGAGAATGTTGAAACAAAAATGTGCATGTTACTGTTACATTCTTGATTAATTACAAGTATTATGAAAACTTATGAGCTTACCAGTGCTTATGAGAATATAAACAAACATTAATACTGATAACTATAATAGCATTCTTCAAGACAGCTCTCTAATCCATTAGACTAAATATTCAATATATTTACCACCAAAGAGTTTAATTTTATTATCAAACTGAAGTATTTTACAAATAACATGAATCAAAGAGTTACATTTCTGGGCTTTATTGTAAAAGTAAAATTATGTTTATGCAAAGTATTTAATCACCATTTCTACGATTTAGTGTAGTAAAGCACACAAAAGTTATTTATTCAGCATTGCATAACTTACCATATAAAACTGCTACAGATTATGAAACAGCATCTGTAAAACAATTTATCACATTTCTATACTGTTTACACTAACTATTTCATTTCCCTTCTAAGAAGTTAGTACTAATGTTATCATTGAAGTTAGCATGATAAATAAATTATGAAATAATGCTAAAAGCTTTCATCCTTCCTTTAAAATTTTATAAGCTTTAAATAATTTACCTTTGATCAAAATGTTTTTAAATCAAAAAATGTTTTAAGTTAGAAGCACAACTAAAAGTTATTGAAGATATTTCTGAAAGTGTCACAAAGGGAATTAACAGATTCCAATGGATGTATATTTAAAGTAATAGTTTTAAATATACATCCATTGGAATCTGTTAATTTAGCTTGTTTTTAAAATTGCTTACTAAGATTTATAATGTTTGCTTACTAGGTTTATTTCACTTACTGTTTTACATGTAAGATCTCTTTTCAATATTTAAAAATATGACTAGAGAATCTTAAGTTTTACTAACGTTTATTTTATTTTAACCCTTTGATGCGTGGTGGTCACATCCTGAAACCACAAATTTTCGAATTTTTTTCCCCTCTTCTTTCCGAAATGTTTGAGTGAAAATCAATTGATTACTTATCTTTTAACTCTAAATAACACAAAATGACTGCAGAATCATACATGTTTTAAGTCTTAGTACTTAGTCAAATCAGATGCCTTTTAAAATTCGTTTTCAATGAAACAAAATAACTTCCTTTTGTTAATATAAACAACTTTAAATTTCAAAAGTTATTCATCGCACATCATGATTTTTATCGTGAACAATAGAAAATTGCAAAAATTAAACTGCATATCTAAAAAAACTATCTATATTTATGGCATTTGCTTTGCGGTTTCAGGGCACAACCACTGAGCCACTAGAGCATTGTGTCACAATGCTTACAATCCTCTAGAGGCTCGGTGGTCACACCTTCAAAACCACTGCTTTTCACAATGGCGTTTGCTTGCTTTTCAAATAGGAATGTTTATTTTTACCTGGATATAAATAAGGTCCTTTAAAATGACAGAGTTATTTTATTACTAAACAATACATACACCTACCCAGTGAAAAGGTCTTTCTTTTCCAGAAATTTTTCTCTAACCTCAAACACACTTGCTTCCCAAACTAGTATTGTGATTTTCTAAATTATTTGGTGTGGTTTAAACTTAATGTAAATACACTTTGCTATAATTAAAAATAGAAATAATATAAAAGATTTATTTAAATTAAAAATATTTTTTAAATATTTTGGGATGGAATACAAATAAAATAAATATGAATGGGAAACGAAAAGACCAAGTTACCCTCCCCATTAACATAAAAAACCATCAATTTCATGTGCCAGATGAAAAGAAACTAAATAACACTGGACAAATACCAGTGAAATTTAGAAGATCCAGGCAGTGTACATTTTGTAGCACATGGAAGAAACCTCATAGAACAAGATACAAATGCGAAATGTGCTATGTTGGTCTATGCATGTACCAAAAAGACAAACCATGCTTTGAACAGTGTCACAAAATGAAAAAAAAAAAAAGAAAAAGAAAAAAAAAGAAAAGAAAGTGTTCTTTGAAATTTAAAAAAAAAAAAAAAAAAAAATTTTTTTTTAATCCTTTTATTCAGCAATTTTTTAGTTAGTATCAAAGTTATCCTTACTTTACTGAGTTTTTTTTATCCATTTATCCGAACCTCCTTATTATGTAGGTACTTACATTTTCACTGCTACAGAAAAATTACATAAATGTTTATTTTTTTAATTTTTTCTGACGATTTACTTTGTAAAATAATGTAAAAAATTTACATATAATGCAATTCTTACATACATTTTTTAAAATTTGTAAATTTCGTCATTTATTGGAAATGTGCATGGAATAAGGTAAGTTTTTTTTCCCTACTACCTCAGTAAGTTTCAAAGCGCTGGTTTCACAGTGCGACCACCACCCAAAGAACAATGGCCAAGAATAGATATTTTTTAAATTCATATATTACTTGTCTCTAGGATCATAATATTCAATTTCTAAAATTTTTAGTTACAAAAATTATAAAAATAATATAGTGCGTGCCAAAGGGTTAAAACTTTACTATCATCTCTTATTTTCCACTTCCAGCCAGAATAAATGCGTGAATATGTTTATGCAAATTGTACTTGCTAATGCTTAAGTATTTAAGCTGTGGCTTTTTGCCAAGAGCAGAGTTAGATGGAAAGAAAGTGAGCTGCCTTGCCACTGCATTCCACGTGAGTACTTGCTGTCTACCTTTAAGGCCAGAGGTTTAGCCCTTTCGATATTTAAAACATATTGCAGTTTTTCGCAGTTTGTGCTCTACATACATAATCAACTAAAAGGCCAACCTTCACTTTAGTCATCTGTATCAAGTATAGCTTTTATTTAAATTTAGTTAGTAGTTTTTATATTTTTACGTTCAGACCACAAGTGGTTGATCTTTGTATCCCGAAGTGTGGGAGCGTCTTTAAAACAGTGGAGAATAAAGGGTAATTAAACCCTTCTCATCTTGTCATCTCTTATATACTCCAACATAGTTTGTAGTCAAACTCAGTGTCTAGTCAGGACATGTCATGTTCGCCAAACAGATTAGGAGAAAATAGGATATAAAGTAATTTTTTAAGTAATCTGTTTATTTTTGCTAGAATAATTGCTACTTACCTTTGTAATAAATACATAAGTTTAATACTGTAATGTAATTCTAAACAGCATACCATATTTCTATTCAGCAATTTTTTAGCAGACCCCAGAAGAAAGACCCAGAACTGACGAGAATTGCTGATTGTCAATTTCTCTTAATATGACTATTTTCACAGAAGACTAAAATTATCCAGAATCATGAGAGATGATCTTGCAAAAGATTTATTGTATATGAAATATCATTAACTTGAAGGATTGTCAAATATTTAAAAAAATTTAAAACTACTTTTTTTAATACAAATTATCTGAAATAATAAAAATTTAAAATTCTCTTGTCAGTTGTAACTAATATCAATGCTACCAATGTTAATGAAAGATATAGAATTTATTCAAGATGTTATTATCTATATACAAATGTACAGTTAAATATTACTTAAAAATGCTAGTTTTTACAGAATACGTGTTAGCAACGAATTGTTTAGATAACAAGTTTTAAAATATTTTTTGCTGATAAGTTGCCTTTTATAATTAAACTGCTATATTATTACTATATTAACATATATATTTTAAAAAGATTTCTTTTGTAATGCACATCATTTTAATGCTGCAGGGTTTTACTTGATCCCCTGTCCAATAACCCTAACAGACATAAAGTGAATTATTGCTGTGTCTGAAGTAACTACAAAGTCGTAAGAAGATTTAAACAGAATTTAGAACATAAACACAGTCTCTTCTGCAACAGTATAAGCCACAGCTCATCGTGATGTAACTAAACATAACAGACAAATGTAAGTTAAATGTGGAACAGTAGTCAAAGACTACATGATTAAATATTACTGAAAGCTGGCTCAATAACTCTATCGAAGCATCAAAACCAGTGTGTTAGCAGAGATAGAATGCAAAGACAAAAAATTACAACTATCAGAGCTAGCAGGAAACTAACATGTAATATGCCATTTGTTTTCGTATCTAAGCCAGAAACAAATTCCATCTTTAAATCCAAAACCTTCAGTTTAAGTACTGGCAAACTGATTTGCATTAACAGTTTGTTGAGGAATACAGAAAGAAGATATTATAGTAAGGACCGAAATCATAATAACTGGTTAATTTAGAATAATTACCTTATAATTTTATTAACTGTTCTCAAAATATGCAACATGGTTTTTGGTCACATGAAGTGTAAGTTTGGAAATTTACAAAATAATATTACAGATTCAGAAAACTTACCATCTGTAGGATTATTCCATAAAGCCGTCACTTTTGCTACAAATGGTACATCAGTTTTACGTGGACCCGATCTTAAAAGTACACAATCTCGCTCGCATATAACATCACCTTCCACATGACGTATAGAAGGATAACATTTTCGGATGCAAGGTGGATCATCATTCTGTTAAATAAGACACGTGATAAATATATAATTATACTATGTGAATTAAATTTTGAAGCACAATGTTCTTTTAATCCGCACAGTGTTTTTTTTTTTTTTTTTTTTTCTTCTTTGAAATTCAATTTAGAATATTTTAAGTTAAATGTTGAAGTGGATTTTTTTTAAAACTTTTCCACGTATTCTTGTTTAGTGATTAGACTAAATGCCATAAAATTTTGAATTCTACATAATCAGTTAACTGAAAAATAATCTACCAAATAAACTTTTTCCTGGAAACTAGCATAATTTACAGAATTTTTTAGCTGTCATGCAGCTATTAAAAATGCTAAGGAGTTAGTTTCTTATATTCAGAGATAGTACTTTTCTTACTTAATTATTTTAGTGCTTTTCTGTTATCAGCACCAGATTCAGGAATGTTTGTATATATGCTCGTGTGTATGTATGTGAGTAAATGTGTGTGTGTACACATATGTACATACTTACAAGTGTACATACATACATCAACACATCCCTCCATCCATACATGCATACTTATATACATGTCTGAATGTGGTCCTGATAACAGAAGAGTACCTACTCTTCTTTTCTGTGGATTAAATAGTATTAAAAAAATCTTTTAAAAACTACCATTTTTCAGTTATACTGCTTCAGTTACATACATTGAAAAGTAAAATTAATTATTATAGCTATCAAAATAATCTTAATTGTATGCAATTAAGAATAAAATCATGGGCAGCCATATAAGAACTGTGTCAAATATTACCAAGATTTGAAGAAATGATGGAAATTATAGCATAGAAATGATACATATTATTATGTTCAATTACTGTAACATTCTCTTTTGGAAATTTTGGTTGAAAATCCATCATTATTAACAACAGCACAATTTTATTTCTAATGATACATGATCAAAAATACTGCAAAAGTAATAACATATTTTTTACTTTTCGGTACATTTAATTAAAACCTTATAACTTAAGAAAAGTTTACATGCACTATATGGCCAAAAAGCCAAAAATAGACTCAGAACACACATATTAATCGATGTTAGTTCACCATCTGCATCAATCACAGCACTCATCTGGGAATATTTCCCACCAACTTTCGATGTACACTCAAGTGCCAGAAAGCTAGTTCAGAGTACCTTATGCAAATGGTTAAACGATAACTTTACTTATGTGCATATTCCTTTGTATCTGTACATGTATACATAAAGTAAAAGACATCCCTGCCAACTATCAAAGCTGTTTACCACATGAAAATGACGAGAAATAACTTCAGTATGGTGTCGTAGTTGATGTTCATTAGATAAGCCATAGCATTTTGGATGAAAAAATGAAGTTCTGATTTTTACCAGATGATGTACTGTGAGTACAAGAATTCTGGAAAAGTGTCCAAATTTATAACTTCAGAGTGGCTATAATAGAATGATGCATGAATATAATCATTGCCAATAATCAGTATCATTACATATGACAGATGAGTAAAACACTGGCAGGTAACATCAGAATTTACTGTAGTTTCAATAAGCATCAGCATTTGGACTGCAGAATGAATGTAGATTTTATGAGCTGACATGTACAGGTAAAAAGTGTTGGGAGCACCAGAAACTTCATTTAAGATTGAACAGATATACATTCCAATGACTAACTGCCTTGAGCAAATTAAAAAAGCTATTGACGATTCTTTGGAAATGCACAGGTTATTATTAAGAGAGATGTTTTGATTAAGAGGTAAACAAAGGGAGAATATTCAATACCAAGCAGTGGATGGACATAGCCTACATTGCCAGGACTGCCTCCTCCAGTGGAGACCAGGCCTCTCATTCATATCACAAGCATTTATTAATTTTGTAGATAAAATACATAATTATACAAATACAAAATACATAAATAAGAATAAACATGAAATACATAAGTACATAAGATGAAAGATATACATAAAATACACAGAAATAATATAAATAATAATACATAAAATACGAGCTGACAGCCAGTTCGAGTCCCACTGAAGTATGCATAATACAGAATTATACATTTTGACTGGGCACAAAAATACCGACAGCGTATACTTGAGGCCGGAATGTAGTGTGGACTGACTGTATCAGGCAGATGAAAGAATTTGCATGGGATGCAAGCCTCATAAAGCCATAGATCCCATCTGTCAAGAGGATGCAGTACCATTGAGTAGCGGTCCATTATGATATAGGTTTCTTTAGCTAGAAACCACTGGGATCACTGTATACAAATATCTCAAGTAGTTAATAGTATGTTACATTTTTTCTGATGAGGTACATGTTCTGCATTCATGTTGATAAACTGGAATTGTTCCAACTAAACAATTCACCTCCACACAAGTATTAGGATTCTGTGTTATGATTACAGAAGCATTCATCTTAGTTTAGACGCTTGCTATTCCCACCCAAGTTACTAGATTTGAACATGATAAAACATATTTAGGATGGCATGCAGTGTGTTAAGGAAACGTGAAGTCTGCCTACAGCCTATTTATATAGAAACTCATGGAGTTCATGTTGCATCGTAATTATGCAGTAATTTGTTCCTGTAGTGGCATAAGGAATATTAGATTGGTGTATCAGTTTTACTGGCACTTAATTATACATATGTAGGAACTGTCTTCCATTCCTCCATGAGAATTGCAGTGAGTCTCACTAATGAAGGAGAGTTTGGTAAAGTACAATCTGCATTTCAGATTTTTTAAGAGGTTAAGTTTAGATAAAGGCTTTGTGAAAGCAGTTCAGTTTTTCAACATCCATCCCTTCAAGCAATGGAAACACAACTTTTTACATATAGACAAAATAGATACCCTGCTGATACAAATATGGTTCTTTCTCATATTATTGCCAGAAAGTTGGTTGTACAGAATTGACAAGAATATTAAGATATATATTGGCATTCATTTTTCCAGCCATAAAAACAAAAGGACCCAATCCAAGCCCCACACTTTGATGCTCTTGTCACCAAACTTGACATCTGTCACAATACATTGGGATATGAAATGTTTTTTTTTTTTTTTTTTTTTTATGGCATTTGGCAGGTCCAGATGTATTCATCAGACTGCCACAATGCGTAGTGCAAAGAAAAGCGGCCACACAGCCCATAGATACCCATATTTTTCAGCTGCTGATGAAGAGTTCTATGCTAGGAACAATATCAGAGAAACTTTGAAATTCATGAGGATTCACTGCCACCGAAGGCAAAATTCTTATAAATTTTTATACACTTCCTTTTCTGGTTCAGTTGCTGTGATCACTATGTTTAAGTGGTCTACTACATCATTTTCCTGTTTCACATCTCAGATGTTTACATTTCATAACAACATAACCTACAATTGATTTATGCACTTTAACCAAGGGCAATACTTTTATTATCAGATTAACTGCACCTATGATACCCAACGAGGATGTTTGAAATTACTCTACTTATTTGTTATCAGTCTAATTCTTTTAGAACTGACCTATTTCACTAGTTTGTAGTTTTGTTAAAAAGTATCTAATTTTAATGTGGTTTCCAGCAAAAGATTTAGGAAGGAGGAAAATTTAGTGGTCTATCCTGTTTTTGATGTGTAATGCCGGAAAAAGAAGAAATAAGAAATAATTAAACCCAGGAAATGCTATACAAGGAGGGATGGCTTGCACCTATAAAACGTTGTTAAAAACTCTGATTGCCATGTGGCATATCAAACGTAACTAGTAAAGGTTTGTATAGGTTATAAGGGCTTATAATCACTTACTTTACAGTAGGTGTTGAAAATGACCACCACCCTCCTGGCGTAGGCATAACCGAACTCACTGCTCCATTTTGGCTGCAACATTCTATAATGTGTCAGCAGGGATGTTTGTAATTTCTCTAGAAATGTTGCAATTTAATTCGTCTAGTGTCTGTGGTTTATTGCGATAGACAAAACCCTTCAGAAAAAAAACCATAAGAAGAAATCTGAGAAGGATAGATCTGATGACCACAGAGGCCACAAACCTTTGCAAATAATGGAGTTCCCAAAGAAACTCCTGGTCAAATCCATACTTTCTTTTGATGTGTGGCACCATCATGCTGGCAATACTCCTCAGCCAGTTCCATGTCATCTAGCTGATCTACAAATTCATTAAAAATATGCATGTAGTGCTTGCTGTTCACTGTTCCCTTTAAACTGATCCTTTAGATGCGAGTGATGGACAGAGCACACCAGACTCCAACTTAGTCTGAATGAAGTGACATCTCCATTATTGCATGTGGGTCTTCAGTTGACCAGATGGCTCTATTCTGGAAATTGACTTATCTGGACAAGCAAAACCAAGCTTCAATATCAGTGCCAGCTCCAGAATGTTGGGGATATGGTTGATGAACAACAAGAACCACTCACAATAGTCTACTTGCTTCATCCTGCCTGGGTCTTGCAAATCCTGCACCATTGTTACTTTGTATGTATGTTTTCATTCCGGATGATTTAAAAGCTCTCTGACATGTAGAGTAACTGTATCCAGTCTCCTGAGAAAAATGTCAGAGAGATTTCTTTAGTGACCTTAGCATTCTCCAACATTATCCGCTACAACTTCATGTGGTATTCTGAGCTTTCCCGTTTCAGAAAGCATAGAACTCGTTACTTCCAGTTTCCGCACAATGGCCAATACTGTATTATTTATGGGTATGTCTACATGAAACTCTTTCTGATATGCTCGTTGGGTTTGAACAGTGGACTCCAGTATGTCTTCACAACAAACACACGTGCAGCCAACGGATACAACATGGTGACCAATTTCACTTTACTCAATCACAAGAATCATATGCGACACACAACACTGAACTAACCTGAGAAGAATGTGTGGAGTTGTTATGTGGCCTTGGTAGATCAAGTGTTCTCTGGAAGCGATGCAGGTTACATCTATTGGTGAAACGTCAAACTATTCTGACTTCAATGGTATGCAGTCTCTCTAGTATGGAATTTTGAGGAATGTCACAGTTTTCATTATTTATTTCTTTTTTTCCGGAAACTGCACATAAAAAAATAGGAGAGAAAACTAAATTTTCATTCTTTCTGAATCTTTTGCCGCAAACTGCATTTAAATTGATAGTTTTTAACAAAACTACAGCCTAATGAAATAGGTCAGTTCTAAAAGAATCACCCACCCAGTATATATGTATGATTGGTATTCTGTTATTGGGAACAAATTCAGAAATGCATGAATGTATGCATGTATATATGGATGTGTATGTTCATGTATGTATGTCTATATATGTACACTGCTCAAAAAAAAATGGGACAGTCCTATATCTCCCGATCTACTGGGCCGATTGACAAAATTCAAATTGCGTTCTTCATGTCTCGAAAGCGCGACTTAGGATATATATTAGATTGATATATAGCACTATTCTAACGTAGGTCGTACTTTTTCTAAAATAACATACCAGTTTTTTTACATATTTCGATTCTACGACTCAAATTACGCCGAAATATGAAATTTTGTAAAATTTGGAGCAAAATTTACGGAGAAATTCACAAATTTATGTTGGCACTTTTTTGTCAGTTTGTGCCAAGAATAGTTCACTTGGCAAACTTCTTAATATATGGCAACCTAGTTTCCTTTCCCGTGAGAGGAAAAAAAGTCACCATCGTTCCTTTTTTCCAAATAATATTCTTTATATTGTATTTTTAATTATAACTTATTATTTTAAGTAATTTTTTATTTTTCGAATTTCATTTTAATTGTTTAAGTTGCATTGTTTTTTTTCGAATAACTGTTTTAAAAATTTCTACTTACCTATTCGAACTGCGTAAATAAAGGTGCAGCATTTATTTTTTTTCAAATAGTTTTCTTTATATATATTTTTTGTCATAGTTATTATTTTAGGTAATTTTTAAATTCTTATACTTTTATTTTATTGTTTGTGTTGCATTGTCTTTTCAATAATTGTTTTAAAATTTTCTATTTATTCCTTCAAACTGAGCATTTTAAATATATTTATTAATATAAATTTTCCAGAATTTGATTTTATTTATTTGAATTGCGTTTCTTTCGGAGGAATACTTTGTAACCCAGAATACAATGCGTTTGAAAACTGCATATATTAAAAGAGCAAATACAGTAAAGCACAGTTAACACGCCTTTCAATGTTCCATTCAGAAAAGATATATATAAATAAGAGAGATGTATAACCGACATTTTAACTTAGGATGACTTGCATACACTGCTTTAAACAGTTTTATCATTGTGCCCATTGCTTTACACAATTTTATCCTACATTTGTTTCTTAAATGTTATTCATATTTTAGTCAAATATTTTATTTTTGAAATCGTAAGAATCAAATATCATAAGATTAAAAAGTTTTAAATTAAAAAAACTACAAATTTTACCCCAAAATTTATTTTTTCTTCTCTTTTTCTTCAGGCATTCTACTTTATTCTTGCTCTTTTTCTTTAGGCATTCCGCAAGTATATGAAAAAGCATCCAACTTTTCGAAATAATCTTGATATTTCTGACAATCATTTTAAATAAAGTTATCGCTTTCCATTTCATAAAGGCCCACAAACGAGAGAGCGGTAAAGTCGCTGAACACTGGTAGTTCACTCCGGCGTTCGAATCC
Source organism: Stegodyphus dumicola (assembly GCF_044657685.1). Taxonomy (NCBI): domain Eukaryota; kingdom Metazoa; phylum Arthropoda; class Arachnida; order Araneae; family Eresidae; genus Stegodyphus; species Stegodyphus dumicola. Next base: position 68,359,685 of record NC_140771.1, on the reverse strand, counting down.
CGGTAAACGGGCTGGTTGCATGGGCGTTTTCGTGGATTTTCTCACGTGTACCGTGTATGCCAGCTGGTTTTCCTTAGAAAGTTCTTCACAAAGGCATCCTTCCTTTTAGGCAGATAGCCCTGCTTTGACGTAACTTAATAATCCAATTCAATCTATTTCATCAATATTTGGTCAGAGCCTTTATCAGTCTTTAGAGGCTAAACATTTTGAAGGTATGAGATGAAAGGAAAGACTGGTTTCATCAAGAGGTTTTGGTTTATTTAATTATGACAAAGCACACTAGGGCTATCTGCCTAAGGAGAGGGATGCCTTCGTGGAGGACTTTCTAAGGAAAACTGGCTTGCATACACGTTACACATGGGAAAAACCACAAAAACGCCCATGCAGCCAGCCCGTTCGCGGGATTTGAATCTCGGCCTGAACTACCAGTGTTCAGCGACTTTACCTCTCGGTCGCTGTTTCATCAGGAGGCTAAAAAAACGCCTTTAGGTGACATCCACATACAATACTGGATAAACTCCTGAATCTTCAAATAATTCAACTGAGAAAATCATGGGATTTTCCATTTATGGTACGATATGATGTTCTATAACGTAATTTAAATTTATACAACCATATAGTCTAAAACCAATCGCTCTTCACTTTAATCTGCAATGATATCGTTTTTGTCTTTTCTGATACCACACGCTCAATTGATGGTATTTTCTGGTGTACACGTCCAAGTCTTTTCTCTTTGAACGCCTAAATTCTTTGAAGTAACCTGAAAGTATATTCAAAAGCGTCCAACTTTTTGAAACATCTTAGTATGTCTGTGAGCCAAATTTTCCCTGCAAATTTTTGTTTACTTTTCTCCCTAATTTTCTTCTTTCCTTCTACGGTTATTTTAAGTGCTCACACAAGAAAATTAAGATTTTTTCGATTGCTAGATTTCCATAAATTTTGCATTCTTGTCAATTTTTTAAAATATCAATTGCGTCAACTGTGTTTCAGCTGAAGACAGCTTTTCATTTTCTAGACATTTTAACTATAAACAAAGTATAGATCAAAGTCCAAAGGATAAATATTTTAATTAAAAGATTTCTTGCTAAATGACAAAGAAATAAAACAGTCCAGCAGTGTTTATTCTTCACCACCGAGTGACCTGATTCTTATATCGGCTGAAACAATCTAAATTATATTAAAGATCACGTTTTTTTATACAATCTATAACGCGAGAGAAAAATTAGCTTTTTAAAACACTCTTTCTAAGAAGATTAATATAAAAGATTATATTTATATATATATTTTTAAAGCTGGGACTTGAACCAAACTGTCAAACTTTTAAAGTTTAATTTACATGGTGGTTATAATTAAAGTTCCAATTTGAAATGGTCATAAAAGGAGAACTACCAGACCAAATGTTATCAAAACTTGGGAATCGTGTAAAAGAGGTTATGGGAATTTATTTTCCGTGGGAAAAAAAAAAAAAAGAGTTCAAAAACTCACGACCAGGGGAAAATCGGCGCTGTATACAATATTGTTAAATGAAATAAGACACGAAGACATCTGTTTAAAATGCATTTAATATTTTCCGAAACGTGTTACAAAGCATGTTCGATGTAATGTCCAGCATTTTCCGAAAGTAAGTTAAATCCTGTTACTGCATTCTCAACAGCAGCTCTTAGCATATTAGGAGGAATGTTACGGACATGTTACAGTAACACATTTTTCATTTCAGTCAGTGTAACACATTTTTCATTTCTGCCAAATTGTTTAGATTATCACCATAAACAGTGCTTTTGAGATAACGCCATACCCAAAAGTCACAGAGGTTGAGGTCTGGTGGGAAGAGGGGAAGTGTTGGTCTATAAGACTTTCACTCGTGAAATGTTGCCTAAGTAACTATGCGACACACGTGAGGTGGGGCCCAGCCCTGCATAAAAATCGTAGTATCTAAAATGCCACGTTACTGCAGTTCATGTATCACGAAACATTTTAACATTGACTCTAAGTGAGCTGCAATCACAGTGGTACAGCTGTCGACTGCTCTTCAGAGAAAAATGGTTCAGTTATAATACTAGCTGTCATTCAACACTAAACGGGGTGGAATGACTGCTATGCAATCGAATGCAGTAGGAGAATGCAATGGAACTAGATAGATAACATGAGGGATTTCTTTGGCGCAAATCGATTAAAAGCGTTTTGAATCAGTATCTTCATGTTTTAGTGCCGAATTCAGGCTTCAAAAATTACAAATTAGCGATCTGTAAGAAAACGATTTCCAGATTGTACGCACTTGTGCGAGTGATTTGCGATCTCACATTTTCTAATCGCTAATTCGTGGTTTTCACGGACTAATTTCTCACTTACACGGATGCCGCACTCGACTTTTATCGAATTTAACGCCTTTAAATGGTAATTTGCCTACTTCAGAGTTTCTTAAGGGTATACAACATATTTAACCTGTGTAACAAAAGGTTAAGTTAGATTCCGACCCATATTTCGTTTAACAATATTGCCCCCTGGTGGTGAGGTTTCCAACTTTCTTTTTTTCGCGGAAAATAAATTCCCATGACATCCTTAACACGGTTACAAAGTTTGATAACATTTGATCCAGTACTTTTTCTTTTATGACCGTTTCAAAGTGAAACTTTAATTATAACCACCCTGTATATTATTAAATTTTAATTTGAAGCTATGCATTATATGTATACCATGCGCAAGATTTTCGCTTTTATGGAAAAAAAAAAAAAAAGAAAAAAAAGAAAAAAAAAAAAAAAAGAATCGAAGCAAATATACTTAGGATATTAGACCAAAACTGAAAAAATTTTCCCTCCCTCCGAAAATAAAATATTGAAACTTCGACCATGAATTTATTGAATTATCAAAATATTCAATTTGACTTCTCTTCTAAGTCCCAGTTCCGACAACAATTCAGTCAAAAATTCCGAATTACTGAAGCTGAAGTAAAAGGTTTAGTATATATTCACTGTATGTTAATAAAGTTATAAGAGTGTAACAAAAGATAGATTATAGAATTTACGCTAATGCAACTATTTGTGTGAATGCACAACATGTAATGGAAGAGAAGGCTTGTAGAGATCTGTTTTTGACATGCCTCTAAAAGTAGATGTCGTACTCCTTTTGTCTCTTCAATGTCAAAAAACTTTCCTTTGAGAGGCCTTTAGTTTTGGGGAGGAAAAAATCATAAGAAGACAAATTTGAAGAACATGCAGGACAATTGAGTACACATACTTATTTTCGGAGCACAAGCGGTTCTCCAACTGGTTATTGAATAATGAAAAGATGCATGGCCATGCAATACAAAACATTTGGAATACGTTTTCTCACTGAAAATGTAAGATTAAAAATCATCTGCTTAATTCACAGCCATTTACAAGTCAACTACTCGGGCATCTGCAGAATCGTTTTGATCCTAAGCTTGTAAGGCCCACCAGCAGCCGAGCGGTAAAGACGCTGAACACTGGTAGTTCGGTCCGAGGTTCGAATCCCGTGAATGGGCTGGCTGCATGGGCGTTTTCGTGGTCTTCCCCATGTGTAACGTGTATACGAGCCAGTTTCCCTTAGAAAGACTTCCACGAAGGCATTCCTACCTTTAGGCAGATAGCCCTCGTGTGCTTTGCCATAACTGAATAACCCATAACGCAACCCTAAGCTTGTAAGACAAACCTAATATCACTGGATTTAAACACTTCTTTAATCTTCCGAGAACATTCCTTCTTTAGCTCATATTCCAAGAACATTAAGTGAATACAATTATTGCAAAAGAAATTGAATATTCATTTGCACTACGGCTTGGTAGTTTACTAACGAGTTAACAAAACTTAATTTTGTGTCTAAGAATACAACAATATTTTAAATATTTAAAAATAAAATATTAAATTGGAGATTTAATTGGAGCCTCACCAGTTGCCTAGCATTTGAAGATTGTTAAATACTAATTGTTTGTTGCGAAGTCTAACCCAGGCTGCATGGTTGGTTTTCGTAGTTTTCTAGGTTCTCTATGAAAGCATCTTAACCAAATAGCTCCCATGTTCTTTCTATGTTCAAATAACCAAGTAACCCAGTTTAAGCATGATTTCCAAGTGAAGTTACTAGCAAAATTTGAATACTCATTAAAAATCTTGTAGCTTGTCAATCGGGAGTAACATGAAAGATACGGCGCCAATAATTGAATTGCTGTTACGGTACGCTGTTTCTAAACTTAGATGGTCATTCCTTAATTAAATATAATTGATTTGTAACTTCTATTAAAGCTGACGATAAGAAATGAAATGCAAATAAACAATATCATGTACAATCTTGATTAATATAAAATTAGAAATATTTGCATGCAGACAGAAAGTTTTTTTCAAATATTTGCAATTACTTTATAAGAAGGATTTATTAATAACCGTAATAATTACTTATTACATTACTGATGATTAATTCAGTTCTTGACAATTACATTCTAAATTAGAATTTTAAGGATATAATGAAAATACGCTACACACAAAAATACATTTTAGGATAAAAATGAGTTGATTTTTTATGTTTTAAAATTTCTTAAATTCATTTAATAAACATCGTATCCTCATTGTGAATTGAATCCAGAATGTTGGGTGGCGTTTATATAATTATTCTTACTTGTCCACAGAATCTGCTGACTTATCCAGCCATTAAGTAGCTGTAGATCACTTCTACATAACCATTGGAATTCCATTAATTCAGTCTCTAGAGGGCTGTATGTTTATATCATAATTTGACTTTTATAAAAATGATTATTCTAAATATTATGTTTCTATAAAAATATACTGTGCTTTAAAAATGTGGATGATAGTATCAGCCGCTCTTTCAACCACTTCAAAAGCAACAGTTTGTTTAGAAATAAATTATGCAGTTAATCTCATAAAATTCAAATAAATATCAAACGAAAATTCTCAGTTTTAGACAATTCGATTTAAACGAAGTAAAGTAGCAGACGATAAAACGCTGAAGGTAAAAATTTACTCTTTTTTTTTTTTTTAAAAAAAAAGGAAGATAGAGAGAAATTTTTAAAAAATAGTTAAAAATTTTAATATCATCTATAATTTAAAAAAATAGCTTTTCATATAGTATTAATAAATATTTATTATGCATCATTGAGGGAAAAAATGTCATATAATTAATTCTCCGTAAAATTTTACTTGAAATTTAAGGTTAAAAATAGCTGTGGCAATTCACTGTAACAAAAATCCATAGACCACATTTGGCGTTATTATCGCTCAAAAAAAAGATGCCAAATTTCAAAACTCGAAAATATGTAAATTCGTGTATATCTTAGAAAATTTTAAATAAAAAAGTCTAATTTTTTGCAGATATGCTTAAAAATACACCTACTTTTAAGATGATGGTAAAAATTTTATAGGTTATAATTCAAAATTTTTTTCGAAAAATTTATAAAAATTATTTAAAAAATAAAACACAAAAAATGGGTAAATTTTATTTGGAATGAACCTAAATTTCGAAATGTGAGAGAAAAAATCAAAAAAGTTTAATAAAAAAAGAGATATTAATAAATATTTGCCAAATTCAATTAACATTGAGGAGCTAAAATTTTGAGAGCTAATATTTTAAAAACTACTTGTACGATTTTTAGAAAACTTGGTATTCTGGCATAATTTGAGACGTAGAATCGAAATATGGAAAAAAATTGGTATATTATTTCAGAAAAAGTACGATTTTGTGTTCAAAATACCTATGTTAGAATAGTGCTATATATAAATCTAATATATATCCTAAGTCGCACTTTCGAGACATGAAGAACGCAATTTGAATTTTGTCAATCGGCCCAGTAGATCGGGAAATATAGGACTGTCCCTTTTTTTTTTTTTTGAGCAGTGTACATGCATATGTGTGTGTGTGTATACACATACATATATGCACATACACATGTGCACACATACAAACACTCCTGAATTCTGTCCAAATAACAGAGCAGTACTGCATGATTTCCCAATGTTACTACCAAAATTCTCATATTAATTGAAGTTACATTTTACATCACAATAGTAGCCACATTCACGTCTTCAGACAGATATCTGAATATATTTGGCCATAGGGTATAACTTTTTCACGCTATGGCATTTAAAAAAAAAATTAAAATGCCAAATTACACTGCCATTTCAAAGCTTGCTAATAACATTATACTCTAAATGCTACTTATTTTCTATTTTCTTATTTAGGCCACTATCTTAAAACATTACTCTTTTAACATTTTCAATTGCTGGGAGAGGGTTTATTTGAAATCATTTCAATACTGATCATTAGATCATAGATTAGTTAGAAACAAACACAAATACAAGAGTTATTTAAAAGTATTGATACAAAATCATTCTACACCACAAATACCAATTTTTTAAAAATATTTTCAAAAGATTAAAATGTTTTAAATACTGAAAATAATTATTGATTAAACAGACTTTACTAAATTACACTACTGTTTCATTAATTCATAACCATTTAATCCATGAATACATATAAACCATGCTCAGTTTTGCAATGTAAGCAAATCAAATTTAAGTTTTCAAAAATTCAGAATTGCAAATTTAATAATATTTTATTACTATATGCATAACCAAATAATTTTTTAATAAAAACGCATTATATTTAAGATATGATTGAAAAAGCTAATTTATTTTATTGTCCAAGTTATTTAACACTTTTGTTTCTGCACTTTCTTTCAACAACAGACATGGATCATGAATCTCTGCAAATTTTTCTGCTTTATTTACATTTGTATGTTTTGAGCACATATTTCACTTTCTTTTAATACTAGTTTTGAACTAGTATGACAAACATTTGTAAAAAATTTTCTTATTCACAGCTTTTTAGACTTTCATTCCTATTTAATGCATATTGTACAGTACAAAGTCTTTAATCCGGACACGTCGAGAATTCGGCGATTACGGATTAGGGGTTTTTTCGGATTATTTTGAATTAACCAATAAACAACTTATTTTTAACATAAACTTAGATTAAACAAACTATGAAAATTTACTAAATTTTTACAGACAACTTCCCTATGGAACAAAGCTTGAAATTAAATGATGATAACTTATTCTGTTTCCCTTACATATTAATTTTTTTATCAACACATGCAGAACAAACATATATGATCATATGTAAATAATTACAGTACAAAGTCTTTAAATCCAGACGCTTCAGGACTTCGGCGATTCTGGAATATAGATCATCAATTTAAATCTGGTAAGATGGCATGCAAAAATTATAAAATTAAAAATATGAAACCGTAATTTATGAAATAAAGAGCAATAATAATCTAAAGGATATCAAAATTTACAAAAAAAAAAAAAAGCTTAATATTTATTTGTTTACTTTATTAAACATTTATTTCAATGTAAGTTGTTTAAGTTGCTTCGTTTTATGTGCTAATACTTTCTCTTTAATTCTATAAACAGACATAATTTCTTGTTCAGTTACAAAGTTCCGATGTTCAAGTCCTGTAATTGCTGTGCCGAGAATGCCGACTAACTCGTCAATCAAAATTATTTCGTTTTCACTAACCTCTCTGTCACTTTCTTCATGCCTTTATCCATTTTTTTGCAGCAATTCCACTTTTTGTTTGATGGACATCGAATAATGCTTTTTGCTTTGTAGATCCTTTGGCAGCTCCAGAATCAGAAACTCTTTTTGACATAATCGAAAGTTCAAGCTTACTTTTTATAAAATTGCTCTAACAGACGGTAAAAAATAATAAGCCGAATCCAATTAGAAGATTAAGGAACAACGCAATCTGCAACATTAACTGAAATAGATAATTAGATAATTTTAACCTAGCTTATACCGTCCATTATACATTAAACGCGCATGTGTAAACGTATTATGCGCATGCGTAAACGCATATGCTCATGCATAAAGGTATTAAAGTAAACGCATTATGCATTTACGTGTGCGCAGAAAGTTTGTAGCTTTGAGGTCCGGATTATAGATCATTCTGGATTATGGACGTCCAAATTAAAGACTTTGTACTGTAGTTGGTTTGTGTAAAGCATGTTTACACTGACAATGAATAGGAATAAATTCTTGAAAATAATCCTTCCAAAAACTTTTCTGATGTTAAAAATGGAAAATATGGTAGAGAAAAGGGCTAGAGAGGAATACTTATCCAATAAAGCCCAAATTTCAATTCTGGCAGATAAGCAAAATATGATGACAGGATTAGGGTACAGATATTAACTTGGAGAAACTTTACAGCTGGGGTTTTGTAAACAGTTTATTTATTTATTCTCCTGTAAAAATTAATTCTAAAGCAATTTTGTTATTGAATATTTAATTCACCAACAAAACTTTCCACGAAAGGTATTATTTACTTCCCACAGAATTCCTCTGTTTTATTCCTGGTACCGATATTATTTTCTATGCATGAAATTATACAATAAATATAGTTTTGCATTCAATCTTGATTAAATAATTCTTAAAGTGTAACTATATTTAAGATATTTATGTGCAAACAAGTCAGATTGAATACAAAAATCAGAAAGGAGAAAATATAAGCAAAATACATGACCTATAATTGACGAAATTAATTCATCTATATTAACTCTTAAACCCTATATTTGCCCATTATCAAAATTCTATTGTACATTGGAAAATCATACTAAAGCAACCTGCAAAGAGAGGAATGGCTTTGTGACATTTACTTAATTGAAGCTGGCCTGTATTTATGCTACATAAAATACCAGTTTTTTACTCTAGCCATACAATAATTGTCCAGTAACAATTATTGTACGGAATATAAATTTATACAGTGCAAATACGCCTTATGTCCCAAAGTACAATATATTACTTATAATCTATACATACTTACTGATATATAGATTTGTTTATCAACTGGAGTGCCTTCCCAAGACCACCCATGCGATGGTTTCTTCTCTATTATCTTTGGAAGAACGAGACGAGGTAATGAAACCAATGGCTGCAAATGCTTATTGAGATGTTCTTCTGAAGCCACTAAATTATCACTTTTCTTTGTTTTTGACAATTGTGCTAATGGTCTGTTGTAACAATCTCTAAACGTCCTTTGCTTTCCATGTAATCTTGCCCTCCGAACAACAGCAGATTCTTTCCTTTTCTTAACTTCCAATACCATAATATCTGGCAGTTCTTTAACAGGCTCTTCATTTTTACTTGGGATAGAGTTAGTATTTTTCACTACAATACTTTCTTCAGTAGACTTTACTTCTAATTTTACTGAATCTTCTTTCTTTTCTGGAGATATAATGTTTTCCTGAGATGAGTTGCTATCACGAACTGGTTTAACACCAATTCTTGTTTCATCACATTTTCTCTCTATATCATCATTTTCTACATCTACAACAACAATTTTCTCCCGATGACTGTTTTTTGGTACTTCTAACTGAATATAAGTTTTGGTATCTCTAGAATTATCTTCTACAATTTCAATAACAGATGGTGGACGTAATGGGTACCTAATAGTTTCTTGTATATCGTTAGAAGGCATTTCTTTATTTGGTTCATTCTGGAAAGGTAGAAAACTTACTGGTACATCAGAGATTCCATCATGATTTGTTTTAATACCCCATGACGGTTCTTTAAAATGTATGATATCACTTAAGTGCTTAAAATTCCCTCCAGAATGTGGTGGCATATTATGTGTATTTTCCCGATGAGAATCACCTGCAGCATTATGGGAGTGAACTGATTCTTGAGATGCTGGATGAGGTAAGTGAGAACTTAACTTGTTCTTATTAGAATCATGAAACTGTGAAACTGAATCATAAGGACTTTGTTTGGAGAGTTTTTGATCATAAGGCAGTGGAGGATAATTTCCATACAAATTTGATACTTCTTTCTCTCTCTGAAAATCTCTATAATTATTCTGTGATGAGTATGCTGAATGTAGTGATGAGGAGGGCAGTGGCTTTGATGTTCGATTATATGAAGAACTGATGTCATTTGAACATTTTTCTTGAGATTTCTCAGATGGCTGAGGTGCATTATAATGCAAAGATGTCTGTGGTTTTTGAGTAGTTGCTTCCAATAAAGGAGGACAAGAGGGTATGACAGAATTTTGTGGGAGTGATATTGGAGGATGGTTAGAAGAAATTATAGGAGAATTGTTTTGATGAGGCTGATGAGAATCACAAGGAGGATAAACATCTAAATGTGATGCTTGCGGTTGAGGCCTTTGAGGTGGCTGAGGACGATGTGGTTGAGGATGATATGGTACTGGCTTATGAATAGTGCACGGATCATGAAGTGGCTGTATCAGAGGTCCAGCAGGCTGGTAATATCCTAAAAAAGTATATAAACCTACAATTATTTCCATGACACAATTTGTTTTCATTTTCAATATTAATATGTCGTTATTTCCCATGTAAATACAACAAAGAAATTTTTATTCTCTTAAATTAATTATAATTTACCAACCCCTAAATAACACAGTAATACAGGGGTTCGTACACATTTTCTGCAAATGGAAATTAAGCATTTTTAAACCATCAAAAAACCATTAATGAAAAAAAAATTGAGGACATATCACCAAATGGGAACTCAACAAATTCAAATACAGATATTATCTACACCTGAACTTCACTTTTGTAATACCATCCTAAGAATAAAATAGATCCATAAGTAGGATGCATTATTTATTAAACATAATTATAAAACTCATTTGAGAATAAAATCAACTTATTATCAAATAGAATTAAATATTTCACACTTACAACAGTTAGACTTTCAAAAAATATTAGCGACATTTAATTTACATTTTACTAACGATTAACTTTATGCTGATTTTTTCCTTTATGTCTCATTTCGTCATGCACTTGCTCAGTCTAGAGGTTATGTAAATAGTAGGTAGATTGTATGTCAAACAACATATGTTAAAATGAGAAGCAAAATCATAATCAGCATGATTCATAACAGAAGATTGGATGTTGCCACCACTACTACTTGACTAGAGCGAGACCTGTTGATTAGAACAAACCTAAAACCCTGATGTAGGCATGGTTGGCAAGCTGTTAAAGTTAGTTGTGCTCTGTCTGTCCAACACAGTTAGTGTCATAGCTTCGTGTAGAGTTCCTGGGGTTCTAACACAGTTAATATACTTTAAGGTTCCACTAAGCACTAAAGCATTAGTGGTAATAAGTTGTTTTGTATTACTTTAAGTCTCACTAGAGACAATGAATAAGTTTTAGATTAATTTTTACATTTTTACACAGTATCTTGTGACTACAGTAGTAAGGATTAATGAAAGGCAATAACTCAATTCAATACGAAGAGATAACTAACTTTTAAGGATGAGCAGCTAGTTACAAATAATTAAATTAGGTAGTTAGATATCCTTAGTCATTATAGATTTACATGGCCACTATTAAATTTTATTTATTTTTTAACAATATTTGTTAAGAAAGCTCTATTAAAATCCCAATCTGATAATATTTCACAGTTTAAAATAAATGTAATTAATGACACTGATTCTTAAACGATATTAGGATAATTACATGTTAAAAGCTACAAAACACTTATGTTTCGTAGCAACAACAGATAACTAAATATTTATGCGTTTTTTCAATCTGAAGCCTTTCGAGACATTTTTGGCTAATTTATATCAATTTCCTTCTCATTAAGCATCTTTTCTAACAATCAGAAATTTGTTTCAACACATAAACCAATGTTCTCACTAGTTTCTCTGTGCTTTATCTCCTACCTTATGAATCTCTTGACAAAGTACCTTGAGGTTTTACTTGATCTTATAAAGGTTAAAAGTCCAAAACCCCTGATGGACAAGAAGCAAATTATCGCCATGTGTGAAAATAACTACATAGTCAGAGGAAGGTTTAAATAGCCTTTTATTTAAACATAACTTAAAACATAAAGGTACGTTCTTATGCTAACAAAATCAACTAGATCTCATGGTGATGTAATTAATCAGGAACAGTTAAATTCAAGCTAAAAATGTGGACTAGTAGTCCAAGACTACACAATTTAATTTTAATCTAAGCTAGCTCAGTAACTCTTTCATCATAACATATTCAATTGTCGCAGCGATAAGAGAAAGATAAATTATTACAAATTATTAGAGCCTGCAGGAATTCATCATCATGCAAGTGGAGGCCAGAAACAAACTTTGTCTTACAAACGAAAAACCTCAGTAATACAAATCAGTTCATAGTTTTTTTAAGGTACAAATCAGTTCGATAGTTTTTTTTAAAACTATCGAACTGATTTGCATTCTGGTGGAGAAGTTATGGTAAAGGCTGAAATTATAAATAATTATAAACAAGAACATAAGGTTGAAATTATAAATTGAAACATAATTATTTGTGACTAACTGGTTAATTTACATAATAATAACTGTACATAGCTTCAAAGATTATTTTTCTTTCTTCAACACTTTTTCCCTTCATTTTTAGAATTTAAGTAAAGGTATTTGTTATTCTAAAATGCTACATGCATTTAAAATGTATAGAAGAAGCTGCTCATTTTTATTTCTTCAGTAATATGAACACGCAGAATAAATAAAAAATGATTATATGGTCAGGGCTGGTTACAAAGCCGGTGTGGCAGAATTTTTAGAATTTAGTTATATGCCAGTAAAGAAAATTTAGAAATGGCAAAACTTTTAGAATTTAGGAACCACAGAGATTGCATCAAGTGGCGAAATGCCAAGCAACAGCCCTGTGTTTGATGCATTTGAGACAAACATGATGAATCTTTGAAATTGTCAGTTTTCAAATTCTTTATTAATATGAAATTTCCTTTCTAGAAATGCCTGTCCATGTGATTTGTTTCTAGAAATGCTTGCCATATTTTCCATGATTGTGTCTAGTGAAAAGTAGAGAGAATAAAGGAAAGACAAATAAAGAAAAAGACTTTAGAATCAGAAGTAAAACATTAAAATATTATATTTTCATTATTCTTCAAAAACCTCTCGAAAAAGTAAGAAACTTAACACAAACTTTCAGTAAAATACATCCATTACATGTTAATACCATGATGATATTTTTCATTTGGTCGCAATTTTCTGGAATCTTGTAGAATTGTGGGTCTACAAATCTTGCTTCAAATCCTTCTAAACTTCCCAAATTGCAATGTTTAAAATCCTAAAGAAAAATTAACCCTATAAATTCTGTAACAGCAAAAAGACAGAAATATTTCGGGAGAAAAAATGAGGCAACAAAGTGTAAAATTAATTTTATAGAGAAAACTGATGCATATTCTGAGACAATTACAAGGAAAAAATAAAACTACTTGAAAAATTAAAAAGAAGACATTTTTACCTAATTACACAGCTATTTTGCTCTTGCTAAGAACTGCTTCATAAATTGTGCTTTATAGCATTTATTAGCTTGTTTATTTTTCAGATTAAAAATATTGTAAACAAATTGCCAAAAGGGAAAGTAATGTCACTTTCTAATATGACAGCAAAAAATAAAAATGCTATATTTTAAAGCTATTTCTTAAATATAATTTCAATATATTATCATTATTTTAATGAAATTCATTAATGTTATAATTAAAAAAAAACGTAAAAAAATTTCCAGACCTCCAAATTAAAAATTATCTATAGAAACTGATCTTAAATTCGAGAAAATATTATTAATCGTCATATTTAGAACCGTTTAATAAATGTATTCCTATCCTAAAAAACAAAATGTTGTTTAAGATCTCTTCATTAAAAAAATGTAATAATTTTGAAATACTTATGTTTCACTTCTTGCACGGAAACTTAAGTATCGCACCGTTTATATCATAAACAGGAACAAATTCTAATCCATTTATCCATTCAAAGATGACCATATTTATCAGTGAAACGTTAAAAATATTCCTCCAAAATGCTCATCTACATTCAAAATGGCAGTTGTAGAAACATATAGAAATTTTAGATTAAAATTAAGGACCTTCTGCCAGTTTTGGCCAAAATTATGAACTTTTAAGGACTAAATATCAATTAAAAAAACTTACAAACTTTTAAGGACTCTTAAGGACAATATGAACCCTGTAATTGAGTACAGTGGTACCTCTGGATATGAGATTCTTGGGATGTGAGTTGATGTTTGAGCATATTCTTGCATCTACACAGGTCCATGCAAGAGGTTAGCTGCACCACTACTAGCACTGTAAGGAAAGCAAACAGCCGGCTTCCTTGTTTAGTTCCCATGGTTACTTGTACTAGATGCATCTCTATAATATTTTGTTTTCCCTTCTTGCATTCTTCGAGTTTGTGCAGTCATTTTGACATTATTATATATATATTCATAATTAATGTAATCATATAATAATTATAATTATAGTATTAAGATAAATATATATATTTATAATTATTATTAAGATACAACATGGACACTAAGTGAGTGATGTGAAGAAGTTGATGATGTTCCTAGAATTAAAGACTGAAATCATAAATAAATATGAACAGTAGTGTAGAACTTTTGTAATATATATAATACTGAAGCAGAAGGAGCCAATAAAAGCTATAGTGTCACCAAGGGCATTGCAACAATATTGAAATGCTGGGCTTTTATAAATGACATGGTGCGATTCAGTTGTTGGTGTTGCTGATGGAGTATCAGCTCACAGAAAATATTGTGACTAAGGCAATCATCTGTGAGAAGCCATGAGCTGTATATGCCAAATTTTTGAGGACGCTCCCAGGCTCTTCAAAAAATGAATGAAGAGACATTCAAGGAGAGTTTTGGCTTGTTTTAAAAGTTCAAAAAAGGAACTAGATCCATCATCAAGCTTGGCGAAGCAGAAAGCTAAGACATGAGGCAGTGGAGAACATCCTTGAAATTGATGTGGTATAGAAAGAAGCCAAAAGTTACATCCTCCAGCAAATCTTCAACTGTGATGAGACAAGGCTTCTAAAAGAGAATGCCACTTTAGATGTATAACACAGTACAAAGTCTTTAATTCAGACGTCCATAAAGCGGAATGATCTATAATTCAGACCTCAAAGCTACAAACTTTCTGCGCATGCGTTACATTTACGCATGCAAGCTTAATGTATAACGGACAGTATAAGCTAGGCTAAAATTATCTAATTATCTATTTCAGTTAATGTTGCATATTGCACTGTTCCTTAATCTTCTAACTGGATTCGGCTTATTACTTTTTGCAGACTGTTAGAGAAATTTTATAAAAAGTAAGCTTGAACTTTCGATTATGTCAAAAAGAGATTCCGATTCTGGAGCTGCCAAAGGATCTACAAAGCAAAAAGCATGTTTCGATGTCCATCAAATAAAAAGTAGAATTGCTGCAAAAAATGGATAAAGGCATGAAAAAAGTGACAGAGAGGTTGTGAAAAGGAAAAAATTTCGATTGACAAGTTAGTCAGTATTCTCGGCACAGCAATTACAGGACTTGAACAGCGGAACTTTGTAACTGAACAAGAAATTATGTCTGTTTATAGAATTAAAGAGAAGGTATTAGCACATAAAAGAGCAACTTAAGCAACTTACATTGAAAGAAATGTTTAATAAAGTAAACAAATAAATAAAAAGCTTTTTTTTTTTTTTTTTTTTGTTTTTTTTGTAAATTTTGATATCCTTTACATCATAATTGCTCTTTATTTCATAAATTATGGTTTCATATTTTTAATTTTATAATTTCTGCATGCCATCTTACCATATTTAATTTGATGATCTATAATCCAGAAAAAACCCTAATTGGGAATCTTTGAAGTCCTGAAGAGTCCGGATTAAAGACTTTGCACTGTATACATAACTATACAGGAGAAAACGATTCTGGCACATAAACCCATGAAAGATAGGTTCACACTGGCATTGTGTGCAAATCACAACTTCATAATAAAGTCACTGCTCATATACCTCTCAGAAATCCTCAGATCATATAAAACTCATAAAATTACAATAACAAAATTTTAAGTTATGTGAAGAGGTCATCATCAAGCAGTTCTTTGTTGAGTGAATCAACTTGCTCTTTGGTCATGCTATTAAAAAATACTTGGAGGAAAATTATTAATCTTCAAGCTCTTCTTGACAATGCTCCTGCACACTCACTGAACTTTGAAAATAATATCCTCAGAGAGTTCAAATGACCAACAGGTGATATCAAATTTTTAAAATCTTTTCATCAATGGCTATGGGGCTGTGTCAAAAAAGATTTTGAAGGATTCAAACCTGAACCAATAGAAGAATTGCTAAAGCAGATTGTGTCCCCTGGAAAGGTCAAGAGTCTGGAAGTAGTGAGGGAGACAAACAAACTCATTGAGGGTAACTCGGGAGAACTTATGACATAAGACTTAAATGAACAACAGACTGAGAAACCTATAAAGATTTTGGAGGAAATTAATGATGAGGAGGAGGTAAATTTAAAGAAGTCTATCTCTGAAGATGAAATTATGGACATTTTGGGAAAGTAGGAGGCAGGTGTCAAGTTCATTAAAAAAAAGAAATTTCAACATGTCACGCAATAGTGCTGTTGTTCATAGACATTTTAATCAGTTTAATATATATCAGAAGCTTTCTTAAAGATGATACAAACTTCTTTAGAAATATTTGTACTGAAACACATTTTAAAGTGAGGGAAAAGTGGTAAAATAGGTAGCAAAAACTGATAGAGAATAATGATGGTATGATATAATATAATTACAGTAAACTTCATAAAATCAAACTATTTCTTTATATTCTCTTTTATATGTTGGTATTATGTTTCATAATGCTTTTATTAGTTTTCTGTATAAAACAGTACACCTTTTCTCATTTAAAAATATTAAACACACAAAAAATGGGGGAGATGACCAATTGGGGTAGGGTTGGAATAGACTAAAGGTATTTAAGTGCATTTTAATGGGAGAAATTGTTTCAGGATATAATTAGGCTGACTTATGAGCTCGGTCACGGAATGAATTGAACTTGTATGCTGAAATACCCATCTAATTTCAAAATTATGCAGTTAAACTTAATAGAGAGACTTTCTACAAAAATATTTTGCAAATGCAAAACTTTCATTCAGTGATTAATAATTTATACATTCAAAAATCAAGAGAAGGGAATTTAAAATTAAAAATTATTATTCAAATTCAAAATTTATAATTAACAAAATACATGTTTTCAATAACATTAATAAAATGCTACAAAAACAATAAATGCAATACATATACTTATCTAAAACAGAGTTAAATGCTTGCAATGATATTTTTTTCAGTATTGCAGCTGCCCCCATGTTTGAATCGTTATTCAAGCCAGATATCTCAACACAATTTCACCATGTATTCTTATACCTTGCTACATGTTAAATCTTGGTTGATTAGTGATTAAATTTTGGAGTCCATTAAGGATGTACCATTTTTTCTTTTACGTTATAGTAAAAAACAGTAAATAATAAATATTTCTTTACTTTTAGCAATTTAAAAAGTTTTGAAATTTCATTTAAAATTTAAAACAGATTATAAGCTTGAATTCTAATCAATATCAATCAATTAGGTTTGACTTTTAAGCAGAATTATCTTGCAATCGTTTTTAGATAATAAATCACAATTTTGCATGCATGCTTCTGATATGATAATTAGAGCATTCAAATTTTTTAGCAACAGCTCCAGTTTAGACTTTCAAATAAAACATAAATTTTGCAATATCCTTTTTGTAGAAATTATGATTTTTACATGAATTTTATCTGCCTTTTTCCCCCCCCCCAGAAAAGTATCTTAAAACAAAGGCATTGTTCATTTAAACAGAGTATATGAAAATTTATGTAAAATCTTTTAAAATTTAATTAAATTAATTACATAACACATTTCTCATTTAAAAATGCTAATATGACCAAAGATAACAAACAATATTACTATTATTAATAACCCTTTCATGGGTCAAACTTAGAAACTTAAAAGGGTGAATTTAATGATAAAATACCAAGTAATTTTAATGTACACATCCATTATAAATATTATTTGACACACCCCTCCACCCCCCCCCCAAAAAAAAAATTCTGATAGTGTTTTTAAAGGGAGGAGAGGAAGAGAATAAACAGAAATTTTAACTACATTCAGGACATGCCTCCCCCCCCCCGAAAAAAAAAAAAGAAGCTCAAAGATGTAGATGTCTGTCAAGGGGCAAAACATCATAATTTATAATACATCTGAAATTTGCAACAATTCAAATTATAGCAAAAAATTGCAATGCTGATTAAATTATAAAGATAAATTATTTAGTATGGAACTATTGAAAGTAAGCACTTTTTTGGGGGGAACGGCATGCTTACTCTGATCTGAGGAGGTTGGAGGAAGAGGCTATTTTCATATTTATTCAGCTATTTTCACACTATACCTCTCACTATATATGAAGTAGACAATTTTCATTTTTATTTCACTATCCTTAAAATAACTTCAGATGACTTTGTGTTATTCCAAAGAATAAACAACAGAAAAAATTCTAGGCCTCTGCGTTGAAACTGTCTAGGCCAGCAAATAGGCAATAATTAAGATCTCTAAATATTATACATTTCACTACATTAAATTAAAATGAATTATCTATAGATGCATTTTTTTCAAATTCAAATCAGTATCTTGCCTTAAGAATGATATTAATGTTCTGAAACAAAGCAGAACTTAGATGCAATAATATTGTAGAAACAGTTGATGACATAGATGGAGATATATAGCATTTTGGCACTGTAATGAAGCAATTAATCTTACAAGTAATGATGGTGTAGAATATTGATCCACATTAAAGAGCAAAGCAGACTTGGCTGCCGAGGTAGATTAAAATATTGAACTTTTTATTTAATTGGCATTCACTTGGTACTCTAATCATGCGTATTCAAGAACATTTGATATTGCTGTGATAGAAAAAGAGCAGCAATGCAGCACTGAAGCAAGAACAGAGGTAGAGGCAAAAGTGTGCAGTTATCCAATATGGCAGTTTATTAAGAGAAAGTTTTGTTTAAGTTCTGAATTAGTAATGTCATCAGCATTACTAAGTCATATGTATGTACTGATCTAGAAATGATACAGTCCAAAACACATTATTATTATTTTTAGAACAGAGAGGGGAAATCCCTAACTAAAAATGAGGAATTAAGGGGTTATTGATAATTTAAATTATAATCTAGTTTTGCATATTTTTTTAATAATCTTACATATATAACTTTCTGAACAATAACACATTTTATGTGTTCATTAGGTAAACTGCTTTAAAAAGTTAAGTGATATTGCTCCTTTTTATTATTGTTAGTCATTCATAAAACACATATCTGCATCTCTGCTAATATAAAATCCTAAAATATGTAGCTAAACCTCCTAGCCTTTATCACTGGAATGATTAAAGCAATCTATCAAACAAACAGTTAGACATCTTAATCAATAATATTGTAGAAACTCGAAAAGGGTTCAAATGAAGAGTTACGTAATAAAGTAAATAAAAAACTCACCATAATCACTGCGTGCAAACTGCATATGTTGAGGATGTCGATAATGAGGTACAGTGAATGCACTACCACCATAGTGACGAGGGAGTCGATGATCCATACTCATAATAGGAGGCATGTTTCCATTAGGATTTACATGATAAGGCTGAGGAGGTATTATGGGGCTATGACTTCCACATCCATAATAGTTTGGCCTCCCAGTAAATACTGGCTCAATATGGTGATGCATTGGGCTGCTTGGTGATACTGTTATGGCTGATGGTGTAAGGTTTTTAGATACTGGTTTATATGTAGTTTGCATCTGGACACAGTAGCTTTCACTGGCATTTTTGGACTGGTAACGATACATCTGAGTAATAGCTACATCATCATTTGAAAGAATTCTCTCAATTTTTCTTTCTGATTTACTCTCTTCTTTGATTTCTATATCCTTTCTTGTATTAATTTGGACTTTTCTTACTTCTGTGTACTGTGTTACTCCTACTTTAGTAGAGGCAGCTGATGACACTACGCTGTTTTTTTCAACATTATGAGGAATTACTTCTTCTTCACAACTTTTCGATACTGCTATGTCAGATTCAACAGTCCAACTACTGTGATATGGAGTTTCTGAGGTTGTAGTTTTGCTAACATCTGACACATGTAAATTTTTATCAATACTTTTTTTTTCTTTCACAGAATCAGCTACAGTTTCGGATTTGAATTTATCACAGCTTTCTTTTGCATCCTTCAAATTAATAATTTTATCCTCTTTTTCTGTTTCTGTAATCTTTAACAAGCACTTGGATTCAAGACTTACTTCTTTTTCATCAGTATCAGAAGAGCTATCACATTTTTCATACTTTTTTGAAATTCTCTTTGGTTTTGGCTCCTGTAAGTAACTTGCAGCTAATATAGCTTGAGCATTTAAGCTAGCCATTCTCTTACACACTCTGGTATCAATTATTTCCACTTCAGGTACCTTTCTTTTCCTGCTTTTTTTTGGAATCTTATTTTCTGCAATGGAATTTTTGTTCTTTTTGTCAATTTTTACCTTATCAGATTCAGAGCTTTTAGCTTTCTCATTCTTTTTGTAGGTAGAATTAACAGAAGATTTTGTTTCTTTTTTTATTATCACATCATCTTCATCATCAGAATTTTCTTCATTTAAAAGATCAATCAAAGTATTCTCATCTGCATCATTTAAATTTTCTCCTGATGTCCGTCCTTCATTTTCATAAAGCACATGAACTTTAGCTAATGCATTTAAGCTAGCCATACGATGAGCTCTAGCAGTAGGCCATTCTTGAAGCATACTGTACGGAAATCTTGGCCTTAGTTCTCGCGTAGGAGAAACATCTTTTCGTTTATTATTTGAAGATAATTTCTCACATAATAACTTAATTGCTTTAGCCTTTCTTGCTGATCTCTCTGATTTTTTAGGCTGACGGTAACTTGATTTAACTTTTGAAGTAGTATGTTTCAAAATAGTTCTTTTCTTTTTGGGGTAATCATCTTTATCATTATCATCATCATCATCATCTCCCAATTCTTCTTCACTATCACTGTCTTCATCCGAAGATAACACTACAGATGTGGAATAGCTAACTTTTTTAACTGAAACTGATTTTCGCAAACTACAAGACTTGACAACACTGACAGATGATGATCTCTTGGATACAATGACAACTTTTTCATGATGATTTGCAGAAGTTATTTTCTTTTTGTCTTTTACAGCACAACATTTATTGCTTGTTGATTTCTTGACAGGGAATTTTGAATTTTGAGAAATCTTTGATCCTTTCCAGCTATCAGATTTAAACAAACATTCACATGCTTTGAGAGCATTTGTTTCTTTTGTTTCCTTAGGATGATTCACACGTTTTCCTTTCTCCAATGCCAGAAGTCTAGTGGCATAGCGGAAATTTCCATCTCTCTTTACTGCAGCTGCACGAGAGGAAGGCTTAGAAGCTGACATGTTTAATCAAAATGACAAACAACCAAGCTGATGAAATTCACATATTTGATTATCCTGAAATGAATATTCAAATTATGAAATACACATTCTGCATAAAAAATAACATCTTTTCTAATTAATAATAAAAATGAAGTACCTAGCTATCAGCTGGCACTCACTGATTCACCACCAACAGTTCCTAGGTTCCTTGGGGGTAAAATATGTTTTTTTGTGTTGTAGACTGGTTAAACAAGATGTTTTTAATTACTAGCAGATATTGTTTATCAATCCCATTTAAAATTGCATCAGACAGACTGTAATTCTCCACAGCTTGTATCTGCCTTAATATGCATTCCCTCAAACCAATTTTCAGTTTTTAACACTTTATCAACAGTTGTTAATATTATATTTCCATTATACACCTTTCATCATGTAGTGTTTCTCTGCATAAAAATCAGAACATTTGCGATTTTTTGGTGACCTACCACACATCTGGGAATAAATGAATTTTTTTCGGGTTCATTTCTCAGCAAATCTAGTAAATATGCAAAGTTGCACAAATCATTTTTGCAGAATTCTGAAGAAACTGATGTCTCTTTATTTAATAAACAATCAGACTTGCTTTTTGTTCGGAATGCTACGAGTACATACATTTAGCAGATTGCTGTACCAATCTATTCGTTGTTTTGTTGGACAAATTCAGCTAGTTAATATTGTGAACTAAAATTTCTTTTATGCTTTTGTTTTTATATTGCTTTACTGAAATGTATTTTATCTTTTTTCTTATATTAATATTTGTTTACATGTGCTGTATCTAATTTTGTGTAACTGATCTGGCAGCATCGTATTCTTCAAAGGAAAACATCTCTGAAAATAAAACGTAATATTACCTTTCGTCAGCACTCCACACTTTATGTAATAAATGCTTTCCTAGCTGTTTAATGTTAAATAAATTGAATTTAATGTAGCTCTGCATCACTGATCTAATGATACTTTAAGAGGTTATGGCTGCCAGTGCAACTTTAGCTGCGTTCTGAGAAATTTTTTGTCAACCATAACTGTGTGAATTCATCAGAAGTGAAAATGAGTTTCATTGTAATGACTGAAATATTTACTACAAACGAACTTCTAGGATCACAAAATTGGGTGTGATGGAAGCTGATGGTTGAAAGTTCACTTAAGGGGAAAAAAAGAAGCTTTTGCACAGTATACATGCCAGGTGCAGTTTTCATCATTTGTGCATGATCCTACAGATACAATAGCCATGTTTATAACAAAATTAAAACATCTGTTATCAGGAATGGACAGTTTAAGCAAAAAGACTTATTATGAATACACTATCAGAAACTCTCTCTAATGAATTTGAACCACTAAAAATGGCTTAGTGTGCAAGACCAGAAGAACAGCAAATACTGCCGGAATTGAAGGGACTGCTAATTTCAGAAGAGCAGAGAAAGATTTCAGAGCAATTTAGGGACAGTAAACTTGCTGTTTTAATGGTTAGTGTTGCTAGTGTTGGGAAAACTCCAAGTAAGCACGCATTTTCAAGACAAAATGAACCTGTTACTAAGAAAAGAAAACAGTATAAATGTTTTAAATGTGATAAAAACGGTCACTTTAAAAAGAATTGCAAATCCAGACAGTTAACCATGATGAAAAGTCCAACTATGATGAACCTTTTATTAGTGAGTATCTCATTATGTCTAATGATAATGCATGGGTAATCGACACTGGAGCTACTCAGTATATTACTAACAAAACTGACTGGTTTCAATCATATACAAAATTTGAGTGTCCAATTGAAGTAAGAGTTGATACAGTCAAAAGTCGTTAATCCGGACTCGTCGGGACTTCGGCGATTCCGGATTATCGATTTTTCCGGATTATAGATCATCAGTTTAAATCTGGTAAGATGGCATGCAGAAATTATAAAATTAAAAATATGAAACCGTAATTTATGAAATAAAGAACAATTATGATCTAAAGGGTATCAAAATTTACAAAAAAAAAGCTTAATATTTATTTGTTTACTTTATTAAACATTTCTTTCAATGTAAGTTGTTTCGTTTTTATGTAATAATACATTCTCTTTAATTCTTTAAACAGATATAATTTCTTGTTCAGTTACAAAGTTCCGCTGTTCAAGTCCTATTATTGCTGTGTCGAGAATACCGACTAATTTGTCAATTAAAATTTTTTCGTTTTCAATAACCTCTGTCACTTTCTTCGCTATCGGAAGTGAATTATAATGACGAGGAATTTGATTTAAATCATATCAAAGATGGAGTACATCGAGATGAAATACTACATTTAATAAGGAATTATAAGCCAAATAAAATAAAATCATCTGCTCTGAAGATAAGGATAGTGCTGACAGATCAACTTCCAATTAATTGCGCAGCGCCGCCGCGTTAAAGATAAACAAAGATAAACAAACGTTAAAGTTTAGATAAACAAAGGATATGCCTTTATCCAATTTTTGTAGCAATTCCACTTTTTGTTTAATGAACTTCGAAACATACTTTCGCTTTGTAGATCATTTACATATTAATAAACATATATCAGAAATTCTATTTGACAGAATCGAAAGTTCAAGCTTACTTTTATAAAATTGCTCTAACACTCTGCAAAAAATAATAAGCTAGATCCAATTCGAAGATTAAGGAACAATGCAATCTGCAACATTAACTGAAATAGATAATTAAATAATTTTAGCTTAGCTTATACCGTCTGTTATACATTAAACGCGCACTCATAAACGTATTTTGTGCACGCGCACAAGCATATTCTCAGCCGTAAAGGCCTTACGCGCATGCATCCGCACGACGCATGCACAGAAAGTTTGAAGCTTTGAGGTCCGGATTATAGATCATTCTGGATTATGGGTGTCCGAATTAACGACTTTTGACTGTAGTACCTGTAAATACTTCCCAAACATAAAGTGCTTACAAATACATCGACCTGAGACAAAGATGACTTTGAACTCCTTCAACGTAGGTTTCAAACCTACGTTGAAGGAGAAATTTTACAAAAGATGCAAAGACTTGTATAACTTTATTTTACTTCCTAATCAAACCAGATTTAATATATCGATTAATAATCTCATCCGATTTAATCTATATTTTTGAGTGGATAGAAACTGATAATTTGACATGAATTTACTGAACTAACATCTTCAGAATTATAGAAAGCAAATTTATGGAATTGTGAAAGAATCTGGAAGACAACTGTAATGATAAATTGCTGGATGTTAGTGCTGGAGAGATTTAACTGTTTGAAGAAAATTGCATGTGCTCTGCTTTTCACTTTTGGTTCCATTATATCTATATGAACAAATCTTTTCTCATATGAAAAATATTTTGAATCCACAAAAAAGATATTTAACAACTGAATATTCAGAACCATGTGTCAAACTGACAATGGCAAATTATACCTTGATATTGTGATATTAAGTAGACTGTCACAGGAATAAGGTTGATATTAAAATTAAATTTTTTTATTTAACTATTTTGAAGGAATATTTATATTTTATTTCATTTATTGTTTTTTAATAAATAGGTTTAAAAGATACATAATACATGATATATGCACAATTTAAATTTTTTATTTGTGTCAAAAGAATAGTTATATTTTATGTTGTTTATTTTTATGTTAATAAATATCTTTAAGTGATGTATAATTAATATATAATAGAACTCTAAATCTGTATTCTTCTTCTCTATTCTCTAACTCTGCATGCATCACCACAGGAATCCAATTTTTTCAAATATTTCCTACTGTGCAGTATCCCGAATCATATCGAAAGATTGGTTTGGCACACCATAGCTACAAGGTTGTCAACACCTGATCTAGTGCCTGGCTTACAGAAAATAAATTCCTTCCTGCATCAGGGGCATACAGTACATTTTTTATGAAGCTGTTTTACATGAACCCTGTACTCGCATTTCAAGTGATATGACACCATATCCATAAGCTTTCATTTTTGCATTATTACAGTCAAAAGTCGTTAGTTCGGACACCCATAATCCGGACCTCAAAGCTACAAACTTTCTGCGCATGCGTCGCTTTGACGTACGCGCATAGGCGTTTACGCGTGCGCGTAAGACCTTTACGGCTGCATATATGTGTGCGCGCATGCGCGTTTTATGTATAACGGACGGTATAAGCTAAGCTAAAATTATCTAATTCAGTTAATGTTCAGATTGCGTTGTTCCTTAATCTTCGAATTGGATCCGGCTTATTATTTTTTGCAGACTGTTAGAGCAATTTTATAAAAGTAAGCTTGAACTTTCGATTATGCCAAATAGAATTTCCGATATATATCTACTAATATATAAAGGATTTAGAAAGCGAAAGTATGTTTCGAAATCTGATATCTGTTTATCAATTTCACGCTGCTCTGCGGCGGGGGGAGGGGGGGAAACGCCGTGGCGCGTAATGAATTGGAAGTTGATCTGTCAGCACTATCCTTATCTTCACGGCAGATGTTTTTATTTTATTTGGCTTATAATTCCTTACTAAATGTAGTATTTCATGTCGATGTACTCCATCTTTGATATGATTTAAAGCAATTATAGGACTTGAACAGCGGAACTTTGTTTTGTAACTAAACAAGAAATTATGTCTGTTTAATAGAATTAAAGAGAGAGTATTATCACATGAAACGAAGCAACTTAAAGAACTTACATTGAAAGAAATGTTTAATAAAGTAAACAAATAAATATTAAGCTTTTTTTTTTGTAAATTTTGATACCCTTTAGATCATAATTGTTCTTTACTTCATAAATTACGGTTTCACATTTTTTATGTTGTAATTTTTGCATGTCATCTTACCAGATTTAAACTGATGATCTATAATCCGGAATCGCCGAAGTCCCAACGAGTCCGGATTAACGACTTTTGACTGTATTAAGTTGGAAGCTGTTGCTAAGCTTGAAGAATTTTGCATACTTTTTTTCAAAATCAAATGGAAAAGCTAATCAAGGCAGTTTTACTGGAGTATGTAAATAAGGACATTAAAGAATATTCTGCAAAGAATGGGAGCAGAGTTTTGCTGCAGCATCCCCTATACCCCCCCAGCAAAATGGGACAGCTGAAAGAAGAAATAGAACACCTGTTGATTTAGCTCACATGATCATGATTGCTATATCTCTGCCAAACTCAAGGTGGGCTTATAGTTGGTTAATACTGTTGCATATATCCTAAATCATGTTGGAACCTTATCAGTAGATAACAAGTCTTCTTTTGAATTGTTTTGTGTCAGAATTCCAAGAGTGTTTATTCATGTACCTAAATAGAAGCAAAAGAAGTGGAATTCAGGAAGTGAAAAAGAAATATCAGTTGGTTATTTAGACAACATTGATGGTAATTGGGTATGGTTAAGAGGTACAAGAAAAGTAAAATGTGCTAGAGAAGTAGTTTTTATCAACGAAGTAGTTTCATCATCCACTATTTGTTACATCAATTCCTGAACAGCCTATAAATGTAGAGCGTTACGTATAACACATCAATGAAGAAGAAAATAATCCAGAATCAGCTAATGAAGATGTACAATTAATAAGACAGCTCAGAAATTAAAAAACCTAAAGGCATTTGAAAAGTTGATCAATTATTGCCAAGTAATAAACTCGGAGAATGTCTTGGAATGCAGGCTGCAATGGATGAAGAGCTAAAACTTCATCAGAAAATAAAACATGGTACTTAATTGATTTCTCAGAGGAAAGACAAGCTATTTCAAATAAATGGGTTAACAAATTGAGACATTGTGCAAATGGAGTTACTATAACATATTTAAAGCTTGGTTGTCGGTTAAAAGTTTTTCCGAAAAGGTTGGTATTAATTATTGCGAAATGATTAGCCATGTAGTATGTTTTGAAACCATTCATTCTGTGATTAGTGTTGGTGCTAATGAAGCTCTGGATTTGAAACAATTTGATGTCAGAATTACATTTCTGTATGGGGCATTAAATGAAGAGATTTATATGCTTCAACCTGAAGTTCATGATGACAAGTCAGGCAATGTGTATACACTAATAAAAAGTGTGTATGGGGGCTTGAGCAGATTCTCCATTGCAGAAATAAAAGATTCAAAGATTTCTTTTCACATTATGGTCTGAAAGATAGTAAGGATGATCATGTTTGTATTGCATTATCAACCAACAACAAAAGTTGCTATTAGCATTATTTGTTGATGATGGGCTTGTTGCCAGAATACATTAATTTAAAGTTGATTTCTTTGAGGAATTGCAAAGTGAATTTAAAGTAACTTATAAAGATGATGAGCCTATCCTCAGCCTTGAGCTAAAAAGGTTAAGTAATGGTGATATATTTATTGGCCAACCAAATTATGCCACCCAAGTTATTTCATTAAATTTTAATCATTAATTATTTATTTTATACATTTATATCATTTATTTTTCTAAAGGCCTTACACAGAACTCTGGCACTTCTGATTTTGTAAATTAAGCCCTGTTGTGAATTACCTGGGAATACTAGCAACTACAATGTGAGAAGAGCACTGAAGGTTACTGATGTATCAGCTTTAATAGGTATGTAACTGAGTTTGGAGATATTTAAATTCTGAAGTTTGTAAAAACGGACTTAATAATATATATCAAAACACAGTATTTATTATTGCATTATAAAAGAATAATATATGGAGGGTGGTCATGAAAAAAACTTCCCAGATTATATGAACCCCTAGTGCTCTATCAGCTCAACCAATCAAAATGAAATTTCAGATAATGTTATTTGAAGGTAGATTGTGATGATATAAAACAATACAGCCTTTACGATTACAGTGAAAATGTTTCGAAATTTTCCAACAGGAACACTCACCTTTTTCCTGCACAAATCAATCAGCACACTAAAAACTATAAATGGCATTGGAACAATAGATATATATATATATATATGATGAAAATTGGCAATGAAAAACATTTGCAAAGAAAAGCAATGTAAAGGACCAATGACAACATAAGAGAGGAGCAAGTAAAAAACTTTTGTTTGAATTACAAGCTTTCGACATGACCACCACTGCAGATGATAAATAATGTATTGCATAAGGGAGACTGTTGACAACAACGTCGAACATATCATCGCAGGAGAAATCTATATAATTTCACGTTTTATACCATCTTTCAATTCTCACAAATCTCATGGGTTTGATGTGTACACCTTAGATTTCAGATAACCCCAGAATCAGAAATTCATCAGGGTGAGGTCGGGAATCATGAAGGCCGCAAAACTGCAAAGTTACGGGAGATGATTCTATCTCCAAAATGCTGTTATAGCACTTGCAGAACACTTTTGGTGATGCGTGGAGGAGCACCCCCTTGCATCCATACAATGTCATTATCGACATTTCACTGCTGCAATTCCAGAATTACTTAATTCTACAACACGGTTATGCACTGGAAACTTGTAATGCAGCATGTTTTTATAACCTATGGAAATGACCTCTTGAAAGAAGTATGGACCAAAAATAAATGTGCTTGTGATGCCATAGCATACAGTCACTTTAGCTTTGTGCAAAGGTGAAAGTGCCACATAGTGAGTATTTTCGTGAGCCCAGTAAACGCATTTCTTGGAATTTATGTTCGCAGTTAAAGAGAAATGCATCTCATTTATCCATAATATCTGCAGTAGCCATGTGTTACCTTCATCATATCCGATGAGGAAAAAATTCGCAAGTCGACATGCTACTGCTTCTCTCTACGCTGCAACATCTAGACATGTAGGAATCAATAGGGAAATATCCACAGAATACAGCAGCTTGAAGACTGTGATTTTTGGTATATCCAAACTGAGGGCAACACTTCCTGCAGTAATTTCATTAGGTACTTCCACAACAACTTCAGCAGGAACATATTTATTCGTCCAGATCATGGTCTTCTAAATACGCATCCAGTTTCTTAATTTTTTTTTTTTTTTTTTTTTTTTTTTTTTTTTACCAATTCACATATAGTTTTTATGGAACATGGACCTTATTTTATGATTTCACCAATACATTTGTACTGCTCTGGCAACATTTCATCCCTTCAGATAAAACAGCTTTACCTATTCACCTCGTTGTTTCCTTGTAAGCGTTACCCTTTTAGCATGTTCAAATACCTGAGTGAAGAACCAATCTTCTTACGCTGTTCATTAAAGGTTTTCCACAAGCGATGCTCTGCACGTGGTATTTTGTGTTTGGTGCATCTACTAAATAATTCACAGGGATAGACATCTCTGCAAATTACTATTTTTTTTTTCCAATCTAATGGCGGGCACTTTCTGACTCAGATTTGGCCATTCTTAGACAGAAGTGGAGGCACCTAACAGGCAGCCACCATTGCCTCCTATGAAGGGATGGACAGTTACAACCTTGCATCCTCCGGGATTCAAACCTGGGCCCTTTGGTACCACAGTAGACTCCCCTAACCACTATAATATCTGATGGCAATCCATGTGGATTATGTGTAGTGCGTCAATACACCTCCTCTCAGTGTTATCATTGGTCCTTTACAATGATCTTTTTTGAAAATACTATGCTGCAGCAATTTTTGCCATATGTGTATTGATCCAATGCAATTTATGGTTTCTCAATGCATTGATTCAGTTTGCACAAGAAAAAAGTGGGTGTCGCCATTTGAAAATTTTGAAAGCTTTTACTATAAATGTCACCGTAACTGTGACAGCCTCTACTGTTTTAACACGGGAGAAATCGCGCAGGGCACAGAGTCACCCCATGCATCGAAAATCAACAATCCCGACCGGAAATATTTCACGTTAATGAATCATCCTTCTAGTATCCTCCTGTCTGACACTCCCCTTGGAATGTGTGTTGCTATTTTTGCTTCTTTTCCTTTTCTGCGAAAGAAGCAATTGTTTCTTGGAATCCATTAGGAAATGGGGTGGCTCAGTCACCCCGTGCCACCGTTACTGCTTCCAAATTTTTCATTAGTAGCAGTTTAGCTTCGTGCTCTCAAGT
Source organism: Stegodyphus dumicola (assembly GCF_044657685.1). Lineage (NCBI taxonomy): Eukaryota > Metazoa > Arthropoda > Arachnida > Araneae > Eresidae > Stegodyphus > Stegodyphus dumicola. Next base: position 68,329,386 of record NC_140771.1, on the reverse strand, counting down.
GTTTCCATTGTTGGTCTGTTGAATTATTTGATAAATATAATGGCTTACAAACGTAAATTTACCGAATATGAAAAAGAGATGGAACGTTTGAGAACTCTATTAGATGAAGTTGAGTCTTCTGAAGAAGAAATTGATCAAGATAGTGAAAATGAATCTGATGAAGAAATATACAGTTCTTACGACAGAGAAAGTGAATTTGAGCAGAATGATGAAGATGACGGAAATCCTGATTTAGTAAAAAAGTATTTTTATTAGCAAAAATAGGACAGTTTGGTAGAAAGGAAAACCAAATCAAAAAGTGAAAACCTTCTCAAAATATAATAACTCATTTACCAGGATTAAAAGGAACTGCACGCAATATAACAGAGCCTCTAGAAAGTTGGGAATTGTTTTTCAATACTAAAATGATATGACTCATTGTAGAGTGTACAAATATTTATACTGAAAAAATATCGGTAAATTACACTAGAGATCGGGATGCCAAAACGACAAATGATGTGGAAATTAGAGCACTTTTTGGACTTTTATATCTGTGCGGCTTGCATAAATCATCACATACAAACGCACAAGATTTGTGAGCTACTGATGGATCAGGCAGTGAAATTTTACGGAACACAATGCCATATAAAAGATTTAATTTTCTTCTCAGGTGTTTACGGTTAGACAATGTGACCAATCGTGAAGCTCGGGAAAAAATTGGACAAACTGGCGGATGTGAGAGAATTTTTTGCCGATTTTAATGAAAATTGCCAAAAGATATACATTATACTATTGAATATGTTACTATCGACGAAAAATTAGAGAAATTTTGAGGGCGGTGTTCCTTTCATCAATATATACCCAGCAAACCAGCGAAATATGGAATCAAAATATTTGTCTTAGTAGATTCAAGAACTTTTTACAGCTATAACATGGAGATAAATGCAGGACAACAGCCAGAAGGTTAAAAATTTGCCATTTGAAATTACAAAACGCCTGTGCACCCCTTTGTTATGATCAGGCAGAAACGTAACAATGGATAATTGGTATAGGAGTTATCCTCTAGCAAAAGAACTTTTCTCAAAGGAGCTAACTTTTGTACGACTGAAGAGAAACAAGGCTGAAATTCCCATCGAGTTCATCCAAAAAAAAAACTAGGAAAGTTTATTCTTCTACATTTGGGTTCCAAAAGAACGCAACACTAGTATCGTGTGTGCTTAAAAAATCAAAATGTGTAGTTTTGTTATCTACAATGCATCACGATGACGCCATTGATGAAAGTGAGGATACGAAGAAATCAGAAGTAATTCACTTTTATAATGCAACAAAAGGTGGTGGTGACAAAGTTGGTGAAGTGTCATCGTTATACAGTCAAAAGTCTTTAATCCGGGCGTCCATAATCCGGAATGATCTATAATCCGGACCTCAAAGCTACAAACTTTCTGCGCATGCGCATAATACCTTTACGCATGCGCATATGCGTTTATGCATGCGCATAACATGTTTACGCATGTGCGTTTAGCATATAATGGATGGTATAAGCTAAGCTAAAATTATCCAATTACCATATTTGACGGAATATAAGACACACTTTTTTTCCTAAACTTGGTCTCAAAAAAGTTACCTGCGTCTTATACGTGAAGGATACAGGTTAACTTTCAATACTGAATGCTATTTTTAGCCCGGATAAAGGTCTAGACACACATAACTTTTTCTACATCTGCAATAATTATTTTGCACATTATTTTTTAATGAAATATTTGTCGCCAAAAAGCGCCAAAGCTCGAAGGTTGAAGTTTGAACAGGTTCAACGGTCACATTATGTCTATGGAGCTTTTCCTTCTTTACATAGACTTTCTTTGACTCAGCCGACACATGTGTCGGTATCGGTGCTACTCTGTATAAATGTATCAGTATCGGTGCTTAAAACTATTTATTTAAAAAAATACCCTGGAAAATATGACTACGGGAAACAAGAGATTAAGTTATACAATTCAGTATAAACTAGGAGTGAAACAGAGCAGCAGCAAGGCATTTCGGTCCACCACCTACCAAAAAAATTATACGTTCTTGGCGACTGCAGGAAGACAAACTGATGACTGCTAAAAAACAAAAACATAACTTTCGATGCCCAGCTCTATCTTGGCCTGAACTTGAAAATGGCGTAAAAATATGGGTGATAGATAAGAGGAAATCTGGGATAAGTGTTTCAACCAAAATGATAATCAATGAGACCAAATGATTTGCAGAAAAACATGGGAATCAGAACTTTTCAGGGTCTGAGGGCTGGTGCTACAGGTTCATGAAATGGCAAGGCTTATCAATGCACACAAAAACAACTATTGCACAGAAAATGGCAGCAGATTATGAAGAAAAAATACTAGCATTTCATAGGTTTGTTATAAATGCATACAAGAAAACTTCTTTTGAGCTCGGTCAAATAGGAAATATGGATGAAATTCCACTCACATTTGATGTACCATCCAACGAGACTGTGAGTATTAAAGGGTCTAAATCAATAACCATAAAAACCCGATACAGTCAAAAGCCTTTAATCCGGACTCATCGGGACTTCGGCGATTCCGGATTATCGATTTTTCCGGATTATAGATCATCAGTTTAAATCTGGTAAGATGGCATGCAGAAATTATAAAATTAAAAATATGAAACCGTAATTTATAAAATAATGAGCAATTATGATCTAAAGGGTATCAAAATTTACAAAAAAGAAGCTTAATATTTATTTGTTTACTTTATTAAACATTTCTTTCAACGCGCGCATGCGTAAAGCATACCTTACGCATAGCCGAAATTAGAAAATTGCAACCAGAAAACTATTTGATTTGTATTCGTGATATTTATAATGACGAGGAATTTGATTTAAATCATATCAAAGACAGAGTACATTGAGATTAAATACTACATTTAGTAAGGAATTATAAGCCGAATAAAATAAAAACATCTGCCCTGAAGATAACGATAGTGCTGACAGATCAACTTTCAGTTCATTGCGCGCCGCGAAGTCCCCCCCCCCGCGCAGAGCAGCGTGAAATTGATAAACAGATTTCGGAACGGTTAGATAAACAAAGGATATGCCTTTATCCATTTTTTGTAGATATTCGTTTTTTGTTTGATGGACATCGAAACATACTTTCGTTTTCTAGATCCTTTGGGAGCTCCAGCATCGGAAATTCTATTTGACATAATCGAAAGTTCAAGCTTACTTTTATAAAATTGCTCTTACAGTCTGCAAAAAGTAATAAGCCGGATCCAATTCGAAGATTAAGGAACAACGCAATCATCAACATTAACTGAAATAGATAATTAGATAATTTTAGCTTATACATTAACCGTCCGTTATACATTAAACGCGCACGCGAAAACGTGTTCTGCGCTTGCGCAGACGCATATGTGCAGTCGTAAAGGTCTTGCGCGCACGCGTAAACGCCTATGCACATGCGTCAACGCGGCGCATGCGCAGAAAGGTTTTAGCTTTGAGGTCCGGATTAAAGATTATTCCAGATTATGGGTGTCCGAATTAACGACTTTTATACGGTAGTTCTAACATGTTGTGCTGATGGCACAAAACTACCGCCGTTTTTCATATTCAAAAGAAAGATCCAAAAGAAAAACTTCCAACGGTTGTAATTGTTCATGTTCATCCGAAAGGCTGGATGGACAAAGCTGGAATGAAACTGTGGTTACAGGGACACAACTGCGCATGCGTGAAATATACGTCGCCAAAAAGCGCCAAAGCTCTAAGCTGATGTCGAAGTTCGAAGGTCATGTTTATCAAGAGTTTAAAGCTGTATGACTCCATTTTTTTCCATACATATTGACAGATATAAAATCAGACATCAAACTGCGATATAGATAATACAAGTTCAACTAGTAAAGAAAAAAAGCAAGAAAATTCGAGTTTAAATTATCGCGAAAAGTCAAAGAACGATTCATCTTAACCAGTGTTCCTCAATTTCCTGTACACGTGGCGGAGGTGGAAAATTTCGGCCAGGTACATCACAAAGGGGGAAATTCTCGCCAACAGGTTCCGTCGCCAAATCCCTTTTCGAATTGTCCCTCTTCTTTCTAGCAGCGTAGAAGACAAACTGGTTTACATTACGTCTATGGAGGCTTTCCTTCTTTACATAGACTTTCTTTGCTTAAAAAAACCCTCTCTTTTGGTGTTGATCAATTTAGCGCCCATAGAACTGAAACCATAAAGAATAAAGCAGAGAGAATTAAAAAACCAGATAGCTGTCATTCCTGGTGGATTGCGAGTGAGTAAAAAGATCTTGGGAGGACGTAAAGGCCGAAGTAATTGTTAAGTCCTTTAATAAGTGCGGAATCAGTAATGCTCTTGACGGAACAGAAGACGACGCATTATTCGAAGAAGGTGATACTAGCGATGACTGAAACAGTAGTGGTTAATGATATTCTCATTTTCGATGATGATGATAGTAAAAACAATTTTTATGGTTTTGAAAGTGATTAAAGTCTAATTTCATGATAGGCAATGTTTTCCTTAATCTGTGTTTTTTGTTGTTTCTCCTTTATTTTGTATTATGTTTGATTGCTTGCCATTCATTCATTTATTCATTATTGAAATTTACATATCATGTTCAAAATAGCTTGCTGTTCGTTAATTTTCCTTAATAAAAATATGTTTGGTAATTGCATTCAATGATTGTTTATTTGGCTTTTACTAAACGTGAGAACTAAAAGAAACCACATTTTCAGTTATTGTGTCGCGCGGACTATTAAAACTTTTTTTCCTTGTGTGTGGCTTTCTAAATAAGGGTGCATCTTATATGCCAGTGCGTCTTATATGCCGTCAAATACGGTATCTATTTCAGCTAATGTTGCAGATTGCGTTGTTCCTTAATATTCTAACTGGTTTCAGTTTATTATTTTTTGCAGACTCTTAGAGCAATTTTATAAAAGTAAGCTCAAACTTTCGATTATGTCAAAAAGAATTTCCGATTCTGGAGCTGCCAGCTACAAAGCGAAAGCATGTTTCGATGCCCATCAAACAAAAAGTGGAATTGCTGCAAAAAATGGATAAAGGCATATCCTTTGTTTCTATAACCTCGCCTTATAATTCCTTACTAAATGTAGTATTTCATCTCGATCTGCTCCGTCTTTGATATGATTTAAATCAAATTCCTTGTCATTATAAATACAGTCAAAAGTCGTTAATTCGGACACCCATAATCCGGACCTCAAAGCTACAAACTTTCTGCGCGTGCGTCCGCGTAAGACCTTCACGGCTGCGAATATGCGTGTGCGCGTGCACAAAATACGTTTACGAATGCGCGTTTAATGTATAACGGACTGTATAAGCTAAGCTAAAATTATCTAATTCAGTTAATGTTGCAGATTGCGTTGTTCCTTAATCTTCAAATTGTATTCGGCTTATTTCTTGCAGACTGTTAGAGCAATTTTATAAAAGTAAGCTTGAACTTTCGATTATGTCAAAGAGAATTTCTGGTATATATTTACTAATATGTAAAGGATCTACAAAGCGAAAGTATGTTTCGAAGTCCATTAAACAAACAAAAAAAAAAAAAAAAAAAAAGGAATTGCTGCAAAAAATGGATAAAGGCATATCCTTTGTTTATCTAAACTTTGTTTATCTTTAACACCGCGGCGCGCAATGAATTGGAAGTTGATCTGTCAGCACTATCCTTATCTTCAGAGCAGATGTTTTTATTTTATTTGGCTTAGTTATAATTCCTTACTAAATGCAGTATTTCATCTCGATGTACTCCGTCTTTGATATGATTTAAATCAAATTCCTCGTCATTATATTTCGCTTCCGATAGTGAAGAAAGTGACAGAGGTTATTGAAAACGAAAAAATTTCGATTGATAAATTAGTCGGTATTCTCGACACAGCAATTATAGGACTTGAACAGCGGAACTTTGTAACTGAACAAGAAATTATGTCTGTTTATAGAATTAAAGAGAATGTATTATTACATAAAAACGAAACAACTTACATTGAAAGAAATGTTTAATAAAGTAAACAAATAAATATTAAGCTTTTTTTTGTAAATTTTGATACCCTTTAGATCATAATTGTTCTTTATTTCATAAATTACGGTTTCATATTTTAAATTTTACAATTTCTGCATGCCATCTTACCAGATTTAAACTGATGATCTATAATCCGGAATCGCCGAAGTTACGACGAGTCCGGATTATTGACTTTTGACTGTATCACGAATACGCATAAAATAGTTTTCTGGTTGCAATTTTCTAAATTCGACTATGCGTAATGTATGCTTTACGCATGTGCACGTTCAAAGAAATGTTTAATAAAGTAAACAAATAAATATTAAGCTTTTTTTTTTTTTTTTTTGTAAATTTTGATACCCTTTAGATCATAATTGCTCTTTATTTCATAAATTACGGTTTCATATTTTTAATTTTATAATTTCTGCATGCTATCTTACCAGATTTAAATTGATGATCTATAATCCGGAATCGCCGAAGTCCCGACGAGTCCGGATTAAAGACTTTTGACTGTATTCAGCTCGAAAAACCAACAGATGGCCGATGGTTGTCTTTTATTGTGGTTTGAATGTCGCCGTTTTTAAAATAGAAGGAAATTCCTAAAAAATTTGGCTATATCTCTTATACAGCCTCACATAGAGATAAGAAAAAATATGCCAATGCTTCCTAAAGTGCGTCGTGAAAGCATCAATAATGAGACTTCTAGTGGATAAGAAGAACGCTCATCAAAGAAACCAAAACTCGACAAAGGCCGTCGTGCTATGCGATGTGCTGTGCGGTCGAAAGAAAATAAAACTACAATTTCTTGCAAAATATGTGATAATTTTTCATGCAAAATTCATTCTTCGTATGTTTGCCAGAAGTGTATGTTAGCTTTTGATCCCTGATTAGGTATGTAATTATTTTGAATGGAATTTTTTCTTAAATATTGAAATAAATTTTCTTAAGAAGTATAGTTTCTAATTGAAATATTGCAATTATTGTTTATAATCAAATGGTTTGTATAAATTTTATAACACATTTTCCTAATGAAACTGATTGGGGTGATCTAGTCACCACGCGCGATGTCCAACATCAATGTTGGGTGTGCGCCTTCTGCCAAGTTTAAATCATCACAATCTTGAGGACATACTTTAAAATAGCAATATCTGAAATTTCATTTCGATTGGTCAAGCAGATAGGCTGTTAGAGGTTAATATATCGGGAAAGTTTTATGACCATCCTGTGCTATGCTTTTTTTCTGACATTCAACAGCACCAGATGCCAGAGCATAAGAATGTACCCTAGTGAAGATGATTAAATGGATATTTCTAACATATTATCATTGCCACACACAGCAGCTTCTCATTTCTGGCTTGAACAAAAGTGCTTCAAGTGACTTAATATTTTCTGATTACTTGCTATCCCACCAAAAAGTCACGAACTTATTGGTGACTTTAGACAGCATTCAAAAACTTAGTGGCAACTAATTTTTCACCAAGCTAAAGCGCCAATGGCATGAGTCATTCCCAAATAATAGCACACTAAAGATTCTGTAGAAGAATAATCAGTCAATAAAATTTAATCTATTGAAACAAATCAAATCAATTACCTTTTTCAAGAAATGTTTCTGTATCTCTTTTTTTTTTTTTTTTTTTTGTGTGTGTGTGTGTGTGTGCTGTTGTTCTACCCATGTACCCAACAAGCTGTTTTCACTTAAAAAAAAAATAATAATAAAAATTCAGAATTGCATAAATTTGACATTTTGCACTGGCCAACTGAATGGTAAACTGAACAGCTATCTTAAAATCAATTTCTGATCTGCATTCTAATACTCTGCTTGCTATTCCTTACATAGATTATTAATAAAATGTAGTCATTTAAGAAGTATAATGCCACACAATAAGAATTTCTGCATTTTCTACTGTTGGCCAAAAAGCAGTATCTCTTCAGAAATACATTTTCGTTTTCAACAGCGAGCAAACTCCACAGTTTTATTACGATCTATTTAGAGAAAAAACAATGAAAAAATCTGATGTGGGCACCCTATGATTTCCTTGTAAGGCCTATTAAATTATCTACATTTTTACTGCACTTCCTTTAAACTTATTTCCGTGGATTATTCTAAGTTAATTACCGTAATTTCAGGAAGAAACGCCGCGGCGTTTACGTGTTTAAAACTTAAATTTTCAGCGGGTGCGGCGTTTCTACCCATGCAGCGTTTAGGTGCACTGAAAATAAAATATTTCCTATGATGGTCATTGTACATAGTTTGGATGGCCTTGCCATTGTGCATAGACTGGTGCTGTTCCCACACAAAAGACCACTCAGTTGCTTTTTGCGAACGTTATTTTGTTTACATTCTTTCCCTTGAACGGACCTACATGCCTTATTCACCCTAAACGAGATCTCAGAACAATAACATTCTTCCACCTTTCAAATCAACATTCTCATCAGTTTGAATAGTCTCTCTCCTCTGTGATTCGATGAATCTTCCAGGACCCATCCTCTCCCCACCCCTGCCTTTTCTGCATTTTTTTTCAAAGGCGGACACGACTCCACCTGCCTCGCAATAACGAACTCTGACGTATTTCCCTTCAGCATGAATGGATTTTTCTTGGCATTCTGCCAAATACAGATCCCATCAGTTTGGGTACAAGTACTTGTTGGATAGTTTTTAAGTAAGAAGGGAGCGAAAAATTTTTGAAAATGTCTCTAAACGGCACAGAAGCTATACATTTCTTATCTTTAATTTATTTTTGAGTTATGGTTTCATTTCACGCATTTTTCTTAACTGGTATGTCATATATCAGGACTTAGGTTGAGTTTTTGCATCTATACGGCCCACGACGATGTCACGCTCAATTTAATCTATTGCGGCGTTTACGCTGATGCGGCGTTTCTGTGTAATTTTAATTTTTTTCCCGCCATTTTTCTCGAGTGCGGCGTTTACGCTGATGCGGCCTTTCTTCCGGAAATTACGGTAATTGATACCTCAAGGCAAGTTGAAAATGACATAAAAAATTGTAATCATCTTAGTGGAAGTCAGATTTTCAGAATGTGCCAATCTCAGGTAACCATAAGGTATAACCATTATTCCAGCAACCATCCTTATAACAATCCTTCAGTTCAACAACACTGCATTTATTGCATGTATTGTTTGTTGTTATATTTCAACAATTTTCATAAATAAATCATTGATATTTTTTGCTTTAACCATTTGCAGCACAGTGTGCCCGGTCTGGGCACACCTAAAAGTTTCCTTCTGTATGCACATAAAAATTGAATGATAAAGGATTTATAGGTTACTACAGGTTACTCTGAATCTTCGTTATTTAAAGTAGATGGCAGCTCAACACAAACCAGTCCATATATTTTAGCCATGTTTAGTTTTTTAAGACTCTCATTTTTTAAAGAAATCTTCCAGACTTTTTTAGGGTATAAAAGGAATTGTTTGAAAAGAAATTTCTATGTTATTTTTTTGGCTGTATGCTAATCTCCTTATTCTATATTAGTTTTAAATTTTTACCTTGAAATCTTGCCTAAAATCAAACGCCGAACCTCAGGCGTACCCAGACCCAGGACTAAATATAAGGCCTAGCTCATAGAGCGTTTCGCCCTGAAACAGGCAGTTAGCAGTGATGACGTAGCAATGATGCCACTGAGCGCGGATATGCAATTGACAACATAGAAATTAGCGTTTTAAATTTGAAGAACCAGCGTTTAAAATGAGCTGTGTGTGAAAGATAGCTATAATTTGGAAGAAAATTGTTACGTGTAGGTTATTAAGATTTTACATTGGCATATTTTTCTCCCGATTCAATATAATAACATATATTTTTTTTTTAAATAATTTTGTAACTTAGGCTTACATCAATATTTCATTTAAATAAATACAAGTAAGATTGTTATCTTAATTTAGACAAAACAACTTTACTCACAGTACCTAAAATAATTATTTAATTTTTCAAAAGTGGGGGTTAACGGGACAGGTCTTCTTATACCAATTACTTTAATATTATACTTTATATATATTTTATCTAGAATGCTAAGCTAGCACAAAATCGAATCAATAATAACAGAGGATACAATAAAAATAACTGTAACAATAACTTAGCAGAATTAGTTCTCATTTGAAATATGCTTTACGCTATTAACTTCTAAAATGCCATCTAGAAATATTTCAAATCAAAACATATTATGTATGCTTACTTGTACAGTCGCAATGCAACTACAAGTTGTTGAAACATTATTTATTGGCTGCCACATTCGAAGCAATAATTTTTTTTTTTTTTTTTTCTTGCTTTTCTTTGGGAAAAAACATATGCATTTCTATTTAAGAAACGTATTCTAATAAAAGTTCTCACTGCAAAATAAACGAATTGCTTCTCTGTTAACTTCAGGATAATGGTTCTCCAGTTTATTAATTAAAGAGCCAATTACATGCTTCCCTTTATAGTAAGTTTTACCATGAACTGCACAAAATATGTTTTCGAACTCATACTGTATTCATCCATGAATGAGAAGGCGTAGTGTCAAACCTTCTAAGGACAATAATTTAATCCATTCTGAATTAAATATTGGTTCATCAGCACTATTTTTAGTTATTGTTCCCAATGATGGCCCTTTGTCTTGCACACGATAGGCAATATAACCTGCAACATATGTTAATGCTTCTTTTTCGGCTGTCGAAAATTGTCTGTCGGAATTCAATTCTGATTCCCAAGCCATAGCAGAATGTTCCTCTATGAAATCCAAATCCAAATCATCAATAGTATTTAATGAAAAAGCATTTTCCTCCTCAGTTTTCAAAGCCCTTTCAAGTATTTCGGATGTTAAATATGAATCAATATTTCTGCTTTCTTTAGTCAGGCATACTTTTGAAGATAAATTTGGCAGCTTATTAGCGAGTATTAATTGCTTTAAGCGGCGTATAACTTCACTAGATGATGGATGGTTATTAAACCAGGGTTGCCACTCAAACAGGAGAATGAAATTCCCTGACTTTTCCAGGTTTTCCAGGTGTGTTTCAAGAAAATTCCAGTCTATCTGCATAATGTACGTTGGCTGTGCTAAGAGGTAAATTAATTATGGTATTACTTGTATTGTGTAGCAAATTCACTTAATTATTCAATAAATCCCAGAGGACATTTATTCTTAATTATTCTTGGTATACTTTGATAATTTTGTTTAGTTTTTCACTTAAGAAACTTAATAAAATTTAAGATATATACATTGGATAACAAATGTATGTTTTATTTAATACTCATGATCATCACCAATTCAACACGAGGCTAATCCGGTCCTTATAAATCACAACGCAATGCTAAATAGTTAGGTTAGATTTTAGGTAAATTTAATTTGCGTGAGGTATGTTCTTAAAAGGCACCTTAACACTTGAAAACACAAATATAATTATAATAGTTTTTGTTTTCTCCACTGAAGATTGAGATTAGAATCTTCCCAATCTGGAATAAAATAAGGCTTTTTTTGCAGACATTCTGCAGCTAAACGAAAGAAAGAAATCTAATTTAATAAATTGAGGTATTTTATATTAATTTCGCAGCATACATAAGGAAAAAATATGTGCATTAAATTTCGTGATGGTATGTCATCATACTGCTATAATTAATTCCAGGATTATGCCAGAGAAAATTTCCTGAAATTTGGAAATATTATTTACTAATAATAAATAAATTTAGAGGGAAGAAGCAACATTAAATTATATGAATAACATAAAAATAATTACTTAAAAATTGAATTATAATAATCAACGATATTTTAGCGAATATAGTTATATTACATGGCTAGCCTAGATGACTGATTACTATTTTTTTTTATTTTACTGCAAAATGGCAAGGTATTTATTATAAAAAAAAAAAAAAAAAAAAGGTTTAAAAAGATTTTGCGGTAAAATTCTAGTATACGGTAAGGCTTTGGGCACGATTTTGAAAATTGTCGCCAAGACCAAAATGACCCGTTTACTGCGCATCATGATGTCGCCAAATCTTATTATTATTCTAACCAAAGAACGTCTATGTAAAGAAGAAAAGGTTCCATACAAGTAAAATGCTATTACGCCGCTAGAATGCGGAGGGAAAATTTGCCAAGGGATTTGGCGACGGAACCTGGCGGCCAGAATTTCCCTCTCCGCGATGTGTACAGGAAATTGAGAAACACGTGTTAAGAAGAAACGCTCTTTGACAAAAAGAAAACTACGAAAATCCGTTTTTAAATTATTGCGAAAAATCCAAGAAGAAACGTTTTATCAAAGGGCGTTTCTTCTTGGATTTTTCGCAATAATTTTAAAAACGGATTTTCGTAGTTTTTTTTTTTTTTTTTTTTTCTCTGAAAATAACTAATCCATGAATTAATTTACTTGAACCAAAAAATATTTTCTTTTCCTTTAGAGTTTAACCACTTGCGCTAAGACTAAACTTCACGGTTGCGGTGCCATGCGCTACAATATAACAAGCGGTAAAGTGTCTCATTTACGCCGCTCCGCATCTGCGAGTGCAATCCAGAGCTGTAACTCGAGAAATAAACAATCTCGTTGTTAGGCGACGTGTGCACCACGTTATTTTCATTTTTGCGATAAATGCTTATCGACGTGGTGTTCACGTCGCTCGCGGTTTGAGACAAAAGCATCTCGACGTGCGTGGCACGTCTTTTTAGCGCAAGTGGTTAAAGAAATTTTAAACGATATTCATTTTATGAACTCTTGATAACGTGACCTTCGAACTTCGACACCGGTTTCGAGCTTTGGCGACAGATATATCAGACATGCACAGCTGTTTCCCTCTATGATGGAACGGAGCCACAGCCACGTCTGTTGCAGAGAGGTTTTCCTTCTTTACAATACATATTCTTTGATTCTAACCTCCATGGTACCGTATACTAGGATTAAACCCATTTTGTTTTATACCAGAACAGGTACTTTCTTTAATTCATGCACTGCACATGCGATTCTCGAGAATACTGGAAACCAAAACTTGCGGGAAAGTTGCTTTGCCTTTCTAAAAGACAATCAAATTGGAGCTGCGAAAATTGGCTCTATGCCAGCTACCCGAATGACACTCACGTGATACAAAAAGTTATCTCTTCCGACGTCGGCGCAAAAATCGCTTTTTTTGGCGGGATCGTTGTATGAACTTCCCTGACTTTTCCAGATTTTGACAAAAATACTTAAATTCCCTGACTTTTCCCTGAATATTATGGTCAATTTTCGAATTCCCTGACTTTTCCCGGTTCTCCCGGTTTTCCAGGTAGCGTGGCAACCCTGTTAAACCTACCAAGCTCTCGAATCTGACTAAAAGAGACTTTCAAGTGCATCCTGAGTTAATCTAGAGGTTAAAATATATTTAGCATCATACGATGATTTCAAATCCTGGTGTAGGCCAAAAAGAGACTTTATTGAAATTATTATTCCTTTTTGGAAAGGCAGTAAGTTGGCTTTTCCTGAACTCTTAATCCACCAATGACTTTCTTCGTTAATTCCAAAGGGCCCACCAGCGGCCGAGCGGTAAAGTCGCTGAACACTGGTAGTTCGGTCTGAGGTTCGAATCCCGTGAACGGGTTGGCTGCCTGGATGTTTTCGTGGTTTTCCCCAATTGTAACGTGTATATGAGCCGGTTTCCCTTAGAAAGTCCTCCACGAAGGCATCCCTCCCCTTAGACAGATAGCCCTAGTGTGCTTTGCCATAATTAAATACACCACACCACATACACCACACCATTAATTCCAAAACTTGAATTTGTTTTTCATGATGTTCATTTAATCCAAATGCTGCTTTAAGTATTTTATTTGAAGGAGGGTATGTTTTGGTACTATTCATAATATCGAAAAAATTGTCGATTAACTCAAAGAAGTCGGATGCTTTTTTATTTCCTGTGAGGTGGAGTATACCTTTTGCTGTAGTTCTTGAAAATAATGTTTTCGCTGGAGCGACTTTTTGTCTCTCGTTTTCCTTGACCATTAAATAATTTGGTTTTAGTTTGTGACACAATTTAATTTCTCCTGAATCTTTATTTAAAACCTCTTTAATAATATCAACATTTAAAACAGTTACATCTTCTAAAACAAATCCTTTATCTAAAAAGTGGTTTCTCAGTAATTTGAGGCAGTGCGCTAAATCTGCAAAAACCCATATTTTTTTCGTTTGGAATACTGGATTTGGAAACTGAGAACTATTAATCGAAATCTGTAACTCTTTCCACTTAAGTAGTAGATCCTCCTAAATCAGACACTATTGCCTTCACTTCTACTCCAGATGATTGAATATGTCTTATGAGTGAAAAAAGAAGTTCTTTCTTCATTGGAGTGTTAAAATCAAAAAATATTGGTTGTTTCCACTGCGAAATGAGACCTCTGATTAAAACAAACTGCACTTTTTGAAAAGGACCGAGAATTTGGTCCAGCTTAGAGTCATAGCAGAGTTTAGAATCTATGTGCATTTCGTCGAAACTGAGAACGCATATTTTTCCTACAGAATTCAAATATTGGCATCTTTCCTTCATTACAGCAAGAACATCACTCTGAATTCCTGGACTACATGAAAATTTAGCGCACCATCTCTTTAATGTGCTAGTGCTAGGTAAAGGAATTCCCATTTTTTCTTTCCAAAAATCGTACCGTTTAGATGACAGAGCTCTTATGACAATGCAACGTGAAATATCTTCACTAGTCCACCTGATTTTTTCCTTCTTTTCTAGCAATACGTTAATTTGCGTCTTTGTAAAAACATGCTATAGACGTTTTTCCAAATTCTCCGATCTGTTCTGTTTTTTCCCTAAATTTCGCTGTTTGGGATTTTAATTTCTAAATTTCCGATATAAATTTCTTTCTAGATGTCGTCCACCTTCTTTGTCACTGAGCAAACATTCTAAAATTTTTCTTTTCTCTATTTGTCAATATTTTATTACAATTTTCTAAGGATATTATTTTGTTCTTCAAATTATCAATACATTCTTGTTTATCTTTACACTTAGGGCACTCAGGGATATTGTCACATAGGGCATTGTCACTTGTGAGTTTTATTTCAAAATCATTCACATTTGATTTATTATTGTCAGCTTCAATTTCGTTCTCGGCCTCAATAAATTTTCTTTGGGCTTAATTCGTGTAGTCTTTCAAAAGTCTGCATTAGTTTTCTTTTCAAATGTCTCCGATTTCTTGGTGTTATTTCGTTTACTGCACACGATAAATTTACTTTCAGCACAGCATTGCATTTCAACAGTTTCTTTCGCGGCTATCCAAGCAAGCGATTTCTTATGTCATCTTCATAATCACTGCACAGAAAATGTTCGCTGCAAATTCTTGCATTTTTCACATTAATAGAATCTTGTCTTCGACATTTATGTAACCATTCTTTCGTCAAACGCAAATTGTCCTTGGGGAAAGCATGAAATACAATATCTCTTCCTTTCGTATTTCTGTAAGTGTTACGGCACATTGCTACAGCACAAGAGGCCATATTACATAAAGGATACTTTAAATATAGAATTTAAAAGGAAAACTGACTAAAACTATAAAGAATAGACAAATTATTTTAAATATTTGCATTATTAGTAAACAAATATGTATGATTAAAATAAATTTGGGATATGCGATCTCCAGAAAATCGTCTCGCAACTGAATGAAACTACAGTTTTAAAGGCGCGAAATCAGAGCAGGTGCAACAGAGACACGTCAGATTCTCCCCCTCCATGAGGCTCGCGTCGGCGAGGAGTCGAACAAAGGAATGACCTAGCCCTTCTATTTATCCCTGACCCAGACCAGGCTCATCGAGAAACTACTACGACAGCTGAGAGACTGTATTCTTTGTTTCTCTGCATCTCATGGGTCAGTTCATTGACAACAGAAAAGTGGGTCCACATCCATGTTTCATTTCCTGCTTTTCTCTTTCTTATTTTCTCCCTCTTTTTTGGGGGAAGGGGGGAGGGGACATTTAGTTATTAACTAACAAATTGCTGGGATGATTTTCTGAAGGTCAAGGGTAATTTTATCAGTTAGCTGTTTGGTTTTTGACTAGAGCAGTTCTCTTTTTCTTTCGTTCAAAGTTTCGCTAGCGCTACTTTTAATAGTTTTAAGTTGTAGACGTTTATTTAATTTAATTTTATAGTTTATAATTTCTAATTGTAGATATAATATTAGTTTTTTTTTTTTTTTTTTTTTTTTTTTGGATTTTTAAATATTTTCTGCACAGATTGGAGAGGGCTGACTATTTCTGAAGCAGTGAAAGTGCTACATGAATTGCTTTCAGTTAGTGAAGCTGATACAGATCCCGGTACATGTGCAAAACATGCAATATTGGGTTGTGCTTTTTTACAGGTGGTGTCACTTTCTTCGAAAAGCACCACCATGAAAAAATAGACTATAAAGTGTAAATATGAAATGTAAATAATGTAAATATCATATACAAGTTACTTTTTCCCCCATTCATACATATGTAATCACCATATAACCAAAAAAGAGCTTTTTAGGCAGGTGTAGAGTAGCAGGTTTCCATATGGCACACCGTGGGTAATGCTAAATCTGCTATGGTATTCAGAATCTAGTGTTTTTTTAATTGTAGGCAAAATCTCTTACTCTTTTACATGCTTTCCAGCAATGCTCGTTTCAGCACTTTTTTCGAAGCCCTATTCAATCAGTGTGCCCGAAGCTTCAGATTGACCTATTCTTTGGGTGCCCAAAGCGGGCACATCCACAGAATTAAAACAATAAGTGCTATCTTCACAAAATCTTACTCCTCTAGGCCTAATTAGACTGCTTACCTTTTTTTTTAATTGAAATTCCAACTTTAAAAGGTAGCATGCCGGAAAGTGTTAAACGTAGTTTTAAAATATAAGCTTATGGAATTTGCCAGAAAAGGAAATATTACACTGAAATTTCTGCAAAAATACATCATTTTGCTGAAAAATTTCTAAAGAGAACAACGAGGAAATGCAGCTGCTGCTGCTGAGAAAGCTGAGTCTCCACAATTTTCTGATGTGTTTTAAGTGAAAACAGAATACTGTGTACTCAAGGCCAACTAGATATCTACAGGCCTGCTCCAAGCTGATGATCACATGATCTGACGTCATAATCTTAGGCTTTCAATTTTGTAAGTTGAGCTTGCTTCGCCGTAGGACTAGTGCTAGTGAGATAATTGTTTACATGTGTTTTTCTTCTGATAAATTTTGTATTTTACCGGAAAGTAAAATATTATATTGTGAATTCGAATTTATAAGAAAAAGTGTGTTTTAGAATGCCAAGAAAGTGTAATGTACCTAAATGCCGATCAAATTACGATAGCACTACTGAACATGTGTCCACTTTCAAATTTCCTTCGCATCCTGTACTCTCTCAGAAATGGATAAAAAATATTAATCGCAAAGATTTTGTAGCTGGCAAACACAGTAGTGTATGCATTAAGCATTTCGAAGAAGAATTTATCGTTCGAGAAGATAAAGCTGTTCGTGATGATGGGACGGTATTAGTAGTTCCTAGAACTATTCCAGCTTTAAAAAAAGATGCTTATCCAACGATTTTTCAAAACCAGCCATCTTATTTATCGAAGAAACTTCCCACAAAAAGAAAAACACCGGAAGAAAGAGAAGCAGAAATTGATATTCGTTGTGATAAACAATTTGAACAGTGGAAAAAGAATGATATTATTAGCGATTTTGAAAACCTAATAAATGGTTTTGCAAAAAAAAAAAATAGATCTTCCCTCTTCATGGATATTCATTACCAAAGGTAAGATCTTTTGGCTATCGAAATTAGAATTTTTAAACTGTCCAAAAGTGCTTGTATCTTTAAAAATATTGGAAGATTTAAATGTAAGAGTTTTTTTCAATGAAAATGAAATTCCCATTGAAAAGTTCAAATGGATATTTGGAGAAGAAAAGCTATGTGATAAATGGTCTAAACTTGAGACAATGATTAGCCATTTGGATGGTTTTTCTGCTTCTGATATTCATGATGACTCCAATTTAAATTTAGATAAAATATCAAAACTACTGTTGAAATGTGCAGAAACAGAAAATAATCCACATTCTGAGAAATTTAAGTTTTTGTATGAACAGATTCAATTAATGCAAATGAAACAGCCTTCGTATAGTGCAGAATTCCTTGCCTGGTCTTGTTATATATTTTATTGTAATCCAAAAAGCTACAATATTATACGTAACAGTAAGTATTTTATATTGCCTCATCCGTCATACTTAAGGAAGTTATCTCTGAAAATTGGCCGAGCAGATTCTGGATTGCAAACAAGTCACTGGATGTATTTGAAAAAAAAATGTGAAATTTTAAATGATTCTGAAAAAATTGTCAATTTATTATTAGATGAGATATATATAAAACCACAAGTTTTGTATAAAAGTGGTCGTGTTTTAGGTTTTTCGGATAATTCACAGATGGAGGCACAAACTCTGCAAACATTTATGATAAGCTCTATATTATCAAAAAACAGAGATATTGTAGCAATGTTTCCCATAAAAAACTTATCATCACATCAATTATTAATGTTTACAAAACAAGTAATTGACCATGTACAGTCTTGTGGCTATCGAATTATAACTCTAATATCAGACAGTAATAGAATTAACAGAAATATGTTCGAAATGCTTTGTGGTGGTGCATTAAAATCCTCATTTATAAACCCTACCATGCATAATCTTCCTATATTTATATTATTTGATACAGTTCATTTATTGAAATCTATACGAAACAACTGGTTCAATCAGAAAGATTCAAACCAAACATTTTTTATACCGTCATTTGAAAACTCAAATATTGTTTACAACTCCAGTGTTCAACATTTAAAAAAATTGTATGAAATAGAAAAAAATGATAATATTAAAATGGCTCCAACTTTATCAAGAAAAGTTTTATTTCCGTCTTCTATAGAGAAGCAGAATGTAAGTACTGCTATTAAACTTTTTGATGAAAAGACTTTAGCTGCTCTGCAAATTGAATCACAGAATAATAGAACTGGGTATGGAAAAGATGTCTTAGGAACTAAACATTTATTGATATAATTTTAAAGTGGTGGAAATTGTGAATGTTAAACACTCTAAAAAGGCCGTACAGTTTCGAGATGTATTTATGCAGCCTATAAGGACACCAGAAGATAAAAGCTTAGAATATTTATCACAGTTTTGTTCGTGGCTTATATCATGGAGCGATTTTTGCCCAACAACAAAAAACTGTAAGTCACAAATTGGGAAACTGTCAAAAGAAACCCAAGTTGCTCTTCTCCATACAACAGCAACATTGAATGAACTTTCAAAGTATTTGTTAAAAGAATTTAAATTACCTTTTATTCTTTTAGGAAAATTTCAGACAGATAACCTTGAGGGACGTTTCGGTCAATTTCGACAAATGAGTGGCTGTAATTATAATGTATCCTTACAGTAGATTATAGAGTCGGAAAGAAAACTAAAATTAATTAGTTTGCTTAAAATGCAGTCTTCTGAGAAATGTTCATTTATTTTACAACATTTTTCTTGTAATGATATTGAAGATTTTAATGATTATCAACTTATTGATAAGGAATTTGTTGATGTTTTGCATCAATCCAATGATGTTAATGTTACAGAAAAAGATATAATGTGTCTAATTTACATTTCTGGATATGTTTGTAGATCTGTATTGAAGCATATAAATTGTAATCTTTGCAGGAAAAAATTAATTCTTGACAAAGAATTAATAGTTGAATATTGTGAAGATTTTGCATACTTAGCTGCTATTGATCGAGGTGGTTTATTTTGGCCAACAGAATTTGTGCTTTTCATTAATACCTCTGCATTTAAAATATTTTCAATCCTAATCCCTGAAATGTATGAGAAATTATATATTTCATCAAAAAATCAACGTTCTATATTAATAAGTCTCATCACAGAGAAAGTTGAAAACAGGATTATTTGGGATGATAGTATTTGTGAGTGTGGCAAATCATTGCATGATTTGTTGAAAAGTTGTGCCACATGCATTTCCAATATATTGCTGAATAATTACTGTAAGGTTAAAAATAACAATTTAAAGGAAACCAATGACCAAAAAAGAAAAATGAGTAAATTAAATAATTCTGGAATTTAGGTGAATTTTTTACGTAATTTTAAAGTTAAATAATTAGTATTTGCAAACTGTGCATAATTGAGCCATGGATATATATATATGAAATTACCTGATCGTGAAAAAGTATATACCCTTTCCAAAGATTAACATTTCCACGTATAAAATAAATAAAATATCCAATAAAGAGAAAGATATGGCTTAAATTAGATAAGCTTTAAGATAAACAAATTGTAGATCATGATTTAAAAGTAATTTTTACCAAAACTAAAGCAGAAGAAAAGACGAGCAAGAACAATGAAAAAAGATTATGTAGTATGATGTATGAAATGATAGAAGAACTAAGTTCAATGGAGGCTCATGAAGTCTGGAAATTAGTTGAAAGATCCATCAATAAGAAAATTACGATGTTTACAAAAACTACAAAATAAGATTTTTGATGTAAAAACTGCATGTTTAAATGGATACTTGAATAAACCAATTTACATGGAACAACCACTTGGATTTAAATCAGATTCAGACTGCCAAGCATTAATAGATTGGATAAAAAAACCAAAACAAAGTAGTAGTTCAAGGCACATTAATCGAAATCCTTTGTCGTAAGCCAAAACAACTGGCTAAATCATGTTTATTTTTGTAGACCTCAAATCAGGGGCTACAATGATAAGCCTGTTTTGGCATTCATATTTCAAAAATTTGAATGGCAAACTTCTTGTTGATGTGAATTAATGATGTTTAACTTAATAATTAATATCTTATAACGTAATGATTTGCTGGATGTTTCATTGCTTAATACTGCATGCATCTTTTACTATTTGTCTATTATTAAATAAATTTACAGTGTATATTTAATCAGATGTTCTTTCATAAGAATTTTTTATAGCATGATATGGTGCTCATTGGGGTAGATTGCATAGTTATGATCTCACTTTATTTTCAGGGAATTTTATAATATATTTTTGGATATGCTACAAGATTTCTCGGCTAATCTTTGGAATATGGTAACAGGTAGTTTGGTGACATTTTGGTAAGGCGATAAAGGTTACTAGCTAGGACTTTAGCAGTGTACGTGGATAAAGTCAAGAGTGTGCGCCATGCCATTTTTGTGCAATTCTGGGATGTTTTTTTAAGTGAAAATAGGCCGACGTGTACATGGATACCGTGCATGTGCTATTCTTAAAAATCCGGCAAGCAGTGGGCGATTCTGCACTTTCTCCCAATTTCGCACCTAATCTTTGTCATGATTAAGTACTTTTGTTCCATAAAAGTTCTAATATAAGCGTAATTAAATGTTGAGTTAAAAAAAAAAAAAAAAAAAAAAAACATGCCTTTACTTTGAGAAAACAAAATGGCATCCAAAACAAAACTAGTAGGTTGCTGTAGCGGGGTTGGTCGCCAAAAAATCGCCAAGTTACCATAATCCAAAGATTAACTGATTTCTCGTATAATGTTCATGCTTTAAAACATCTTTAAAATAAAACTTTTTTTCTCATATACAGTCAAAAGTCGTTAATCCGGACTCGTCGGGACTTCGGCGATTCCGGATTATCGATTTTTCCGGATTATAGATCATCAGTTTAAATCTCAAAAGATGGCATGCAGGAATTCTAAAATTAAAAATATGAAACCTTAATTTATGAAATAAAGAACAATAATAATCTAAAGGGTATCAAAATTTACAAAAAAAAAAAGCTTTATATTTATTTGTTTACTTTATTAAACATTTCTTTCAATGTAAGTTGTTTTAAGTTGCTTCGTTTTATGTGATAATACTTTCTCTTTAATTCTATAAACAGACACAATTTCTTGTTCAGTTACAAAGTTCCGCTGTTCAAGTCCCGTTAATTGTTGTGTCGAGAATACCGACTAACTTGTCAATCAAAATTTTTTTTGTTTTCACTAACCTCCATGTCACATTCTTCATGTCTTTATCCATTTTTTGCAGCAATTTCACTTTTTGTTTGATGGACATCGAAACATACTTTCGTTTTGTACGATCCTTTGGGAGCTCCAGAATCAGAAATTCTATTTGACATAATCGAAAGTTCAAGTTTACTTTTATAAAATTGCTCTTACAGTCTGCAAAAAATAATAATCCGGATCCAATTCGAAGATTAAGGAACAACGCAATTATCAACATTAACTGAAATAGATAATTAGATAATTTTAGATTATGCCATCCGTTATACATAAAACGTGCACGCAAAAACGTATTCTGTGCTTGTGCACACGCATATGCACAGTGGTAAAAGGTCTTACGTGCACGCGTCAACGCGGCGCATGCGCAGAAAGTTTTTAGCTTTGAGGTTCGGATTATAGATCATTCTGGATTATGGGTGTCCAAATTAACGACTTTTGACTGTATTTCCCAAAATGTTCACTTGTACATTTATAATTAAAAAGTACCGGTTCTTACGTATTATCGCAACCAGGTCAAAATTTGCATAAATTGCTAAATTTGGCAACCCTACTTACGGCAACCCTACGTGTTATACGTAGTTTTGTAAAAAGAGCATGTGGAGATTCACAAAATTTTCCTCCATTTTCGTGCAAATTTTTGTAATTTATGAGAAAATAGCAGTGTACATGGATAAAGCGAAGAGTGTGCGTAATGCCATTTTTGTGCAATTCTGGGATTTTTTTTAAGTAAAAATAAGTCGACGTGTACAATGTTATGGCGAATACGGTTTTTAATCAGTGCTAAAAGCAATAGCCAAAAGATTTCCACCGAAAAAATAATTCTGCAACTTATTCAAATTCGAAACCGGAAGGGTTTAATTGCTATTTTATATTTTAAAAGAAAATAATATAAAAAAAACTGTATTAAAAATTATCTGTAATTAATAAATGTACATTTTCTTTCTATTCATACTTTTTTACTCAAACTTACAAATAGCGTCAAAACTTACGAATAGCGTCAACCTGGTTGCGATAATACGTAAGTACCAAAGTACCTTAAGATATTAGATTGAATGTTGAAACGTCATTATGAGAAAGAAAAAAAATTGGCTTTTGCTTCAATAGGATTGCATGTAAAATCATAAATGTAAATCAAAATTTTATTAAAATTAATATTTTTATGAATTTTGTTATGAAATATCACATATCTTTTTAATATTTAAGCAGTATAAATCAATCTAGTTAATTTAAGCAATACAAATTAATGTAGTAGTATGTGGTGTACAAAGAGTTTAAATATTTTTAAAAGAAAAAAAAAAAAAAAAGAAGAATGTCTAAATTAATTGAATACTAAGCATCTGTAAACTATATCCATGTTGGCATATAGAATGATATAAATGATATATTGTAATATCAGTGAGTCGTAGAAATTTATTGAAGTTTGAAGTTTATTTTTGTGGACCTCACATCAGAGTCTACAATAATAATGTTCCATTATTAATATTTAAAAAATTCAAATGACAACTTATTGCAGATGTGAAATGATAATTTCAACTGGCTAATCAGTATCTTATACTATCGTAATGACTCTCAGGATTTTTCATTGCTTAATATTGTGATTTTTAATGAGATGTATTAAGAGTGCATTTTTAATCAGATTTTCTTTCATACGAATTTTTTGGAGCATGATATGATGCTCATTGGGATTGATTGCATAGTTATGATCTTGCTTTTTTTAAGAGAATTTGAAATATATTTTTGAATATTCTGTGTAATGTTTTTGCTATAAAACATCTTTAGAATGAACCTTTTTTTCAATATGTAGACTAAACTTCAGATATACTTTTAATATATTAATGTATTAATAAGATTTATGTATTTCACTTAATGTCCACATGTGTATTTATTATTAAAAAGCATCTTAGGATCTCTGATTGAATCTTGAAAAATCTTTATGGGAATGAAGAAAAGAGAGTTCATTTTGCTTCAATATCATTGCACCGAAAAATAATTATAAAGCAATATTTTATTATATTAGAATTAATGAATTGATATTAATTTTATTATGAAATACTATATATGTTTGTTTAGTATTCAAGCAGTATAAATCAGTCTTCATAATTTAAGCAATATAAAATCATCTGAGAGCTTTAACATATTTTTTCTTTTTATTACAAAATGAAAACATCTCATGTTTAGTTCATTACATATGTTATATTTTCATTGATATTAACATACCGTATAATTTTTATAAATAATTTTGTGTCCATTTTATTTCTGTATAAAAGTTCAGATATGTTTCAGTTTATTTAAATCAGCTCTGCTATATTTACAATATCACTCGAATCTTATTTTTATTTTCTGTTTGATAAATCGGTAGAACGGTATTTAGTATTTAAATATCCATCATTACGATGTAACATAGTACGTTATTATTCCTAAAATTCGAAATATTAGTTGTAAAAATTAATTTAACTTGACTTGAGTTTGAAATAAAACGCTGCGTACTACATAAATGAATCAGTCGGCTGCGTCTACCGAGGAACGATCGCCTTCGATTGTGACGTCACAAATCGGTGGAGCAGGCCTGTAGATATCTAGTTGGCCTTGGTGTACTTCGGGAGAAGAACAGCACAAAAAAATTATGGAAAGATGAATAAGAATGTGTTTTATGTTTTTAATGTATCATGTAATTCTTTAATAACTTAAATTCGCATTTTAAACTGCTAAAGTGTGTTTTCCTTTCATATGTTGATAATGTTTACCAAGCTACAACAAATATTGAAAATTTAATGGATAAGTACAAGTAGAAGCAAAGCCAGCACTTATGTTTAGACACTTATGTTGTGCGTTCACTTATGTTTAGACATCAGGCCTTGCTAGAGTTTTACTGCGCCAGCCACGATAATGAGAACAAACAGTATTTACCATTCAGACCAATTTCTTGATGAAATAGGGTGGAGGGAGATGAAGCATGTAGTAGAGATTATTTTCTGTCCTTATTTTTACTGTACTCAAAAAGCACAAATTTAAGAAGGCAGATATTATGCTGATCATCATTTATAATTGATTGTTTGATTACATTGTGTTTAATTTTGTACATTTATTTATATATTGGTAAAATATAATTATTTTGAAAGCTTCATTATGTTACATATACATACATTATTTTATGATCAAGTATAACTATTATAGTACAATCATTGTTATAACTATTATATTTTATTGTATAATCTTCATTACATTGTCTTACATTATAATTGATTATCAGAATTTGATGACCTTCAATAATTATTATAATACAGTACAAAGTCCGAAATCTAAACATCATTTATCCGGAATGATCTAAAAATCCTGACGTCAAAACCACGTTTTTCTCCTAGGCTTTTTATGCATGTGCATTTGATTCCCTTTCCGCGCATAATAAAACATGACGCCACATGAAATTTATGCCACTGATTGCACATGTACATTTGTGTCTCAATTCTCAATTTAGGTGTGTGAAAACCTAAGTTGCTGGAAACTTTCTCTGACTTACTAACAGACAATCTGATTAGAGCTGCGGAAACTGGCTCTATGCCAGCTGCCCGAATGACACTCACGCGATATGTAGTTTCCCAACAAAATGATTGGTTCCAACATTGGTGCAAAAGTCACTTTTTTGGGTATGACATTCCCCAACTTTTCCAAATTTTAACTAAAATATTTATATTCCCTGACCTTTTTTGGTCAATTTCCGAATTCCCTGACTTTTTCCGGTTTTCCCGGTATTGTGTCGCAACCTTGTTTATTTAAAATATTTTCAAAACTTTCTCATATTTATATCAGATGGACCAATAACTTGCTTGTCAGTGTACTAGGGCCTAATGTCATTTTAGTTAATTTTATATAGTTAAGATCCTACAAAGGTGATCAGATATCATACAGCAGTGGTCTCAAACTCAAATTGCATGTAGGTTGTGTACAGACCCTGAAAGCAGCTGACAGGCCACATGCATGACTTGAAAGAAGTAAGGCGACCAGATTGTTTTTTAACAAAATTTCAAAGTGTAAAGTTCACTTATTTATAGAAACATATTGTGCTTATCTTCTATCCGTAAAAAAAGTCTGTTTGTTCACTTTTGTAATTCAAGTATAAATAAGGACTAAATATTTAATTTTTGGACAGATATTCATTTCAAATAATTATAATATTTTGAATTAACCAATAAACAACTTATTTTTAACATAAACTTAAATTAAACAAACTATGAAAATTTACCAAATTTTCACAGACAACTTCCCCATGGAACAAAGCTTGAAATTAAATGATGATAACTTATTCTGTTTTCCTTATGTGTTAATTTTTTTATTAAAACATGCAGAACAAATACATATGATCATATGTAAATATTTATATACAGTACAAAGTTATATACAGATATGTAAATATTTACATACAGTCCGAAATCTGGACATCCATTATCTCGAATGATCTAAAATCCAAACCTATACCACTGCACCAAAACCACCAACAAAATTTTTCTCGTAGGGCTTTACGTATGCGCATTTGATTTCCCCTTCTTCCCTCGCCTTTAATGTGTTAATTTCACTTCAACACTAAATAAAATACTTTGTTAATTTGCCACTAATTTTAAAGGTTTTCGGATATCGCAAAACAAAAGGTGAAATTTTCCAATCAATGGATTTTGTAAAGAAATATGGAAAAGCGGTAATAAATGAAGATGATATGAAAGAAGTTTTTAGTGCTTTTCTGTTTTGCTGGTGCAGGCAATAAAATCGCCAATAATGGTACAACTGATTCCAAACAGAATATCCTCGCTGGTAGCCTTTTACGCCTTATTTTCAAAACAAGTCGTAGCCATTTCTTATCAGATTGATTGTTTCTTTCAATACTGGCATATAATTAGATAGAATTTTTACCAGATAGTTCAACTTTATGCCTTAGGACCATTCGCGATAATTAAGTCAATTAGGATGCAATCACACCGCTCACCCATAGGCGAAAATATAGAAAAAGCAAAGGGTTCAATTCATCACTTCTAATGAGAATGCACTAGCACTAGTAAAACACTGCAGTTTTACATAATTTCTGAGTAAGCTATTCGTACCAAATGAAATATTTCTTGCACTTAAATTGAATTCCAAATCAAGATTTAACTTGAAATTATATAGATAATTACTGAGAGAATTGGATTTTTGTAGCGTAGTTAACATGAGATGGGATCACATGATATGTATCGGCGAATCAGGATGTTGAACCGTGAAAGCATAGTAAATTCTTAAATTAATATCTTTTTACAAATTTATTGTCTTTACTTATTGGCTTTTTACAAAATTTTAAGCGATATTAAAATGTTTATGCCTTCAAAATAAAAAAATTGTAGAACCAATATTTGTTAACATTTTTTATGTGTATAGTATATTGTCGGCAATAAAGTCTGCTTGGCAAGATTTGTGCCCGCGAAACGGAAAAGTACCGAAGTTTTTCATTGCGATAACAATGCTTCTCAATTATTAATCAATTATGAATGGTAAAATCTGTAGTTTGGTTCTAGATCCACAAAATACCACTACCGATAGTGCACAAAGTGACAGAGAGGTTACAGAGAACGAGATAATTTTGATTGACAAGTTAGTCGGAATTCTCGAAACAGCAGTTACAGGACTTCAACAATGTAACTCAACAAGAGATTATGTCTATCTACAGAATTCAAGAGAAAGTATTAGCACAAAAAAAAAAAAAAAAAAAAAGGAGCAACTTGAAGAATTTACATTGGAAGAAATATTTAATAAGGTTAACAAATAAATATTAAGGTATTTAAAAAAAATTATGATACCCTTTAGATCATAAATACTTCATTATTTCATAAATCACGATTTCATATTTTTAATTTTATAATTTCTACATGCCGTCTTACTAGATTTAAACTGATGATCTAACATCCGGAAAAATTCCAAATACGGAGTCGCCGAAGTCCTGCCTAGTCCGGATTTTGGACTTTGTACTACTAAAATTAATAACTATTATATAGTACAGTCAAAAGTCTTTAATCCGCACTCGTCAGGACTTCGGTGATTCAGGATTATAGATTATCAATTTAAATCTGGTAAGATAGCATGGAGAAATTATAAAAGTAAAAATATGAAACCGTAATTTATGAAATAAAGAGCAATTATGATCTAAAGGGTATCAAAATTTACAAAAAAAAAAGCTTAATATTTATTTGTTTACTTCATTAAACATTTCTTTAAACGCACGCATGCGTAAAGTATACATTACGCATAATCGAAATTAGAAAATTACAACCAGAAAACTATTTTATGTGTATTCGTGATATTTATAATGATGAATTTGATTTAAATCATATCAAAGACGGAGCACATCAAGATGAAATACTACATTTAGTAAGGAATTATAATCGAATAAAATAAAAACATCTGCCCTGAAGATAAAGATAGTGCTGACAGATCAACTTCCAGTTCATTGCGCGCCGCGGCGTTAAAGATAAACAAAGTTTAGATAAACAAACGTTAAAAGTTTAGATAAACAAAGGATATGCCTTTATCCATTTTTTGCAGCAATTCCACTTTTTCTTTAATGAACTTCGAAATATACTTGATAAACAGATTTCAGAATGGTTAGAAAAACAAAGGTTATGCCTTTATCCATTTTTTGCAGCAATTCCACTTTTTGTTTGATGGACATCGAAACATGCTTTTGCTTTGTAGATCCTTTGGCAGCTCCAGAATCGGAAATTCTTTTTGACATAATCGAAAATTCAAGCTTACTTTTATAAAATTGCTCTAACAGTCTGTAAACAATAATAAGCCGGATCTAATTCGAAGATTAAGGAACAACGCTATCTGCAACATTAACTAAAATAGATAATTAGATAATTTTAGCTCAGCTTATACTGTCTGTTATACATTAAATGCGCATGCGTAAAGGTATGCGCATGCACAGAAAGTTTGTAGTTTGTAGCCGGATTATGGACGTCTGGATTAATGACTTTTGACTGTACAAAGTCTGAAATTAGGGCATCCGGTATCCTGAATGATCTAAAATCCAAACCTCAAAGTCACAAACAAACTTTTTTTTTTCCCTATGCTTTACACATTTCATTTTTTTTTTTTTTCCATAATAAAACATGTAGAAGGATTCGATTCTCAATTTTACTTTGGCATTAAATAAAATATTTTATTATTCAAGAAGCAATCATTTCAGCATAAATTTGTGTGATCAATAATTTAGCTCCGTAGCTGTGTATCTGCTTGGTTTCAAACCAAAACATTCTACATAGACACATTGTTGATTTTATATTGATACTACAGTCAAAAGTCGTTAATTCGGACACCTATAATCCGGAATGATCTATAATCCGGACCTCAAAGCTACAAACTTTCTGCGCATGCGTCGCGTTGACACATGCGCGTAAGACCTTTACGAATGTGAATAGGTGTGTGTGCGTGTGCAAAATACGCTTACGCATGCACGTTTAATGTATAACGGACGGTGTAAGCTAAGCTAAAATTAACTAATTCAGTTAATGTTGCAGATTGCATTGTTCCTTAATCTTCGAATTGGATCCGGCTTATTATTTTTTGCAGACTGTTAGAGCAATTTTATAAAAGTAAACTTGAACTTTCGATTATGTCAAATAGAATTTCCGATATATATTTACCAATATGTAAAAGATCTACCAAAGCGAAAGTATGTTTCGAACTCCATTAAAAAAAAGTTGAATTGCTTTAAAAAATCACCTAACCATTCCAAAATCTGTTTATCAATTTCACGCTGCTCTGCGGCAGGGGATGGGGGGGGACGGCACGGCACGCAATGAATTGGAAGTTGATCTGTCAGCACTTATCGGTATCTTCAGGGCAGATGTTTTCAACACTGCGGCGGCACGGCACGCAATAAATTGGAAGTTCATCTGTCAGCACTATCCTCATCTTCAGGGCAGATGTTTTCATTTTATTTGGCTTATAATTCCTTACTAAATGTAGTTTTTCATCTCGTATATTCCGTCTTTGATATGATTTAAATCAAATTCTTCGTCATTATAATTTGCTTCCAATAGTGAAGAAAGTGACACAGAAGTTATTGAAAACGAAAAAATTTCGATTGACAAATTAGTCAGTATTCTCGACACAGCAATTATAGGACTTGAACAGCGGAACTCTGTAACCGAACAAGAAATTATGTCTGTTTATAGAATTAAAGAGAAAGTACTATCACATAAAATGAAGTAAACAACTTACATTAAAAGAAATGTTTAATAAAGTAAACAAATAAATATTAAGCCTTTTTTTTTTTTTTTTTTTTTTTTTTTTTTTTGTAAATTTTGATACCCTTTAGATCATAATTGTTCTTTATTTCATAAATTACGTTTTCATATTTTTAATTTTATAATTTCTGCATGCCATCTTACCAGATTTAAACTGATGATCTATAATCCGAAAAAATCGATAATCCGGAATCGCCGAAGTCCCGACGAGTCCGGATTAACGACTTTTGACTGTATTTTATATCCCTGATGCCAATCTAGTAAATTATCATTATATTTTGCTATCAACACATGTTAATTTGAGCACTGACTCATGTACCGATGTCTACATAATTTTTTTATATCAGTAATTGACTAGCAAAAATTATGCCAATCTTATGTTGACATTATGCTTGGCGATGATTACAGATTTAAGCTAAATGTGCTAAGAAATGTTGATGTGAAAAAATTTAACAAAAATTTATTTCTGCATGCTAAAGACAGATTTTGTTAATGATACTCATAGACCAAAAAATTACATTTAATGCTATTTGAATTAATAACTGATTTGTTATTCACAGTAACTCAGAACCGGTACCAGAGCTTGTATGGCCGCACTGAGCGGCAGAATTTCGGAAAGAGGAAATTTTTGGAATGTAGAGAACACCAAGAAGTAAAATTAAAGGATGACAAAGTTTTTAGAATTTAGGGAAAGCACTGGGATCCAAAATTTAGGGGTGGCAAAAATTCAGAACTTAGGGAGGTGCTTGGTAGTAGAGTTTAGGACTCCTAGAGACTGCATCAGGTGGTAAAATGTCTAGTGCCAGCCATTGATAAGCCTCTAGTATATGTGCGAATTTACTTATTCGGGACTCAGATAAGCCTTAAGCATGAGCAAAAAATACACATAAGTATAATAAATAACTAAATTAATACAATTCAGGCTTAACAGCCTCAGTGAATGACAGATGGAAGACAAAATTTAGCAGAAGAACATGCCTTTCTTCAATATCATGACATATTAGCCAAGCTAATAATGTATAGCAGGCATTATTAAAGTAGGCTAAAATTATACCTTACTGATTCCAAGGAATTTCAGTTAATATAGCAGATTGCCCTGTTCCTTAACTTTCTGATTTGATCCAGCTTATTATTTTTTGCAGGTTGTTATTATTACAGCAATTTTATGAAAATTAAAGTTTGAAATTCTGATTATGTCAAAAAAGTTTCTAATTCTGCAGCTGCAAAAGAATTTACAAAGTAAAATCATTTTTCAATATATCCATTAAACAAAAGGTGGAATAGCTACAAAAAATGGATAAAGATATATCTGTCTCAAAATTATACGAGGAGTATGGCATTGGAAAGTCATCTGTACATGAGATAAGAAAACAGAAAAAGGAATTTTTTGTGATTCCAACACCCCACTTGCAATGAATAAAGGAAAAATATCCATTATGCTAGAAGTGATGATCATGACAAAGTAATGATTGAATGGGTCAGAAAGCATTGAAGCAAGGGCATGCCCGTTGACGGATACAGTGCTAATGGCTCAAGCCAAAATATTTCATGAAGAAATTAATTTAAAAACCGAGTGCACATATTCAACAGGTTGGTTAACTAAATTTAAGAATTGCTATGGTATAAAATGATTAAAAATTTCAAGTGAAAGCTGCTGAACTGTTTGCAGATGAATTCATTCAACTCATTAATAGTAAAAAGTTATCTCCAAAACAAACTTACAACACTGATGAAACTGGCCTTTTTTGGCAATATGTGCCAAGAAATACCTTGGCTCATGTACCGATACAATGGTATGTACTTGGCAATCTCTACAGAAAAGGCTCCAACTGGTGTCAAAGATTCCAATGTGAAACTAACAATTTTAGCATGCACAAATGTTGCATGGACGCACAAGTGTAAACTTTTCATAATCGGAAAAAATACACTACCTCGAACATTCAAAGGAGTAAAAATTTCCCCGTTACATATCGTGAAAATAAAAGAGCATGGATGGCACAAGAATTAATAAATGTTTGGTTTGAAAATCATTTCACACCCAAGGCTCGCCAACGTTCGAATTCGATTAATTTACCTGATGACATAAAAACTGTCCTCACTGTAGCCAAATGTTCGGCTCATACTTCATTTCTAGTGAGAGATAATGTATCTGCATCATTCTTTCCTTCAAACTGTATGCCAATCATTCAGCCTATGGATTTTATAGTAGTGTGCATGGTGAAACGAAAATATAAAGTACAGTCAAAAGTCGATGATTCAGACACCCATAATCCGGAATGATCTATAATCCGGACCTCAAAGCTACAAACTTTCTGCGCATGCGTCTCCGAATATGCGTGTGCGAATGCCCAAAATACGTTTACGCATACGCGTTTAATGTATAACGGACGGAATAAGCTAAGCTAAAATTATCTAATTCAGTTAATGTTGCAGATTGCATTGTTCCTTAATCTTCGAATTGGATCCGGCTTATTATTTTTTGCAGACTGTTAGACCAATTTTATAAAAGTAAGCTTGAACTTCCGATTATGTCAAATAGAATTTCAGATATATATTTACTAATATGTAAAGCAGGGATGTCAAACTCATAGGTACACTTGGGCCAAACAAACAACGTTTAACTTTAGGCGGGCCGCAAAAAAAAAAAAAAAAAAAAAATCAATATACATAGAAACGTAGATTTATTTCGAATAATACAATAATAAACATATATATATATATTTATATAGAAAAGAACAAGAAAAATTTAATGTTTACATCCTGATACTTAACATCTCTTCTCTGCTATTATCTTTCCTATTTCGGGAGAAATTTTGTTTGCAGTGACAACTTTCAACGCTGACCCAAGATGAGCATCATTAATATGGTTTCTAATAGGAGACTTATTACCTTTCATGACTGAAAATAACTGCTTGCACCGATAAGTGCTACCAAATATGGAAATAATTTCATATGTGAATTTTCGAGTATTTTCAAACCTGGCTGGTAAATATTTGTAAAATTCAGGCACGCCCACTTCAATGAATTTTGCTTTCAAATTTGAGTTGTAATGAATCTCGATCACCTCCATTTGCATATGGCTGGGTACTGAGTCAATACATATTGAGAAAAATCGAAGAAAACAAAAAAAAAAAAAAATTGTCTTCGAGGGAACTAAAATCATTAAACCTCGTTTCAAATTC
Source organism: Stegodyphus dumicola (assembly GCF_044657685.1). NCBI lineage: Eukaryota > Metazoa > Arthropoda > Arachnida > Araneae > Eresidae > Stegodyphus > Stegodyphus dumicola. Next base: position 68,295,984 of record NC_140771.1, on the reverse strand, counting down.
AGTTGTTAAATCTGCAATTTTTTCTGCGTATTTTTGATACTAACAAGTATCATCTAAACTTGATTTGTTCATGCTGCACGTCGGAAAGTGCGTCAAATCTTCATTTTTAAGTTGTTTTTCCCAAAGAACTAGTTGATATTTGAATGCTTTAATTATGTCAAACATGTTCGTAATGATATGATCTTTTCCTTGTCACGATAAATTTAAATCGGTTAAGTGTTTAGTTATATCAATCAAGAAAGATAAATCTTGTATCCATATTGGATCGTAAAAGAAACTTACGTCTTGATTTTTCGTTTTTGAAAACTGACATATTTCTTCTTTCAAATCCCAGAATTGTTTGAGAATCTTGGAGCAAGATAACCAACGTACCTCGGTATAGTAGGACAAACCCGAATATTCACTATCTAATTCACTAAAGAAAGCAGTGAATTGACGTTGATTTAAACCTCGAGATCTTATAAAATTTATAACTTTTTTTATATATGACAAAACATTCTCCATATTTATTACTTTCGAATATATTACTTCGAAGCGAAAATATGTTTCGAAGTCCATTAAACAAAAAATGCAATTGCTGCAAAAAAATGGATAAAGGCATATCCTTTGTTTATCTAACCATTCCGAAATCTGTTTATCAATTTCACACTGCTCTGTGGAGGGGTGGACGCCGCGGCCCATGATGAATTGGAAGTTGATCTGTCAGCACTATCCTTATCTTCAGGGCAGATGTTTTTATTTTATTTGGCTTATAATTCCTTACTAAATGTAGTATTTCGTCTCGATGTACTCCGTCTTTGATATGATTTAAATTAAATTCCTTGTCATTATAATTCACTTCCAATAGCGAAGAAAGTAAAGTAAACAAATAAATATTAAGGTTTTTTTTTTTTTTTTTTTTGTAAATTTTGATACCCTTTAGATCATAATTGTTCTTTATTTCATAAATTATGGTTTCATATTTTTAATTTTATAATTTCTGCATGCCATCTTACCAGATTTAAACTCATGATCTATAATCCGGAATCGCCGAAGTCCCGACGAGTCCGTATTAACGACTTTTCACTGTATTTTTAAAATCCATGTTAAATTTCTTGAATAATGGCTTGACTGTTTAAGAATTTTTTAAATATTTTAGCATGACATTTGTCATGTGGAATATTGCAAGATCATGGGAGGATGTGTTTCCAGACACTTTAAAAAGTACTTGGCATAATTTATGGCCAGCTACCATATTTCATGGTGAGGATGATGAAAATGATAGCCACAAATTTTAAGGTTTCTGGCTATCGAAAACCAAAGGTAAAATTTTCCAATTAACTGAATTTGTAACGAAATGTGGAATAAATAAAGATGATATAACATAAGTTTTTCATTGAGACGACAATACCTCAATCATCAATCAATTAATGGAGTAAAAAATCTGTAGTATGGTTCTAGGTCCAGAAAATACTGCTACCGATAGTAAAGAAAATGACAGAGTGGTTCTTCTTGTTTTGAGGTTGTTGAGAGGTTCGAATTAAGTTACTTAGGTATGAAAAAATTTTGATTGATTAGTTAGTCTCGGAATTCTCGACACAGTAATTACAGGACTTGAACAAAATGGAACTTTGCAACTGAACAAAAAATGATAGCTTTCTATAGAATAATAGAGAAAGTATTAGCACAAAAATTGAAGCAACTCAGATTGAAAGAAATGTAAACAAATAAGTGTTTTTGATTGATCTTTACAATATGGTAACTGGTAGTTTGGCGACATTTTGGAGGCGATAAAGGTTACTACCTGGGACTTTGGTTATAATGTGAGTAGTACTCAGTTCCGATTACGCATTATTTTGTGTGAGGGAAATGAGAGATCATGGGATATGTCATGTGATATTAATGGACGAATTACGGTTCTTTAATTGGAAAATGGGCGAAATCGGGAAAAAATCTGGAAATTTTGTATTTGGCTTTATTCTGTGTTGTGTGAAACAGTGTTGGTTAATTTTTGGATCCCATTGCCGTAACTAAAGTGAATTCGAAATGGGTGTTTAGTGGTATTGAAAAGGGTAGTAATAAATGTTTTTTAAGGTTGTGGGAGATAGAAATAAAGATGTTTTATTAAGTTATTTATTTTACCTGCTACCTTGCTGTGAAATATAAGTATGATTTTAAAGATCCTGAAACAGAAAGAAGAAAAGTTTATCGGACATGTAATCAAGATTCTGAAGAAGATTAGGTAAGTTAGTATTTTTAATTATTTGAGGATATTATTTTTACGCATTGTTCTAAATGTAAGGTGGAAAGGAATTTGGTATTATTGGGAAAATTGTTATTAGCAATGATTTAGTTTAAAGTAATTAGGATTGCAAGGTAATTTTTATTAATTTAATGTATGTGCTCATTTATATTTTAAGTAGTGTTTTTGAATTTAATTATATTTTAATTAAATGATAGTTATTTTGTGAATTTTATGTTTGTAGGAATTTGGTATACGTTTTAGTTGAAGTAAACGTGCATGGAAATAATTTAAATATCTGACACTAAGTATTTATAATGGTTGCGGTATGAATTTGTTGGTGACGTTTATAATATAATAGATGATTTAGAGATAAAAGTTTTTGGATATTTTATTTATTTTATATGTGGAAATGTTCATATTTGGAAAGGGTATATACTTTTTCGTTATTAGGTAATTTCATATATGTTCTTTTTACCGGGTTTAAAGATTGAGAAAATTGTCATGTATTTTCGTGAAATTTTTCTAATTTATGAGAAAAAAGCAGTGTACATGGATATAGTGAAGAGTGTGCGCAATGCCATTTTTGTGCAATTCTGGGATGTTTTTTTAAGTAAAAATAAGTCGGCGTGTACATGGTTTATGTGTATGTGTTATTTTGAAAAACGCGTAAGGAGTATGGTATTGTGCACTTTTTCCCAATTTTGCAGTGAATATTTGTCATGATTAAGCAGTTTTGTTTGATAAAATTTCTAGCATAAGTGTAATTCGGCTAGTAGATTGTTGGAAGAAGTGTTCAGTAGATAAAAAGAAAAGAAACATGTCTTTACTTCGTGAAGACAAAATGGCGGCGTGGAAAAAAAATAGAGGGTTGCTGTAGGAGAGTTGGTTGCCAAATTTTCGCCAAAAAATCGCCAAGTTACCATAATGTAAAGATCAACCCCATTCAGTTATGTTTGCCTTTTTTTTATATAGATTATAATAATGATCTGAAATAGTTATTTACTCTTATGCTTCCATTCAGTTATGTTTAGCCTTTTTTATATAAATTATAATGATATAAAAGTATTACAGTCAAAAGTCGTTAATCCGGACTCATCCGGACTTTGGCTATTCCGGATTATGGATTTTTCCGGATTATAGATCATCAGTTTAAATCTGGTAAAATGGCATGCAGAAATTATAAAATTAAAAATATGAAACCGTAATTTACGAAATAAAGAACAATTATGATCTAAAGGGTATCAAAATTTACAAAAAAAAAAAAAAAAGCTTAATATTTATTTGTTTACTTTATTAAACATTTCTTTCAATGTAAGTTGTTTAAGTTGCTTCATTTTTTATGTTATAATACATTCTCTTTAATTCTATAAACAGACATAATTTCTTGTTCAGTTACAAAGTTCCGCTGTTCAAGTCCTATAATTGCTGTGTCGAGAAGAGAATACCGACTAATTTGTCAATTGAAATTTTTTCGTTTTCAATAACCTCTGTTACTTTCTTCGCTATCGGAAGCGAATTATAATGACGAGGCATTTGATTTAAATCATATCAAAGACCAGATGAAATACTACATTGAGTAAGCAATTATAAGCCAAATAAAATAAAAACATCTGCCCTTAAGATAAGGATAGTGCTGACAGATCAACTTCCAATTCAATGCAGGCTGCGGCGCGTTAAAGATAAACAAAGTTTAGATAAACAAAGGATATGGCCTTTATCCATTTTTTGCAGCAATACCACTTTTTGTTTAATGGACTCCGAAAGATACTTTCGCTTTGTATATCCTTTACATATTAGTAAATATATATCGGAAATTCTATTTGACATAATCGAAAGTTCAAGCTTACTTTTATAAAATTGCTCTAACAGTCTGCAAAAAATAATAATCCGGATCCAATTCGAAGATTAAAGAACAACGCAATCTGCAACATTAACTGAAATAGATAATTAGATAATTTTAGCTTAGCTTATCCCGTCCGTTATACATTAAGCGCGCATTCGTAAACGTATTTTGCGCACGCGCACACGCAAATTCCAGCGGTAAAGGTCTTACGCACATGCGTCAACGTGACGCATGCGCAGAAAATTTGTAGCTTTGTGGTCCGGATTATAGATCATTCCGGATTATGGGTGTCCGAATTAACGACCTTTGACTGTATATGAAATTAACCTTTTATCTAAATTAAACAATAAAATCTTAGTTATTTACTATTATACTTCCTTTCTCTCGTTAGGGTTGCCACAATTATTTTTGGCAGCAACAACAATTATTTTTGGCATCAACAATAGTTTGGCAATTTTTACAGTCCTCAAAACGGAATAGTACCGAGAAATCCTGTGCAAATCTACCTTAAGAAGATCATATTTGGATGCTGCATGCATTAATGCAGTTGAGATTATTCAAAGTGCAGTTGCAGATAACAGTATTTTCATTTCCATTTATGAAAGAACTCATGGTGTGGGCTGGTTCATATGGGAATCGTAGACATTAGGACAATAAATCAACGTGTACATGGTTTATGTGTATGGGTTATTTTGAAAAACGCGTAAGGAGTATGGTACTGTGCTATTTTTCCCAATTTTGCAGTGAATATTTGTCATGATTAAGCAGTTTTGTTAGATAAAATTTCTAGCAAAAGTGTAATTCGGCTAGTAGATTGTTGGAAGAAGTGTTCAGTAGATAAAAAGAAAAGAAACATGTCTTTACTTCGTGAAGACAAAATGGCGGCGGGGAAAAAAAATAGAGGGTTGCTGTAGGAGAGTTGGTTGCCAAATATTCGCCAAAATATCGCCAAATTACCATAATGTAAAGATTAACCGTGTTTTTTTTTTTTTTTTTAATTTTTTTTTTTTTTTTTTTTTTTTTTTTTAAATTTTGACACCCTTGACATCATAAATGCTTCATTATTTCATAAACCTCGATTTCATATTTTTAACTTTTTAGTTTTTACATGCCGTCTTACTAGATTTAAACTGATGATCTAATATCTGGAAAAATCCCAAATCCGGAATCAGTAAAGTCCCGATGAGTCCGTATCTTGGACTTCATACTGTATATCTTTTTTTTTATCTTTGAACTAAAATATATGTGCACTAATATACACTGAAAAAAAAAAAAAAAAAAAAAAAAGAAACTTCTTAATAAGTTTTAATAATTATATGGTAATAAATTCTTATTATAGCTACTGTTATAATTCTTATTATAGTTACTCTTATAATTCTTATTAAATTAGAATAATTATAATAAATAATTATTATATTTTGTTTTGATTTGGAGGGCTAAAATCTCTATGCATTATTATACATAATTGAGCTACCCAACCGCTATAGTGTTTAGCATCGCTGACTGCCATGCCAAAGGGCCTGTGTTCAAATCCCAGAGATGGCATGGATACTTGCAAATGTATATTGTCATTGCAGCATGGAGGCACTCTAAATATGCGGCAAGCCGAAACCTTTCTCGAAAGGTTGTTGATAGGAAAAGAGGGGTGGGAGATCCTCAGATCTGTCCGCTCTCCATCAAAATTGGGGGCGGGACTGAGCCAAGTCCCACTATCACCTGTAAGGTGCTCAAAGCTGTTGTCAGTGGCAGGCTCCATCTTCCGCTCCTTGCCACAAGGAATTTCGTGGGTTTGGGCTGACTGTAGGTTAAACACCTGCTGACTTTTTTTTTAAACCACAGAAAGAATATTTCTGTTAAAAGATATGGTTCCATTACTTTTAGGAATCTTATTTTTAAAAGTAAGCAATGAAATATACACTGTTCAAGTAAAATTCATATGTTATAAAAAAATTTCAATATATTTGGTTTCCAGTGTTGCACATTAAAGTGAATCTTCACATTTATTTCTGCAAATATGAAATAAAGGCACAAAAGGCAGGTGACAATAGGATCCCACCATGACATGACAGCTTTCCCTCCTTTGATAGCAATTCTCTCCTCACATGACCTCCTTATTCTACAGCATTTAACTAACAGCCCTTGTGGACGATCCTAAGTGTTTTGGCAGAATACCAGCCAAGGTTATGTTTGATGCAGTCAAATTATAACTGTTAAGCTTCTCCCTCGGACAGATTTCTGAGAGAACACCAAAGGAATTGGTCCAATGGTCTCCCATTCCTCTTTCCCTACCATCAACCTCTTGAAAGGGTTTTTGCTCACCACATATTTTCAATGCCCTCTTGCAGCACAGACAATATACACTTACAAACATCCATGTCTTTTCTGAGATTTGAACCCAAGTGCTTCAGTATGGTGGTCACTATCCATTATCCTCACCAGGTGGCACTAAATAACAACAGTAAGAAGGGCTTCTTATTAGGGATTGAGCAGATTATGATATGATCACTGAACCCTAAGACGCAGAAAGAATTTTGTAAATACTGCAGACTGTACTAATACTCAAATAATTGGGTTTAATCCTAGTATCCGGTGCATACGGGATTTGGCAACTTTTAATGATGAGCAGTAAAAACGGGACATATACGATGAGTAGTAAACGGGTCATTCAAAGAATATATATAGTTATACATAGTATATACTGTGTATATAGTGATAGTATATAGTGTATAGTATATACATAGATGTTCTTTGGGTCATTTTTGGTGTTCGCGATAATTTTCAAAATCGCACCAAGGCTGCAACATATACTAGGATTTTATCAACAACTGAATCAAGATGGGAGATTTGGAAGCTAAAGGATTTACATAACATGCAAATACTTTCTCGTCATCTTCCAGAAATATCGTGCAGATTTGTTAATAAACACAATGAATATTTTTAGGCATGCTGCATGACATTTAAAATATATACAGTTGAATGGCTCATAAAAATGGCGTTTTAAAGACCACTCCTTTTGTGAAACTGAACAGCATTTAAAATTAATGAAACAAAAAATTTTAATAGGCTATTAAATTTGGAAACATTTTTATTTGTGTGTTCTCAATTATTTGTACTTATTTTCATATTTACAAATAGCATTTTGGTGGCATTAACTAAGACATAATAAATGTCGTAGATCAAATACTACATCATTCCCAAAAAGTATATAATGTCACATTCTGGAGATTAATTCTTAAACTAGTAGGCTTACTGTAATAGAATGTTTTAAATATTACACTAGAAAACTGGATTGTAATTTTCATGATTTTTTATACTTAATTTATAAAGATGAAAAGTGGTACAGACACGAAATTTAAGATATGAAGTTTCATAAAAGAATATGGGGGAGACAAAAATAAAATAATTTAGGCACATACTACATTCGTACAGCTACAAGGATACCATATATGCAAACAACAAAGGTTTAATCCTAGTATCCAGTGCACAAGGATTTGGCTACTTTTGCCGACTTTATAATGAGCAGTAAATGGGACACATACGATGCGTAGTTAAACGGGTCATTTTGGTGTTGGCGACGATTTTCAAAATCGCGTCAAGGCTGCACCATATACTAAAATTTTACCCAAACAAATTTGACTCATATACTTAATTCAAGAAAATCTGCATTGCAGTGAGCATCATATGATTTGGTTTGGTAAAATAACAGAAAATACTGTGCCAATTAACAATTCTAACATAAACTACACACTTAAATTTTCCATTAGAAATGAATCATTCATAAAAATATTATACATTTCAGTTTCAACTTAATATAAGTACAATTCGAACATTTAATTACTGATATTTCATTTATTCCATATTATGAGTAATGCTACCTCCATTAATGAGGAACAGATGCACATTAAAAAAAATCATTACAACAAATTAGTAATTACTTTGAAGAATTTTTTAACAGACGATACTAATATAGCAGATAATTCTGAAAGCATCAGAATACGAATCCTACAAAAATAATAAATATATCATAAAAACCTACAAATTACATCACATATGTAGGGATATTATACACACAACCTTAACACATTAAATTCTCAGATTTTTTAAACATTTCATGGAATTTAAAAATATTTACAAAATTCCCAAAATAATTACATTATATTATTTCTGTGATGGTTGCAGTACTTGATAACACTATATAAATAAACATTTAAGTATATATAAATAAATGAATCTATGATTAAATGCATGCACTATTCTTAAAAGAAGCGTATAAAATTATGAAAACTATTTACAAAAGAATGTTTCATAAGTTTGCAAAAACATCTCGTAAAAATACACATACAATTAACCAAGTAAATAAAGGGGGGAATCTTACTTCTTCTTATTTCTTTTGTGAGCAACATATAAATATATTCATCAATTTAATGATTTTGTAAAGATTCAATGATTTTAATTATAATTTCTTCCGATGTTTTTTTAAACTCAAACATAAACATTTTCCATTTCCCTGTCTTGCTACGGATACAGAAACAGAAACGCGAATATGTAATGAGTTGAGAACTACGCCTTCTGATGCATATCCTAAGTAAATTAGTTACACACTACCCTGATAATACAAAAAGTAGAGGTATAAAAACATAAATAAAAAAAATCTATATTTCTAGGCTTAATTTGTGCATATTTTAAGTATATAAAACGAATTTTAATTAAGGTAAGGGAATTTTAAGATAACAGACGTAATTCAGCGATCATTGTCAATTTTCTTTCGAATGACGCCTGCATGTTTTACTTTTAATTCCCCGCTTTTGATAAAAACGACATTAAATATGATACTAGTAATTGTTATATGTTTTTTTCTTAATGCGAAGAGAACATGTATAAAAATTTAAGATCTTTATTTACAATTTTACTGCATCTCCCGTTACGAACACAACGGGACGACATTGCAAATTTAAAATTAATATTTTCAAGATATTTGGAGTTATCATTGGCTTTCTTGAAATCACTTAGAAAGGATATAATAGGTAGATAATACTGCAGAAACTGAAAACAAGCATTAAATATAATAAATTCATAAAATTAGGAAAAGCAACATAAATATTATCATAAAATAATAATCTCATAATCAAAGAATTAAAAAGTCAAAGAATTAATCAAAGAACACTGTATTAACCATTATTTCTATTATACTCTATTCACTGAGCTTAAAGTTCCTTCTAGATAAAGTTCCGGAATATCCAAAATTCCTTCAAGGAGAAGGTCTTTGGGTCTGAAAAGGCTCTTATATACCAAGGAGGATTCTAACTTCCTTGCTAGTTTAGAGAAGCCTTAAGATAAAAGGCTCTATTGAAAGTTATAAAGTACCTAAAGTAAATGGAGATGTAGTTACTACTTCCATTGTTAAAAATAGGTTTGAGAAAAATAAAGTAATTTCTGCATCATTCAGCAATTCAACTGGCAGTTCTCAAAATAATACTGCATAATATAAGCTGATACAAATTTCTCTCAAAATAAAAAAAATTGCTCAACACATGAAACATTTTCCGATTACTGTAAGTTTATCTTGTGAAGAACGAATATTTATGTTTTTTTCTTCGGACCTTAACAAAGCTTTTTGCTTTTTTTTACAATTCATTTTGCCATCATTCGATGTTCTTAACGCAATTCTACAAAGCAGAATTCTATTAATTCATGTTTTGCAATCAATGATTTATGATCTGTTTAAAGACATTTTATCAAAGTTTGTAAAACCAGTCTGTGTTTTGTCTTGTAATTCTATATATGATGTGATTTATGGTGAAACAGAAAATCAGAAGAAAGATGAAGATTTGGTAATAGGAGCTGCAACTACAACAGTAGTGGAAGAACTTTCAGAAGAAGACAAAAATAAGTTTTATCTTCATGTTAGAAGTTACTTCTGTCGAGTATATGATTACATACTACATAAATTCCCAGTCAACGATGAACTGATTTTGCATGCTAAAGTTGCTGATGTTTCTGCTCTAGCAAATGCATCTTTTTCTGATATAAAGTACTTTTTGAACAGATTTCCTGTGTTACTTCGTTTAGTCATGAAAGATGACGATATTGATGTTGCTACTGATATACTGCAGTCGCAATTTTGCAGTTTACAATTAGAAAACTTGGATGAAGTTATAAAATCAGCTAGGATTGACACCCAGTGGAGTTTAATTGGAAAATTGAAAGGTGCTGATGGAATTTTAAAATATAGTGAACTGTCTAGAATTATGTTGGCCATCTTGACAGTTCCCCATAGTAATGCGGAGTGTGAGAGGATTTGCAGTGTTGTTACGAAAACGAGGACTAAATTTAGATCTAATATTAGTGATGACACATTAGAAAAACTTTCATTAGCGAAAGCAGGCCTACGTGGCAATTGCTATGAACAAAATTATGAAGTTTCTTTCTTAACGAAAGCAAAATCTGCCACTGTCCATAACATTTGTATGAAAACTGATTAAAGTGTCTTTTTTTTTTTTTTTTTTTTTTACGATGCAAGTAATAAAAATGTTTTTTTATGTCTAAGGTATTTTTGTTTTGCTTGCATTTAAGACTTAGTAAGTATTTAAAGTTAATTCATAATTAAAAACTATATTTTTATCATTTAAAAAGTATTTTTAACATTGTGAAAAATCTCCTGATTTCTTAAAAAAATCTCCTGATTTTTGAGTGTCATAGGTTGGCAAGTATGCAGTTGTCTTAACCACTCAACCACTGGTGGGGCTCTTAATTCTAAATAGAAAATTATACATTGCACTCCTGTAATACTCTTTTTAAATGAATCACATTTCAAGGAAAACAAGCTCTGAAGTTAATTCAATAATTCAAATTTGAGAAAAATTCAACTTAACATTAGTATCCTGATCCTGTAAAAATGAACATTTTTTTTTTAAATTAAAAGGTCCTGATGTTGTTGTGAATTATAAGACCTCATATGTAACATTGATATATTAAGTTTTAACTCACCTTTATGTAATCTTGCATGCATTCCCATAAAGCATCTAATACTTCTGGTATCACTCTTGACAATGTTTGTTTAGGTATTCTAAACAAATACTGTAAATTTGAATAGGAACACCCTGTAACATAATAAAAAACTTAAAAAATAAATTTATTAAAAATGATGTAGTGATATAATTATGATATTTATTCATTATAAATTTCTCAAAATTTAAAAAATTGTGGTTAAAATTATTGTTTGAATTTGTATTTCAATTTTTGTGAATTTGATTTATTAATTTTATAAAAATTAATTGATTTTTTTTTTCAATAAAATAAAAATTAACTTACCACCAGCTAGAAAGCGTAAAGTAACATGCAGCCTCTCAGATGGTGAAATTGCACAACGCATAATCGTATCCTGTTTTTTAATTTTGCTGCTCACTAAGTTTAATAAATAATCAAACTCGCACGGCATCATTCGCAAATACTTTCCAAATTCCACCCTGTCTTCAAAACGCAGCTCTTGGAACAGGGTATTATGGGCTCCATGAATTTCTCTGCGTTTCACCCAATTTCTCGTCCAAATACGCTTTCTTTTTTCTCCTTCTGCAGCAGCAGCAGCGAGGATCAAAATCGCAGATGTTGGTACAGTAGCAATTAACGGGAAATCTTCATCCATTTTTATTATTGTCGCCTAAATTCACTCCCGCACAGTTTTGTTTTCACAGTTGTTGATAGTGTGACGCTACATAGGGCGGGAATTCTTCCTCGGACAGTGATTGGTTAAGGCATTTCCTGTACCGACGACAAAATCGTTGCGTGTGGACCAAGGAGGTGCTAATGTTCTTCTCCTCACGTGCATCTTTTCCAAGATTCTTCGCGAACAATAGTGCTACACTTCATTGTATACCAACTGTCGCCAGCTTGTTAAGGAGTGAAGATATAGCACCTGTCTAAGCGTAGGCATTCTGAAGGCTATCGTATGCTCCAACTTAATATATGGTGTATGGTCTGGGGACTTTTGACAGCCCGTCGCTAGTGCCTTTCAATGCTTTCATAGCTGTAATCAGCCCTGCAAGAGGAATTGAACATAATTTCTCAGAAATTCGTGGACGATCTCGTACAGAGCATGAATATACAGTAAAGAGACTGCATCACAATTAAGTAGGATTATATCCCCTAGTAATAATTGCGTTTGTGTTACCCTTATCATATGGGCATTCACCTTCTGATTTGAGTAGAATACAGATGTATTTCGAATCTGCTTTTGTAGCCTTTGCATTCCTTTCTTAGTCAGTGTTGTCACATTTCTCATTGTCTAATACGTCGACGATGTTATACTATGCTTTGCACCATTCTAATTACTGTTTGCACACGAGACATAACATGCGAAAATCTGTCTGTCTCAACCAATATACAGTCGGTCACAAAAGTATTCGAACACCGGTACCCATTCAGAAAATTTACTTTTCCGTTGAGAAACAAAATTGTCTCCAGAGTCTATCTTGGTTCGATAGAAAAAAAAACAAAAGGATGGCTCATGCCCAAAATTGGCTAGGTGCATGAAACAAAATACAACATGACCTATCTGGTTGAGATGGGAAACAAAATGGCTGCTCACGTAATCCATTATTGCGCTCATAGAAAACGCAAAGTGTCGCTGCGGCTCGTCTCGGTTCGCGAAGAGTGAAAACCCAAAACGGTCTGCAGTGTCTATCTTTGTTGAATGGGAAAACAAAAGGATGGCTCATGTCCAGGTTATTTAGGTGTGGGAAAACATATAACGTGACCTATCTGGATGAGATGTCTCCAGTGATCCAGTATAGATTTTTCCCCATCTGCAATAGGGGACATCTATAAACAATTCCATTGAAATCTCCTCGAAATATAAGAAACAGCTAGCTCGTGAAATTGTAAGGTATTCCCAAAGAATTCCACTTCTTGAAGAAGGAAAAACATCCTAGATGCAGATGAGGTAGAGAGAGAAAAAGCATGTTGCACCATGGAGAGCCCGCACGGTTCTGAACAGAAAACGTGGAATGCTTTTATAGAAGAGTTAAAAGTGAAAGTAAAAGCCGATTGGAAATTTTTCAATTGGTTGCCGACTGGTAAAAAATTTTCAGAGCTCAGAAAAAAAAATCTCAGATGTAAAAAAAAAAAAAAAAAAAAAAACTTTTTGTTAATTTTTATCATGTCTTCTAGACATGATAAAAATTAACCCTACCCCCCTTTTGTGTGGGAATGTTGTCTCACTGTTTCTAAAAATAGACCATGACTCATTGTAGGAATTATATGTTTTAAAAAGAATGAGTTTAAAGTTTATAAGATATGATAAGTTTTTAAAAAGGATATGTTTTAAAAAGTCTTTGGGTTTCTCCATTCCAAAGTAAACAAAGTGAAGACATCAAATTAACAGAAAAAAAAAGGATGAGTTTTTTTTTTTTTTTTTTTTTTTTTTTTAGCTCTGGAAATATTTTTCCAATTCAACAGCCAAGAAATATTTCCAGCCAATACAATTTCATTTTTACTTTCACTTTCAATTCATTTCTTATATCTATAAGAACATTTCATGTTTCTGTTCAGATCAGTGTGGGTTGTTCAAGATGCAGCAACTCTAATCCATCCCACAACCAGGAAAAAAAGATGTTCTTTCATGAGATGTTCTTTTGGCTTTCGAAAACAATGATGACATGATGATTGTAATACATTTCGGTTCTCATGTCCCATGCTTGAACTCAGAATTATTTCCAGAACTCTGAAAATTTTTCCTAGTCAGCTCGATAACCCAGCTTTCGTATATTTATTTTTTAAGCCACTCGAGTTTCGACTTCCCATCCGTGTGTGCTGTGCATTCAACCTGGAGACACATTCCCTGAGCTCTAAGAAAATGTTTCCCAGCCCACTCAATCCCTGAAAAGGATTAAAAAAAATTCTTTCATACATTTTTAAAGCTCAAGAGTGTTAGGTGTCATGGAAAGAACCTTTTTTTTCCCTGAGCTCTAAGAAAATGTTTCCCAGCAGACTCAATCGCTGAAATGGATTAAAAATAAATTCTTTCATACATTTTTAAACCTCAAGCGTGTTAGCTGTCATGGAAAGAGCCTTTTTTCCCCCTGAGCTCTGAGAAAATGTTTCCCAGCAGACTCAATCGCTGAAACGGATTAAAAATAAATTCTTTCATACATTTTTAAAGCTTAAGCGTGTTAGCTGTCATGGAAAGAGCTTTTTTTTTCCCTGAGCTCTGAGAAAATGTTTCCCAGCAGACTCAATCGCTGAAATGGATTAAAAATAAATTCATTCATACATTTTTAAAGCTTAAGCGTGTTAGTTCTCATGGAAAGAGCCTTTTTTTCCCCTGAGCTCTAAGAAAATGTTTCCCAGTCCACTCAATCGCTGAAATGGATTAAAAATAAATTCTTTCATATATTTTTAAAGCTTAAGCGTGTTAGTTCTCATGGAAAGAGCCTTTTTTTCCCCTGAGCTCTAAGAAAATGTTTCCCAATCCACTCAATCGCTGAAATGGATTAAAAATAAATTCTTTCATATATTTTTAAATCTCAAGCGTGTTAGCTGTCATGGAAAGGGCCCTTTTTTCCGCTGAGCTCTAAGAAAATGTTTCCCAGCCCACTCAATCGCTGAAATGGATTAAAAATAACTTCTTTCATACATTTTTAAAGCTCAAGCGTGTTAGCTGTCATAGAGCTGCAGATGAGGTAGAGAGAAAACAAGCATGTTGCACCATGGAGAGCCCACACGGTTCTGAACAGAAAACGTGGAATACTTTTATAGAAAAGAGTTGAAAGTGAAAGTAAAAGCCGATTGGAAATTTTTCACTTGGTTGCCGACTGGGAAAAAATTTTCAGAGCTCAGAAAAAAAAATCTGAGATGTAAAAAAAAAAAAAAAAAAAAAACTTTTTGTTAATTTTTATCATGTCTTCTAGACATGATAAAAATTAACCCTACCCCACTTGTGTGTGAGAATGTTTTCACCCTGTTTCTAAAAATAGACCATGACTCATTCTAGGACATTCCAAAGTAAACAAAGTGAAGACATCAAATTAATAGAAAAAAAGAAAGGTTTTTTTTTTTTTCAGCTTTGGAAATATTTTTCCCATTCAACAGCCAATACAATTTCATTTTTACTTTCACTTTCAATTCATTTCTTATATCTATAAAAACATTTCATGTTTCTGTTCAAATCAGTGTGGGTTGTTCCAGATGCAACATCTCTACTCCATCCCACAACCACGAAAAAAAGATGTTCTTTCATGAGGACTTTTTTTGGCTTTCGAAAACAATGATGACATGATGATTGTAATACATTTCTGTTCTCATGTCCCATGATTGAACTCAGAATTATTTCCAGAACTCTGAGAATTTTTCCTAGTCAGCTCGATGAACCAAATTTCGTATATTTATTTTTTAAGCCACTCGAGTTTCGACTTCCCATCCGTGTGTGCTGTGCATTCAACCTAGACACACATTCCCTGAGCTCTAAGAAAATGTTTCCCAGCCCACTCAATCGCTAAAATGGATTAAAAACAAATTGTTTCATACATTTTTAAAGCTCAAGCGTGTTAGCTGTCATGGAAAGAGCCTTTTTTTCCCCTGAGCTCTAAGAAAATGTTTCCCAGCCCACTCAATCGCTGAAATTGATTAAAAATAAATTCGTTCCTATATTTTTAAAGGTCAAGCATGTTAGCTCTCATGAAAAGGGCCTTTTTTTTCCCAGCCCACTCAATAGCTGAAATGAATTAAAAAGAAATTCTTTCATACATTTTTAAACCTCAAGTGTGTTAGTTCTCATGGAAAGAGCCTTTTTTTCCCCTGAGCTCTAAGAAAATGTTTCCCAGCAGACTCAATCGCTGAAATGGATTAAAAACAAATTCTTTCATACATTTTTAAAGCTCAAGCGTGTTAGGTGTCATGGAAAGGGCCTTTTTTTTCCCCAGCCCACTCAATCGCTGAAATGGATTAAAAATAACTTCTTTTATACATTTTTAAAGCTCAAGCGTGTTAGCTGTCATAGAAACTGAAATTTATGTCATGGTTTGTGTCTCACACGTCGTCAACGGTATGGTTTGAGGTGAAAATTGAAAACCCGGTATGAAAAATCTCTTTAAGTTCACTTTAGAAGAAGCTGTGGGATAGAGACATTTCGTCATGGAAAAATGTCTTTCAATGTCTTTCAATGTCAGTCATGGGAAAATGTCTTTCAATGTCCGTCATGGAAAAATGTCTTTCAATGTCTTTCAATGTCAGTCATGGGAAAATGTCTTTCAATGTCCGTCATGGAAAAATGTCTTTCAATATCATGACATCTCTTTTCAAATAGGATTGAAGGATTTTTCTTAAACTATGTTGAAATCTTGATCCATCCAAATTACAGATGGGAAATTCTGATCCATGGATGGATCATCCAATTTCGCTAGAACCTGATAAACGGTTGCTGATGAAATCCAAACGAAAACCCTAGCTTTTCAAACAGGAAACATTTTCCCCTAAACGTATTAATGATTTCTATTCTGTGAGACATTAAAAAGTGGAAAGAAACTTGTGTTCACAGAAGCTCTTTCTATATAAGAGTGGTCCTAGGTCCAGATGAGATAGCGAAAGAGAAAAAGCATGCTGCACTTTGGATAGCCCGCACGGTTCTGAATAGAAATCGTGGAATACTTTTATAGAAAAGCGATGAAAGTGAAAGTAAAAGCCAAATCGTCTTCGCTGTAGAATTTTCACTTGGTTGCCGACTGGGAAAAATTTTTCAAAGCTCAGAAAGAAAAAAAAAAAAAAAAAAAACAATCTTTTTGTTAAGTTTTATCATGTCTTCTAGACATGATAAAAATTAACCCTACCCCCCTTTTGTGTGGGAATGTTGTCTCCCTGTTTCTAAAAATAGACCATGACTCATTCTAGGAATTATATGTTTTAGAAAGGATGAGTCATAGTCTTTGGGTTTCTCCATTCCAAAGTAAACAAAGTGAAGACATCAATTTAATAGAAAAAAAGGAAGAGTTTTTTTTTTTTTTTCCAGCTTTGGAAATATTTTTCCCATTCAACAGCCAAGAAATATTTCCAGCCAATACAATTTCATTTTTACTTTCACTTTCAGTTCATTTCTTATATCTATAAAAACATTTCATATTTCTGTTCAGATCAGTGTGGGTTGTTCAAGATGCAGCAACTCTACTCCATCCCACAACCAGGAAAAAAAGATGTTCTCTCATGAGGAATTCTTTTGGCTTTCCAAAACAATGATGACATGATGATTGTAATACATTTCTGTTCTCATGTCCCATGCTTGAACTCAGAATTATTTCCAGAACACTGAGAATTTTTCCTAGTCCACTCGATGACCCAAATTTCGTATATTTATTTAAGCTACTCGAGTTTCGACTACCCATCCGTGTGTGCTGTGCATTCAACCTGGACACACATTCCCTGAGCTCTAAGAAAATTTTCCGAGCCCACTCAATCGCTGAAATGGATTTAAAATAATTTGTTTCATACATTTTTAAAGCTCAAGAGTGTTAGGTGTCATGGAAAGAACCTTTTTTTCCCCTGAGCTCTAAGAAAATGTTTCCCAGCCACCTCAATCGCTGAAATGGATTAAAAATAAATTCTTTCATACATTTTTAAAGTTCAAGATTGTTAGGTATCATGGAAAGAGCTTTTTCTTTCCACAGCCCACTCAATCGCTGAAATGGAAAAAAGGGGAAAATTAACCCTACCCCCCTTTTGTGTGGGAATGTTGTCTCACTGTTTCTAAAAATAGACCATGTATACCAATATACTACAAACGGACTTGAACGCCTGTTCTCATTATGTAGCTATACAAATTTGAAGGTAAAATTAAAAAAAAGACAACTTTTTGGGGAAAAGGAATATACTACAAACGGAATTTAAGGCCTGTTTTCAGTATATAGCTATACAAATTGGAAGGTAAAAAAAATTTAAAAAAAGACATCTTTTTTTTTCGGGGGGGAAGACAGTGAATTTGTATAGGAATATACTAGAAAGGGACTTTAAAGCCTGTTTTCAGCATATAGCTATACAAATTGGAAGGTAAAAAAAATAAAAAAAAAGACATCTTTTTTTTTTCGGGGGGGAAGGCAGTGAATTTGTATAGGAATATACTACAAACGGACTTTAAAGCCTGTTTTCAGCATATAGCTATACAAATTGGAAGGTAAAGAAAATAAAAAAAACGACATCTTTTTTTTTTCGGGGAAATAAGTGAATTTGTATAGGAATATACTACAAACGGACTTTAATGCCTGTTTTCAGTATATAGCTATACAAATTGGAAGGTTAAAAAAAAATAAAAAAAAGACATCTTTTTTTTTTCGGGAAATTAAGTGAATTTGTATAGGAATATACTACAAACGGACTTTAATGCCTGTTTTCAGTATATAGCTATAGAAATTGGAAGGTAAAAAAAATAAAAAAAAGATATCTTTTTTGGGGAAAAGGAGTGAATTTGTATAGAAATATACTACAAAAACATCAAGAAAAGAACATCATGGGTCCAAGAATTGAAAGTAAAAGTCCAAAAACGAAATGTTAACGACTGGGAAGAAAATTTTCAAAGCTGAAAAAAAGATTTAAAAAAAAAAAATTTTTTTTTTTTTTTTAATGTGTTAAAATTTTTCCAGAGCTCTGAGAATTTTTCCCAGTCGGTTTCTAGAAGCAACTCGTTAATGTATTTAAACCACTCGCGTTTCAGTTTCAGATCAGTCTGTGCTGTGCACTCAACGTGGATACACGCTTCTCACTCTCCTGGGAAGAGCTTCTGTGAAGGTATGTGAACATTTTTTTCTTACTCTTTTGTATTTCATAGACTACAGATATTTATTAAGTCACCCATTTTATTGAAATGTATTCTTATTTCCTTTCAATACTTTGAGGTAGGGTAATATTTTTCCCCCTGCTACTGTTTTTGCTTTTCAAGGCTAGAAATGTTTTACTCAGTAGCTGTTTTTATAGAAAACATGCTATTATTTCATATACTGAGATATTTTGTGAAATTTAACAAATTCCTTTCAAGAAGCCAAGATCTCGTGATCCACAGCTGGCTAGACACGTCAGTGTAATTGGATCACGATTGTTCCATCCTATACCGATATATTTTGTGAAACTTTAACAAATTCCTTTCAAGAAGCCAAGATCTCGTGATCCACAGCTGCCTAGACTCGTCAGTGTAATCGGATCACGATTGTTCCATCCTTTACTGATATATTTTGTGAAACTAACAAATTCCTTTCCAGAAGCCAAGATCTCGTGATCCACAGCTGGCTAGACTCGTCAGTGTAATCGGATCACGATTGTTCCATCCTATACTGATATATTTTGTGAAACTTTAACAAATTTCTTTCAAGAAGCCAAGATCTCGTGATCCACAGCTGACTCCATTAGTCAGGAAAAACGGATCAGGATTTTATCAATCGTATACTGATATATTTTGTGAAACTTTAACAAATCCCTTTCAACAGGGCAAGATCTCGTGATCCATAGCTGGCTAGAGCAGTCAGGATCAATGGATCACAATTGTCCCATCGTACACTGATATATTTTGTGAAACTTTAACAGGGCAAGATCTCGTGATCCACAGCTGGCTAGACTAGTCAGTGTAATCGGATCACGATTGTTCCATCCTATACTGATATATTTTGTGAAACTTTAACAAATTCCTTTCAAGAAGCCAAGATCTCGTGATCCAGAACTGACTCAATCAGTCAGGATTAACGGATCACGATTGTTCCATTCTATACTGATATATTTTGTGAAACTTCTTTAACAAATGACTTTCAAGAAGGCAAGATCTCGTCATCCAGAGCTGACTCAATCAGTCAGGATTAACGGATCACGATTGTTCCATTCTATACTGATATATTTTGTGAAACTTCTTTAACAAATGACTTTCAAGAAGGCAAGATCTCGTGATCCAGAGCTGACTAGACTTGTCAGAATTAACGGATCACGATTGTTCCATTGTATACTGCTATATTTTGTGAAACTTCTTTAACAAATGACTTTCAAGAAGGCAAGATTTCGTGATCCACAGCTGACTAGACTTGTCAGAATTAACGGATCACGATAGTTCCATTGTATACTGATATATTTTGTGGAACTTTAACAAATTGTTTTCAACAAGGCAAAATCCTGTGATCCACAGCTGACTCCATCAGTCAGGATAACGGATCATGATTTTTTCAATCGTATACTGATATATATTTTGTGAAACTTTAACAAATCCTTTTCAACAAGGCAAAAGATCCCATAATCCACAGCTGACTCCATCAGTCAGAATAACGGATCATGATGGTTCCATCGTATACTGATATATATTTTGTGAAACGTTAACAAATGACTTTCAAGAAGGCAAGATCATGTTATTCAATAGAATTGTTCAATCGTATACTGGCATATTCTGATAAAACAACAGAATGATCCAATTTTGAATACAATCCCAATATGTTTTTATAAAATCCATTTCATATTTTGTAAAACGTGAACGACTGACTTTCAAGCTGGCTGCATGGGTGTTTTTTTCCGTGGTTTTTCCCCATGTGTAACGTGAATACGAGCCAGTTTCCCTTCCAAAGTCCTCCACGAAGGCATTTCTTAAGGCAAATAGCCCTCAAATGCTTTACCGTCATCCGAATTGACATGACCTCTCTCCAACTTCCACGGTGTCATTTGAACGATCGAGTCGGCTGTTGGAAAAAAATGTCTGACAGCTGAAAACAATTCAGCTCCAGTGCACAGCACAGACTGATTTAAAGCTGAAACGCGAGTGGTTTAAATAGATGAGAACCCTCTATAGAAATAATTTGAATATATCTGGTTTTGTGAATCAAGCCGACTGGGAAAAAATTCTCAAAGCTCAGAAAAAAATTCTGAGATAAAAAAAAAAACTTTTTGTTAATTTTTATCATGTCTTCTAGACATGATAAAAATTAACTCCCTTCTCTTTTTGTCTGGGAATGTTGTCTCACTCTTTCTAAAAATAGACTATG
Organism: Stegodyphus dumicola; assembly: GCF_044657685.1. Taxonomy (NCBI): domain Eukaryota; kingdom Metazoa; phylum Arthropoda; class Arachnida; order Araneae; family Eresidae; genus Stegodyphus; species Stegodyphus dumicola. The sequence continues at coordinate 68,274,935 of NC_140771.1, read as the reverse complement.
ACTCTTTCTTGTGGAATTCTGTTGGGATTTTACTTTCGATTGGCTTTTGACTTTGTTTCAATAACTGGGGATAACTGGACATGATCAATAGATAACTGGGGAAGTTATCTATAAAAGCATTCCGCGTTTCACTTCAGATCCGTGTGGGCTGTGGAAGAGGCAACACGTCTCTCTCTCTCTTTACCCAATCTCATGATATTCTTTAAGAATTTCTTAGCCATTTGTCAAAGAAGGGGACTATAATTGAAGAATTTATGAATTCGGGAACATGTCACCCATGGCAAATCTAAAATCTTGGAAGTTGATACTGGAAAGCCCCGCTCTGATTATAATTCTGAGTTCTAGCATGGGACATTTTTTAAATCAATAAGTTAAACTATTTTTTCTAGTCTCATATTCTCTCGTGACTATGGTTCCAGATTTGGGTAGAGAGAGACATGTTGCCTCATCAACAGCCCGCACTGTTCTGAACAGAAACGTGGAATGCTTTTATAGAAAAGTGAAGAGTTGAAAGTGAAAGTCGAAAAATGAAATGGGATCGGCTAGGAAAAATTTCTCAGAGCTCAGAAAAAAAAAATTCTGAGATGTAAAAAAAAAAAAAAAAAAATTCTTTTTGTTAATTTTTATCATGTCTTCTAGACATGATAAAAATTAACTCCCTTCTCTTTTTGTATGGGAATGTTGTCTCCCACTTTCTAAAAATAGACAATGACTCATTCTTTCTAAAGAATAGAATTCCAAGAAAAGATTGGATGAGTTATGGTCTATTTTTAGAAAGTGGGAGACAACATTCCCATACAAAAGGGGGGGTGAGTTAATTTTTATCATGTCTAGAAGACATGATAAAAATTAACAAATAGATTTTTTTTTTTTTTACATCTCATAATTTTTTTCTGAGCTCTGAAAATATTTTCCCAGCCGATCTCATTTCGTTTTTCGACTTTCACTTTCAAATCTTCTCTTTTCTATAAAAGTATTTCGAGTTTCTGTTCAAAACACTGTGGGCTGTTGAAAAGGCAACACATCTCCCTCTCTACATTAATTGGGAATCCAAGATGTTCTAAAGAAGAATTCTTTGAGAATCTCTTAACCTTTCTAAACTTTAGACGAGCTAGCTGGATATTTTTTCATTTCTTTTTCAAGTATGGGTTCAAAGGATTCTTTTAAATAGTTGCAAGTAAGACGTTGTATCATTTTCTGTTGATCATGAATCTATTAAAAAATTTCAATGCCTAGTTTTAGGGCTACCTATACCCGGCATGATGCATATGTTTTACTCTACGTTTTAGATGAGACCCTCTCTTAAAAACACGATTTTCCTATTCAAAGTTGAAATGAGTTTCTAAAAGCATGATTCTTTTAAAAAAACATGTGTGTTTGTGTAGGTGTGGTGGGACGGTTAGATTTATTCTCTTACGAGATAGTCATCTCCACCCTCTCGTGGTCGCTGAAATCTCGTGATAGCTCAAGTGAAAAGGGTTCGTTTATTTTGACTCACAACCACGTTATATTTTTTTGGATATCTCCTCCAACGACTCGTGGAACTCTTTTCCCTGAAATCAGGTATGTTTAGCAAGCCCTCTGAAGTGAAGCTCGGAATACTTTGTTCTAGAATAAGTTCTAGAATAAGGGCTCTACAGCACAGACTCAACAGAAACAAAACGATAAAAACTTTCATAGATCCCAGAGAGTGGATGCTTAAAAATAAGGTGATGTCTCGTCGATCAAATCAGTTGTAAATAAATGTCTAAGAGCTGTGAAGAATGGATGGCCTACCTTCACAAAAGCTCTTTCTAGGAAGGAAAAGTATGTATCCAAGCAGAATACACAGCACAGACTGATGTTAAGTCGAAACTGGAGTGATTTCAATACACAAGTATGAATTCGTTCTAATAACACTTTAGATAGGTCTTGTTTGACTCATCGAGTCGAGGGGGAAAACATTGACGTGTTGCTTTTCCAACAGCCCACACTGTTCTGAACAGAAACGTAGAATGCTTTTATAGATAAGAGAAGAATTGAAAGTGAAAGTAAAAAAACGAAATCAGATCGGCTGGGAAAATTTCTGACCCGAGAAAAAATTCTGAGTCAGAAAAAAAAAAAAAAAAAAAAACCTCTTCCTTTTTCTTTATTAATTTGATGTCTTCACTTTTTGACATTCTACAAGGTCAAAAGAGTGAAGACATCAAATTAATAAAGAAAAAGGAAGAGTTTTTTTTTTTTTTTTTTTTTTTTTTTGACTCAGAATTTTTTCTCGGCTTAGAAATTTTCCCAGCCGATCTGATTTCGTTTTTTTACTTTCATTTTAAATTCTTCTCTTTTCTATAAAAGTATTCCACGTTTTTGTTCAGAACAGTGTGGGCTGTTGAAAAGTTAACATGTCTTCCTCTCTCTTTACCCAAATCTGGAACCCATGATGATCTTAAGAAGAATTCTTTAAGAATCTCTTACAATTCCTGAATCTTAGACAAGCTGAATGTTTCTTTTTCGTATTTCGAAGCTATTGATGGATCAAAGAAGAAGATTTCAATGGAATGACTTCATCGTTCTAGGATAGAATATTTTTTCGAAATCTCTTCCTACTTTCGTCTACACAGAAATGCTTTCAACGAAAGTTAGGTCCTCTTTTACATTTCCTTTTTAAATAGTTGTTCAAAGGGATTTTCGTTCTGCTGATTCAGGTTTCCCGCGCTTCACGCTACCCATCCTCACCCATTTCTAAAGGATCTTAGAGAAAATTGAAACGGAAAGAAATAGCCTCCAGTGAACAACAACGACAGTGGATAGTTTTTTTCTGTCCTTCCAGAGATATCACCGGTGACCGATAGGTTGTTCAGCCACACGGGTGTCGTGAAAAGGCACACCATGCCTGTTTCCCTCCCAAAAATGTTTCTTCGGAAAAGGGAAAGTTTTTTTCCCACCCCTTTGGAGATTCCTTTTCCGCATCGATACCCAAACCCATTTTTTTTTTACATCTCAGAATTTTTTTTTCTGAGCTCTGAGAAAATTTTCCTAGCCGATCCCATTTCATTTTTCGACATTCACTTTCAACTCTTCACTTTTCTATAAAAGCATTCCACGTTTCTGTTCAGAACAGTGCGGGCTGTTGATGAGGCAACATGTCTCTCTCTACCCAAATCTGGAACCATAGTCACGAGAGAATATGAGACTAGAAAAAATAGTTTAACTTATTGATTTAAAAAATGTCCCATGCTAGAACTCAGAATTATAATCAGAGCGGGGCTTTCCAGTATCCAGTGCCAAGATTTTAGATTTGCCATGGGTGACATGTTCCCGAATTCATAAATTCTTCAATTATAGTCCCCTTCTTTGACAAATGGCTAAGAAATTCTTAAAGAATATCATGAGATTGGGTAAAGAGAGAGAGAGACGTGTTGCCTCTTCCACAGCCCACACGGATCTGAAGTGAAACTCGGAATGCTTTTATAGATAACTTCCCCAGTTATCTATTGATCATGTCCAGTTATCCCCAGTTATTGAAATAAAGTCAAAAGCAATCGAAAGTAAAATCCCAACATAATTCCACAAGAAAGAGTCATAGTCGATTTTTAGAAAGAGTGAGACAACATTCCCAGACAAAAAGAGAAGGGAGTTAATTTTTATCATGTCTAGAAGACATGATAAAAATTAACAAAAAGTTTTTTTTTTTTTTTATCTCAGAATTTTTTTCTGAGCTCTGAGAATTTTTTCCCAGTCGGCTTGATTCACAAAACCAGATATATTCAAATTATTTCTATAGAGGGTTCTCATCTATTTAAACCACTCGCGTTTCAGCTTTAAATCAGTCTGTGCTGTGCACTGGAGCTGAATTGTTTTCAGCTGTCAGACATTTTTTTGCAACAGCCGACTCGATAGTTCAAATGACACCGTGGAAGTTGGAGAGAGGTCATGTCAATTCGGATGACGGTAAAGCATTTGAGGGCTATTTGCCTTAAGAAATGCCTTCGTGGAGGACTTTGGAAGGGAAACTGGCTCGTATTCACGTTACACATGGGGAAAAACCACGAAAAAAAACACCCATGCAGCCAGCTTGAAAGTCAGTCGTTCACGTTTTACAAAATATGAAATGGATTTTATAAAAACATATTGGGATTGTATTCAAAATTGGATCATTCTGTTGTTTTATCAGAATATGCCAGTATACGATTGAACAATTCTATTGAATAACATGATCTTGCCTTCTTGAAAGTCATTTGTTAACGTTTCACAAAATATATATCAGTATACGATGGAACCGTCATGATCCGTTATTCTGACTGATGGAGTCAGCTGTGGATCATGGGATCTTTTGCCTTGTTGAAAAGGATTTGTTAAAGTTTCACAAAATATACAAAATATATATCAGTATACGATTGAAAAAAATCATGATCCGTTATCCTGACTGATGGAGTCAGCTGTGGATCACAGGATTTTGCCTTGTTGAAAACAATTTGTTAAAGTTCCACAAAATATATCAGTATACAATGGAACTATCGTGATCCGTTAATTCTGACAAGTCTAGTCAGCTGTGGATCACGAAATCTTGCCTTCTTGAAAGTCATTTGTTAAAGAAATTTCACAAAATATAGCAGTATACAATGGAACAATCGTGATCCGTTAATTCTGACAAGTCTAGTCAGCTCTGGATCACGAGATCTTGCCTTCTTGAAAGTCATTTGTTAAAGAAGTTTCACAAAATATAGCAGTATACAATGGAACAATCGTGATCCGTTAATTCTGACAAGTCTAGTCAGCTCTGGATCACGAGATCTTGCCTTCTTGAAAGTCATTTGTTAAAGAAGTTTCACAAAATATATCAGTATAGAATGGAACAATCGTGATCCGTTAATCCTGACTGATTGAGACAGCTCTGGATGACGAGATCTTGCCTTCTTGAAAGTCATTTGTTAAAGAAGTTTCACAAAATATATCAGTATAGAATGGAACAATCGTGATCCGATTACACTGACTAGTCTAGCCAGCTGTGGATCACGAGATCTTGCCTTGTTAAAGTTTCACAAAATATATCAGTATACGATGGGACAATCGTGATCCATTGATCCTGACTGCTCTAGCCAGCTATGGATCACGAGATCTTGCCCTGTTGAAAGTTATTTGTTAAAGTTTCACAAAATATATCAGTATACGATTGATAAAATCCTGATCCGTTTTTCCTGACTAATGGAGTCAGCTGTGGATCACGAGATCTTGGCTTCTTGAAAGAAATTTGTTAAAGTTTCAAAAAATATATCAGTATAGGATGGAACAATCGTGATCCGATTACACTGACGAGTCTAGCCAGCTGTGGATCACGAGATCTTGGCTTCTGGAAAGGAATTTGTTAAAGTTTCACAAAATATATCAGTAAAGGATGGAACAATCGTGATCCGATTACACTGACGAGTCTAGCCAGCTGTGGATCACGAGATCTTGGCTTCTTGAAAGGAATTTGTTAAAGTTTTACAAAATATATCAGTATAGGATGGAACAATCGTGATCCGATCACACTGACGTGTCTAGCCAGCTGTGGATCACGAGATCTTGGCTTCTTGAAAGGAATTTGTTAAAGTTTCACAAAATATATCAGTATATGAAATAATAGCATGTTTTCTATAAAAACAGCTATTGAGTAAAACATTTCTAGCCTTGAAAAGCAAAAACAGTAGCAGGGGGAAAAATATTACCCTACCTCAAAGTATTGAAAGGAAATAAGAATACATTTCAATAAAATGGGTGACTTAATAAATATCTGTAGTCTATGAAATACAAAAGAGTAAGAAAAAAATGTTCACATACCTTCACAGAAGCTCTTCCCAGGAGAGTGAGAAGCGTGTATCCACGTTGAGTGCACAGCACAGACTGATCTGAAACTGAAACGCGAGTGGTTTAAATACATTAACGAGTTGCTTCTAGAAACCGACTGGGAAAAATTCTCAGAGCTCTGGAAAAATTTTAACACATTAAAAAAAAAAAAAAAAATTTTTTTTTTTTAAATCTTTTTTTCAGCTTTGAAAATTTTCTTCCCAGTCGTTAACATTTCGTTTTTGGAGTTTTACTTTCAATTCTTGGACCCATGATGTTCTTTTCTTGATGTTCTTGTAGTATATTTCTATACAAATTCACTCCTTTTCCCCAAAAAAGATATCTTTTTTTTATTTTTTTTTACCTTCCAATTTGTATAGCTATATACTGAAAACAGGCATTAAAGTCCGTTTGTAGTATATTCCTATACAAATTCACTTAATTTCCCGAAAAATAAAAAGTTGTCTTTTTTTTTATTTTTTTTAACCTTCCAATTTGTATAGCTATATACTGAAAACAGGCATTAAAGTCCGTTTGTAGTATATTCCTATACAAATTCACTTATTTCCCCGAAAAAAAAAAGATGTCTTTTTTTTTATTTTTTTTACCTTCCAATTTGTATAGTTATATGCTGAAAACAGGCTTTAAAGTCCGTTTGTAGTATATTCCTATACAAATTCACTGCCTTCCCCCCCCCCGAAAAAAAAAGATGTCTTTTTTTTTTATTTTTTTTACCTTCCAATTTGTATAGCTATATACTGAAAACAGGCCTTAAATTCCATTTGTAGTATATTCCTATACAAATTTACTCCCTTTTCCCCAAAAAGATGTCTTATTTTTAATTTTACCTTCAAATTTGTATAGCTACATACTGAGAACAGGCGTTCAAGTCCGTTTGTAGTATATTGGTATACATGGTCTATTTTTAGAAACAGTGAGACAACATTCCCACACAAAAGGGGGGTAGGGTTAATTTTTGTCATGTCTAGAAGACATGATAAAAATTAACAAAAAGTTTTTTTTTTTTTTAACATCTCAAATTTTTTTTTCTGAGCTTTGAAAAATTTTTCCCAGTCGGCAACCAAGTGAAAATTCTACAGCCAAGACGATTGGCCTTTTACTTTCACTTTCAACACTTTTCTATAAAAGTATTCTACGTTTTCTGTTCAGAACTGTGCGGGCTGTCCAAGGTGCAGCATGCTTTTTCTCTCTCTACTGCATCTGGACCCAGGACCAGTCTTCTAGAAAGAGCTTCTGTGAACACAAGCTTTTTTCCAATTTTTGACGTCTCACAGAATAGAAATCATTTCTCCTTTTAGGGGAAAATATTTCCCATTTGAAAAGCTAGGACCCCTCGTTTGGATTTCATCAGCAACCGTTTATCAGGGTCTAGCGAAATTGGATGATCCATCCATAAATCAGAATTTCCCATCCGTGGTTTTTATGCATCAAGATTTCAACATAGTTTAAGAAAAATCCTTCGATACTATTTGAAAGGAGATGACATGATATTGAAAGACATTTTCCCATGACGGACATTGAAAGACATTGAAAGACATTTTCCCATGACGAAATCTCTCTATCCCACACCTTCTTCTAAAGTGAAGTTAAAGAGATTTTTTATACCGGGTTTTCAATTTTCACCTCAAATCATACCGTTGACGACGTGTGAGACACAAACCATGACATAAATTTCAGTTTCTATGACAGCTAACACGCTTGAGCTTTAAAAATGTATAAAAGAAGTTATTTTTAATCCATTTCAGCGATTGAGTGGGCTGGGGAAAAAAAAGGCCCTTTCCATGACACCTAACACGCTTTAGCTTTAAAAATGTATGAAAGAATTTGTTTTTAATCCATTTCAGCGATTGAGTCTGCTGGGAAACATTTTCTCAGAGCTCAGGGGAAAAAAAGGCTCTTTCCATGACAGCTAACACGCTTGAGGTTTAAAAATGTATGAAAGAATTTATTTTTAATCCATTTCAGCGATTGAGTCTGCTGGGAAACATTTTCTTAGAGCTCAGGAGAAGAAAAGGCTCTTTCCATGACAGCTAACACGCTTAAGCTTTAAAAATGTATGAAAGAATTTATTTTTAATCCATTTCAGCGATTGAGTCTGCTGGGAAACATTTTCTTAGAGCTCAGGGGAAAAAAAGGTTCTTTCCATGACACCTAACACTCTTGAGCTTTAAAAATGTATGAAAGAATTTTCTTTAATCCTTTTCAGGGATTGAGTGGGCTGGGAAACATTTTCTTAGAGCTCAGGGAATGTGTCTCCAGGTTGAATGCACAGCACACACGGATGGGAAGTCGAAACTCGAGTGGCTTAAAAAATAAATATACGAAAACTTGGTTATCGAGCTGACTAGGAAAAATTTTCAGAGTTCTGGAAATAATTCTGAGTTCAAGCATGGGACATGAGAACAGAAATGTATTACAATCATCATGTCATGATTGTTTTCGAAAGCCAAAAAAATTCCTCATCAAAGAACATCTTTTTTTCGTGGTTGTGGGATGGAGTAGAGTTGCTGCATCTTGAACAACCCACACTGATCTGAACAGAAACATGAAATGTTGTTATAGATATAAGAAATGAATTGAAAGTGAAAGTAAAAATGAAATTGTATTGGCTGGAAATATTTCTTGGCTGTTGAATTGGAAAAATATTTCCAGAGCTAAAAAAAAAAAAAAAAAAAAACTCTTCCTTTTTTTTTCTATTAATTTGATGTCTTCACTTTGTTTACTTTGGAATGGAGAAACCCAAAGACTTTTTAAAACATATCCTTTTTAAAAACTTATCATATCTTATAAACTTTAAACTCATCCTTTTTAAAACATATAATTCCTAGAATGAGTGATGGTCTATTTTTAGAAACAGTGTGACAACATTCCCACACAAAAGGGGGGTAGGGTTAATTTTTATCATGTCTAGAAGACATGATAAAAATTAACAAAAAGTTTTTTTTAATTTCCAATCGGCTTTTACTTTCACTTTCAACTCTTTTCTATAAAAGCATTCCACGTTTTCTGTTCAGAACCGTGCGGGCTCTCCATGGTGCAACATGCTTTTTCTCTCTCTACCTCATCTGCATCTAGGATGTTTTTCCTTCTTCAAGAAGTGGAATTCTTTGGGAATACCTTACAATTTCACGAGCTAGCTGTTTCTTATATTTCGAGGAGATTTCAATGGAATTGTTTATAGATATCACCTATTGCAGATGGGGAAAAAGTCTATACTGGATCGCTGGAGACATCTCATCCAGATAGGTCACGCTATATTTTTTCCCACACCTAAATAAACTGGACATGAGCCATCCTTTTGTTTTCTCATTCAACAAAGATAGACACTGCAGACCGTTTTGGGTTTTCACTCTTCGCGAACCGAGATGAGCCGCAGCCACACTTTGAGTTTTCTCTGAGCGCAATAATGGATTACGTGAGCAGCCATTTTGTTTCCCATCTCACCCAGATAGGTCATGTTGTATTTTGTTTCATACACCTAGCCAATTTTGGACATGAGCCATCTTTTTGTTTTTTTTTTGTCTATCGAACCAAGATAGACTCTGGAGACAATTTTGTTTCTCAACGGAAAAGTAAATTTTCTGAATGGGTACCGGTGTTCGAATACTTTTGTGACCGACTGTACATTAATACTTGACAAAGAATCCAAGTACGATATTTCAGTAGGATAATGAACGCCACTCATAGCTTATTGCCCAAGACTGGCTGCGTCATTTACTGACACTTACACAACCTACCTGCTCCAAAAATATGTCCCTTGTTGAGCATAAACCTACCAGTAAATTTGGTGAATACTGTTAGTTCGACTGGTTTGAAATTCCAGCGAACGGGCTGGTCGCATGGGAGTTTTTGATGTTTTCTCTTGCGCAATGTGAATGCCAGCTAGTTTTCTTCGAAACGTCCATCATGAAGCCATCAAGAATTTTTACTCTTCTTAGACAAATAGCCCTCAAGTGCTTTTCTAAAATCAAACAAACCAAATCGAACCTTTAAAAAGTGCTCCACAAAAGCATCCCTGTTCTTAGGCAGAAAGCCCTTGCGTGCTTTGCCGTGATCAAAATAATGTGACTTAAGCTCTATCTGGCCTGCGTAGGCTCAGTTGCTTCGATGTCCTCAATGTGAAACACATTATCAGCAAGTGTGGAATGTTTGCCATAGGATTATATGAGTGCCTGTTCAATTTTATGCCTCAATGCATTGTGGTCAGTACTTAATTTCTAAAAGAAGGACTATGAAAGGTCGTCAACAAAGATAAAAATAAAGAAAAAAAATAAAAATAAAATGTAAATTAATAAATAAAATTAGATAATTCAATTTAATTAATGAAAATAGTTCAGTAGAAAATTGAAATACCGGAGCTCATCTTAATTTAGACTCCAACAGGGATTATACTTTTGCTCAAAGAGTGAAAAGTATTGGGACTGGATTTTAGGTGGATTAAAGACGTGACTATGACTTGAGATCGTACTGAAGATGATTGCCCTGCATGCATATCCTTCTTTAATTGACCTGCTGCTCAGTTTTGATGAGCAGGTCTCAAAACAAGAGAATAGATAAACAAGAGCTAAGTTCAGAATCGAGAAAGCAAACAGAATTAACATTTTTTATGAAGAGCATTGCTTACAGATTATACGTCACATAATATCATGATAAAAGGTGTTTATTACGCTCACCTGTTGACTCAACTTGTATAAGGCCCAAAAGCGGCCGAGCGGTAAATCCGCTGAATGCTAGTAATTCGCTCAGAGTTTAATCTTGACAAATAGGCTGGCTGCAGAGGAGATTTTGCTGTTTTCCTCATGTATAAAGTGAATCAGAGCCAGTTTCTCTTATATTATTCCTTTGAAAAGACATATCTTCTCTTAGACAGATAGTTCTCGCATTTTTTTGACGTAATAATACAATACGATTCCTATTAACTATAAAACTGTGTAGCAAACTCAGCAGTAAAATTCCGCTTTGCATAAAAACGCTGCAGCACACAAGACTAAAATTTGCCAGATTGCTGTTCCAAGAATGATAATTTCAGCTTATACCCTATGCACAATGTTCACCAGACCTTGTCATCAAATGATTTCTTTTTTGTTTCAAAAACAGAAGAAGTATTTGTATATTTCATACTGCAGTCTGATGATGATTTGAATGATGTTCAGGAATGATCTGAAGGCTGTGATAAAAAATATTTTTATATTGGAATTCAATGCGTAATTGATTGCTGTACTAAATGCATTTAAGTCTGCATAGGAAACTGAGAATGGAATTTTAGACATTTATCTTCTACAAATTTATTATGCTTAAACTTACTGACTATCTCTATATATGGAATAAAATTAAGCAGAGAGAAGGAATATTTCACAAATGGCATGACATGACAAAACTAAAATATACATAGGCTGTACAATGAAATTTTCTACCATTATGAAGATGTAAGACACAGAGCTCTTAAGTTGTCTGAATAATTTTAAAATAATACACTTGTTATGAATCCAGGTAAACATTGAAATTTAAAATGGAAGTTAGATTTTGAATGTTGATCATAAGGTTCAACGCTATTAAATTAAACTGCAGAAAACTTTTCAAAAGAGAAATTAAAAACTGAAAACAAAAAATTACAGCATTAATGTATAAAAAAAAAAAAAAACTAAAAAAAAACTAAAAAAAAACTAAAAATTCACAGGAGTTCACCAGACAAACCAGTTAAAAAAATTTGGAAACAAATGAACAAAAACTTTTCATTTGAATAATAATAAAAAAATATATATAGATTTAAAATCATTAGTGAAAAGATCATTAAAAATGCCAGTGTGGTAACTGTATTAGAAATCTCAGCTCTTCTAGATATAAATCCATTAGTAACTTTAAATAAATAAATAAAGGTAATACAAGACATTCTGATGAAGTCATAGATGTGTGCTGATTCACTGCAGTTAGCAATATTTCTTGAAATGTGTTGGTCCTGAAATCAGTTTCTCATGTATTTCAAGGTTTTGAAAAGTAGTAAAAAAGTATCAAATTGAATAAAATTTATTCAAAGGGGGTTAAAACAAAAAGAACAGCATTTAACTCATGTACATATTTTAATTCTTTTAAAACCATCAAAAATTGTTTTCAGATTTGTTCATTAAATAGCTTCACAAAACTCATTTCATTCTCTGAGGACTGAAAGTATTAAATTATATTGCTTGTATTATTTGTTACTGTACTAAAAATGGTCTGCCTTAATAGATGTTGTGTATTATTTATTTTTAGATTATTATATTAGATTAAGTTTATTCTTATAGGGGAAAAAAAGTAATAATGTATATATGTGCAAGATAAGTTGATAAAAAGGTTAATTTTTTTATTGTTTACTTAAAACACCCAACAGAAGTCATACACTTAAAATTTATATGCATAAATTGATCTACATATTTGAATTAAACTGAATATTTTTAAATACATTATCTTAGATTAATAATGTAGTTATGTAGAATTTACTAATATTTTACTGTATGTATATACAAATATATTGCATTATTTCAGACTTCCATATTAGATATTTGGATAAAAAAGGCCAAGCATTTTTAGATGTCACATCTATAAATAGCATAAAGCAAAAATTTTACAGGGAAAAACAGAAAAGGACATTCGAATTACAGTTCTTATAATAGAAATTAGGTGCTTTGAACCTATAAGTTCTTTTGATAAAGTTAATGACAAGACATAATGCTGCCATTTATTTCTTAAATATAATATATAAAAATGCCATCTATTACTTGATTATAATATATATATATATATATTAATATATAAATTAGCTTGAATATAATATATAACTATTTTCAGCAAAATATTTTTTTTTTGAAAATATTCATAACATTATTATTTTTCTAACAAAAATAATCATCTCTTATCATACTTCAATACCATAAAATATATTTGGAGGTAAAATTGACTTTCTGTGTTCCTGTATAAAGTTTTATTTTTGAGCTTATGGGGGCAGGATATGAAAATAAAACAAATACTGCATAAGTCATTTGTAAGCGATTATTTTCTATATTCAGAGTGTGTAATCAGTCACATATTTATGAAAAATACCTTAGAATTATCTTTAATTTTGTACATATCCCCCTCTTTCTTTTCAATATTAAATATAAGTGAATCAATTGTATTTTTAATAAATCATCAGGTACACTATCAAAAGGTCAAAATTTTTAACGTCTTTATATTAAAATTTGAGTTCTTGTAAGAGTTTAAAACAAACCCACACACAAAAGTTTGCTGTAGAAACCAAAATTATTATAAAAAATTTCTAAACTTTTTTTTAAGGAGCTGGGTGGTTTGTTTACATTCTTTTTCAGCAAGACTTTTTTCGAGACCGAATTCAAAAATGTATGTATGCATGTGTATCTGTATGTATGTGCACACACACACCAAACGCATGTACACACATATACATATGCTACATGAACACCTACATCCGTACATACAAGCATATGCACATACATATCTGAATTATTCTCCTGAACACACTCTTTATGTATATAAAGGCTTCTGTATGCAATTTTATAGAAATATTTAGCTACGCATGACAGAAAAATTACATAAGGTTTTAAGATGATTTTTCAATTCCATTTCATAAGAATGTGGTTTTACTGCTTGCATGCATGACTTATCTAAATCTGTTGATAAGAATTTCAAGAAATTCTGATTATTTGTGTAAACTCCGTATCTGTATAAAATGGTCAAACATTAGCAATTTAAAACAAGAATAATATTCATATATGTTTAAAGTTCTTTATTTTATATAAAGTTTAGATATCTATCAAAGAATAGTAATTAGTCATCAAACGAAATAAACAAATAACTTTTTCTTGACATTCTAACACTACACGGAAAAGCAATTCACCCTTCCGATAAACAACACAAATGTAAACAAACATCTCTTTACGACTGGTCGGAATGCGCAGAAATCACAAAAGTGTTTCTGCGCAACTAGTCGTACGTTTAGCATTTTTACCATGTTTGAGCTAGCCGTCCGACGTCGTACGGGTAGACACAGCCGATAGCTTTGCACTTTGTAATCGATTACGAAGTCTCGATACTTTGTTTACGTTTTAGGCGGAATTGTGGAAAATTTTGCGGAACGGAAAAGGGCCTTCACCTTCATATTTTATTTTATTTATTTATTTTTTTGCGGTATACGAGACTGGGCGCAATGCGAATAAATCTGTATGATACACAGAAACTTGCTCATATTGCTGATACAATGATCAAGAGTATTGATATGTTTAGTTCATTTCTGTTGTTAAAATAAAAAACCGCAATTGTGCATGTAATGAGTGTAAACAATAATGAAAATTTAGATATGTCTGTATTGTTGACTAAGTAGTAATAATGCCTGATTGTAAAATATATATTAGACTACTGATTGTATATGTACGATTTAAAGTAATTATTACGTAGGGTAGAACACAGCAAAAGAATCACTGAATTTTTATTTATTTGAATGACCTATAATTTTTGTTTTGTTCATAGGGATATATCTTTTTTAGGTGATATATCTATTTTAATATATTGTGTACTTAATTGTGTGTGCATATATATACGAATAAACGGGCCTTAAAACTTGGGTTGATTTAGTAAAATAATTGTGTGTTATTATAAACATTATAATACTATACCACACAAGCACTTTCTTATACATGTAATGTAATCTTAGAGAAATACCAACTGAATACTTCTTTGAATATCTATATTATTCTCTGACTGTGTTGTTTCATATACAATGATCAAGCAAAGACAGCGTTAAAATTTTGCTTCGAACAGCTGAGATGCGTGTCTTAAATTTTGTACTAAACAGCACAAACTTATGTCTGGAGGAAAGAAATTTATAAATTTTGTTTTGTCTACGATTTTCATTTCTCTACATCGAAAAATTATACTGGTGTGGGGGCACCACTTCACTTAACATTTGATTTCAAGTGGCATCTGATGTTTTATGTCAATAAAAATATGACAGTTCATCCTAATTTTAATCTCTTCTTTATTGTTAGCTTTTAAGAAATTTGCTTCTTATTTGCATTTTGTTCTCTTTCTGTCAGTAGATGATATTAAGGATTTGGTTTTTATTATTTAACCATACTCTCCAATTTCTTTCTGTTGCTTCTCATGTAGGCACATGTTTCTTTTTCATTCTTGCAGCAGATATTAAGATGTGTAGTGCTTCAAGTGAACTAATATTTTGTGGATTTTTGTTTGCTATTGATTTCTTTTTAAATTATAATCCTGCTTAGTGTTAAGATTTATGCGCTGTTTATGTCTGGTAATTAATATTAAAAAAAACTATGTATTTTCATCATTTTGTGTACATTTTAACCATACAATTATTTTTGTATGCAAATAAATTTGTATTTATTGACTTTTCTTTACACCCAATTATCCCTAAAGTATATATGCTATGCTGAATGCATTATTTCAGATTCAAAATGTATACACAGAGAGATGCATATCACACTATGATGATAACAAAAGTGGTAATTTAATAACATTGACATCAAATATCACCTAAGACAACCACTTCCATAGAAAATTTTTTGTAGCAGCTGTGTCTGACTGTCTTACAGAAGTGTTTTGTGATTTAGAATTAACTCGCCGTAATACTGATGCAATTTAAGGTTACTAATATGTGCATTCAGCTGTTTTTCTTTATTAGTTCAAACAACCCATGTTATTGATCAAAAAGCAATACCTTATCGTTAGTCATATTATAAAAATTAAAAAATGGCTTTTGGAAATTTTCCTCCTTATGCAATGATTTCCAGTTTGGTAAAAAAGCTTTCATAAGTTGATCTTACTATGGGCACGTATTGAATTTTATTTAGTGTTAAAAATCATTTCTATGGTATATGTACATATTTTTACAGTTTTTAAAATACTTCAGAAATTCATTATCTCATGCCACAAGGCATGCATAAAATAAGCTTATTTCCTTGTACTATTATTAAGCTGTCCAGAAGAAGCCTTTTTTTGACAATGGATCACTGAAAGTTATGCTGTATCTTTCTGTTAATTAGAAAATAATTTTGGATAATAAAATAAATGTATTAGAAAAATATTATATTAAAATGATATTTTTAAAACACATAATTAAATTAATGTATTAGAAATCTGTAATTTAAAGCAAACCTTCGTTCTTCAACTACATATTCATTTCCGATACCCAAAGGCTAATTCCATCATAATAACTTGTATTTTAACTCGTCATTATTCAGCAAAACTTTTTGATTAAAAAATTCTGTATTCGTCCTTTGTGATAAAAGCCCAAGATACGAACCTCCACCATCTGCAAAATGCATGGCTCTCTTTGTACAGGATCTCTGTGGCTGTTACTGGAAGCCTAGAGTATGTTCAAGCAGTAGTAAATAGGCTTCCTTATTCTCTGTTTATTTAGTGTGTGATATATTTGTTTGTGTGTGTTTATTTGATAGTGTGTCTGTATAAATACTTTTGTCTGCCATTGGAAATAAAAATATATGCATTACAAATCCGAGTTATTAAGTATATTAAGGCTGTTTACATTTTTCATTCCAAAACATATATTCAATTAAAATACATTATGCAATTTGTGTTCATCCACATTTGTTAATGTTTAATTAATGCCAACAGAAACATGTTCGCATAAATTCCTCTAAGTAATTTAAACATGAGGTTGTTTAAGGCGGCCATTTTTTATCCATTCATTTATTGAAATATTTGCATTACTTCTTATATATTAAAATTTACATATATTATGTACTTTTTTCAGTAGACAATCCAAGAATATTCTATATGTTAAAATGTATGGTATATGCAATAATCCCCCCCCCAAAAAAAAAGAAAAAAAAAAAAAAAAACTTATCCTCTATTTGTGATCTTATTATCTGATTGTGTCTTCAAAATACACAAATAATCTGATGGAATGAAAATATTTTGGTCATTAAAACTTTTTAATCACTGCTCTTTACATCTACATTTCTTTTTTCACATAATCTGAAGTTTTCGAGTAGTCTGAAGGTTTTCAAACTGTGTTTCACAGAAATTTTAGATACCATGCAACTCCTCTAGGGCATCTGTAAGTCAAAATTTAAAACAATTTTTAATATCACTGGACATCAAAATGAAGTACTTGAAATAATCTTTGAAATTCTCTTATTATTGTTAAAAAATATTAAGCAGATTTTTGTTTATGATTAAATTTATAATGAAATAATGAATTTCTTTTTACTTTCTGCATAAAATGCACAAATTTTATATTTCAATTCTTTAACATTTATTTTTCTGAGGATAGAAATTCTTCTATAGAAAAAATTACGATTTTAGAAGTTTTTCTGAATTTAAAGATTTGAAGACAACCCTGTTATAAGGGTTTACGATTATAATGTGAATGACCCAAATAATTGTAAATGGCCTATGGCCATACTTAATACACATATTATTTAAATTGACATGCTTTACCTGTAATGTACATTTGTAACTTATGTTATAATTTAAGTGCACCAGTTTACTTACACTTATCTGTATTGTATGTATGTATTATATGCATCTCTAGACTCAGGTTAAAGCTGGATCGTTTCCCCTTTCTCAGCTTTCCCAGATGACATTTTTGGGTCTTTACTGGAACTCGACGCACACTTTATTTCGGCTAGAATAACCACTTATCTCACTCTTCTTTTATTCAAAAATTATAACATACTAATTTGGGGAAAAAATTATATTTTATGTTAGTTACTCATGACAACATTCGAAACAACCTACATGTTCGACAAGGGGTAGGGGTCTAGGAAAGCCACAACTTTTTCAATGAACTGGATGAATAAATGCAGCCCTGCCTTTTGTTGTGTTTTATGCATTTATAAATTTCTACCTGACTGTTTATTCTTTAATTCTATATAACACAATTAATCGATGCTTGTTTCTTGTATGGAATTTTAACATTAATTCTACATAATAACATGAGTAATCTTTTTTTTTTAATTGTATTTTAGCATTATTAAAAAACACTTTGGCACTATGAACTGAGAATATCTGTCAATCTGTCTTCTACATTAATTTACAATAATATAAATGTGAATATCTGAATGGAGTTATATTGAAAGATCTACTGGATGCTATGATTCCATAATGGTCAATCCACCACATTGGAAATATTAAATCAAACAATAAGTACAGGAAAAGATTCAGCAAGACAATATATCCTCTTTTGAATGAATACATTTAACTGTAGTTATTGCATATGATGTATTATACAACACCCCAAAATCATGGAAAATAACTTTCTAAACCGAGTTTACAGTGTAAAAAAAGTAGTGGAAAAATGTTGTAGTCATGTAACTGGGCTATCTAACATAAAAATTACAGCATATTACACCAGTGTTCTTACCTTTACTGCATATTACAACCAAATAACTACAATTAGATATGAGAAAGAACAGGCAGTGTCAGTACAACCAAGAGTAAAACTTTTACAGAGTTGCTAATTTGAAAACAAGTGAACCTGTAAAACTAACCCTGCATACTGGTTTGCTTTAGATGCATTTGGTAACCAATATGCCGGCCGTAAGTCTTTACCAGATTCAGTTTTGAGTGCATTAAATACTATATTGCTCATATGTCTTGATCGTGACAATCAATGCAGCTGCAGCATTATTGAATAGAAATAAGTTATATGACTCTCAAATAAGTGTTTGTAAAGTTGTTCAGGAAATAAATATTACTAAATAATAACATGTATTATGTTTATTGAATTGTACAAAACTTATAGGTTATACTTTGAATTATCGTCAATTTTAATTGTCTGAAATCTGGTATTTGATAGTATATAGTTGTAGCAGTTTTTTCACTATAAATTCTGAAGAATCTGAAAATAAATGCACATACTAAAGTATTTCAAGTATGATAATATTCAGTATTTAAGATTATCCTAAAAGTATGAAATTTATTATTTTATTTGAAAATAAGTATTAGTGTATCCATGGCATGCAGGTCCCCGAGATTACTCTATTATCCACTCATAGGTGGGGGTGTCACCTTTGCCAAAGGCTCTTTGTAGCCTGCTTTAGGTTTTATACTAATTTTAATTACTGGCCATCTACTGAAATGGTTTCTTTATGTATATCCACCTTTATTCCAACTCTGGTATTTCTACGGCGATGGAGGTTTAGTTGACCATACTTCTTGACAATTCTTTTATTTTTTTTTTCAATTTGAAGCGGTAGACCAGTTTTTTCATCTAGCATAACTGTTTTTGAAGCAGACTCGAAAATCTCCTTCAAAGAGTTGGCTACATTGTGTAAATTTTCGCTATCTAAATTCCAAAGGAGTGACCGAATTGATCTGTAATTTGCATTGCACTCATTGATCAAATTTCTTTTTTTACTCAACGTTGCTTCTTCAGATATGGTGGGTAAATTATCTGATGTTCCACCTGAAGGAGTTTCAGTTGATGAATATTTTCATTTTCTGGTGCCTGAAATACTTCTTGAGACTAAATCTTCATCAACTTTGAAAATAGGTGTTGAAAATAGCCATTCTGCAGTACATTCCAAACTCCAGGCTGGAAACTTCATGCCAGCAAACACAATATGCTTGCACAGCAGTCGGTTTCTTCTGAAATCTAAGCATGTACATTGACACAGTTGTTTCTGTTCATCAAACGTGACAGAATAAACTGCATCATGCTTAGTTTCAGAAGAAACTTTAAAGAAGCCATGTGAAATTTTTTTTATACTACCCACATAAACTTCAGCAGCTCTTAATTTTGTTTTTATGTGATCAATTAACCATTTTGGCTTATTAATTAAATAATTTGGTACATGTTCATTGTATAATCTGGCCTGCGAAAGCATACTCAGATTTTTTCTGACGTAAATTCTATATCTTTCTGGCAGAAATTTCTCAACCAAGATCTTAATTATTTCAGACAGCATACAGTTTTTATATCCCTGAAGATATCTATATTTTAGTTCCTCATTTAAGCGTTCAACACCATTGTTCGAGTTTATGAATAAGTCATTTGGTTTGTAAGCCAAAGCCCATCTCTCAATTTCCTTGAACCATGTTAATTCAAAATAATCTTTCACAGCTTCATATTGGTTCCATGATTTTAATACCTCTATTGCTGCAACCATTTCATCTTGAGTTGGAGCATTTGCTATGGCACGTAATTTACACAAAAGCTCTTCTTTGGGAACCACTGCATTCTTTTTCTTAGAAGCCCATCTTGACCATGCCTGCTCTCGATGGAAACTACATATAAAAACCTTAATTCCTGTAAAGACATTTTCCAAACTTGTAATTTCTTCCATTGCAAAATCAACCATCCCATATTTTGGTCTAACGAGAGGCGACCAATTTTTAATAATTATAAGAGCTTCTTCTAATGCTTTGGCTGTTTCATTTTGTGTAATTATTATGCTCACTATTTGATAGTTCACATTTGTTTTGACAACTAAAAAATAAAGTGGGAGAGCATACTTACAGGTTCGATAGGTCGCATCGAGAAGAACAAGATTAGAACCATATAAGACATATAAATTTTTCATTTCTTCACTTTGATATACAAATAGCAGATTTAGTTTTGAATCTGTAAAGTCATTTGGCTCAGTACCATCATATGTATTTTCAGTACATGGTCTAAATAAAACAGAACACTTGGAAGTATCCCAGCTATTTATTAACATTTCTGTATTTTCCTGGTCAATTTTACTAGTTCTAATATCGGATTTTGCTTGGCTTATTATTTTCCTTATTGCCTCCACTTCTGGATAAAATCGTCTGCGCGTTTTATCAGTTTCTCCCAATTCAGTTGAAACGTATACTTCTAATAGCTCTGCAATTACAGTGGCATTGCATTTTCCATTCTTAACTTTAGAAGCTATGAAATGCCGCACTCTAGCATCTATAGGTTCTATTACTGCAGCCATCTTACCCATTAGATGATTTTGATGATCTTGGCTATTAGGTAAATTAAACATGAAAACTTCTTCACCAGCAATACTATCTTTATTGGCTAGTTTTTCCTTAATTTTCCGAGATATCATAATCTTTCTTTTTCGGGTTGGCACTACCTGTAACATATTTATCACAGTAAAATTTAGAAATTCCAGCACAGTCATCTAAAACTAATTATTGATAAAGGTTCAATTTTAAAAACTTTCTGTTCATAGCAAATTATTCAAAAAAAAAAAAAAAAAAAAAAAAAAAAAAAAAACAGAGGAGTCATTTCTTTCCTTTAAAAAAAGCTGTAAAAAGGATCTTCCATTTTTATAACAATAGATCAAATTACTTCTTCAAAGAAACATAACCAATAAAACTTCACTTTGAACAACTTATTTCTATTTGTAGCAAATTGGTTAGAATATAATTAGCATTTCTGGCCTGAAAACATCATTTTATTTGCATGTCAATTACTGAATTATTTATTTAGGAAAATATTACTGTTAAAAACCCTCTTTAGGCCCCCCCCAAAAAAAAAACTATTTAGAAAAATATGTTGAATAAAGACACAAAAAATCATTTCTTTTTTTTACATTGTGACTCTAAAAATACCTTTTGTTTTTATGTCAAAAAGTATGTATACTTTATCATAGAATACCTTCAATACATCTTGCTCATACGTGACAGAATTATATTTTTTCCTTAAAAAAAAATTCTCTAAAATTACTAAGACCATCTTAGAACAAAAAGTTAAATAAACTTCTACCTTGAACTGAGGCATCCTGTACATTCGGGTAACATTAATTACAGCTGGACAATTAACTTTTTTAGTTGTCTGGTTCTTGGAATATGCTTTACCAAAAGCATGATCAGTTTGACACGTAAAAAAAAAAAAAAAAAAAAAAAACACACACACATATATATATATAATCCAAGAGGTGATATTTTTGTATAAATTTTTAAATATAACAATGTTATTTTACCTTTTCATTTTTTTTCTTTAGCATAATTTTCCTTTTGACGTTTATTCAGATCTTTTCCTTGATGGCAAACATAGGTTTTTCGCCCAAAGTGGAAACAGGGAATATCATCTAACCAGTTTAATCGTAAATCTGGAGTTAGTTCAACTGGAAAGAAAATTTTGATTTAGATCACAATCTGATAAGCTTTGATTTTTAAAAGAAAGAAATTACAGATCTCTATAAACATATTATACATTTAACTGTCTCTATATATACTACATACTGTAGACACTGCTTAATGTATTGCAGCTGATGTCGTGTATATTGCTAGTGAATTTCTAAGTTCTGCTCTTTCATATACGGAAACATAAAAAATGCATCATTTGCTGTAATTTTATTTGCTCAATTTGGTTAATATAATCAAAATATTATACAATAAATTTCTTAAACTGAAGAACGAAAATGATTTTAATCAAGCATTTAGAAAAAAGCGCAAAACAATAAAATAAAAAAAAACTTAATTTCATACGAATTTTCAATAGCTATTGATTTGGAAGGGCTTCAGCACAGTTCCCTCTTCTTCAAAAGGGAGGTAACAATTCCTGAAAACATCTTTGCCAAAATACACTTGCGTTTTTGCCCAATTTCAGATTTTACATTGGCAAAATCTCTTTAAACAAGGATGCCCTCCAAGTATTAAGATTATAGGTATAGAATTGGTCCAATAAATTTCAGAAACATTATGGACTACTCAAATGAACTTTTGCAATGAAGACTGTAAACAATTGATAAACAAACTTTTATTTTTCCTAATTAAAATGTTAAGAAAGTGGCTAGTTATATTTATAGTTAATTCAATTCCTATTTTAAAAGATACTTTTCTCATCATCTTATATTATCAAAAATGGGCAAATGTAATCACATTAAGCAGCATCTACTGCAAACATAGAGAGATATTAAAAGCATTAAACTATTATGTAAAAATATTATGTCATTTTGCTTCATATTAAAATTATATATGCTAGGTAAAGTATAGAATGAGCTAGCTGCCTTACGCAAAAGGGATGCCTTTGAGAAGGTCTAATGGGAAACTGTCTTGTATTCACTTATATATAAGGAGAACAGGAAAATTCCCATGCAGCTAATCCATTCAACAGTATTTGTACCTTGATCAAACATCCAGTATTCAGCTATCTTATCTGCTAGTCCATTGGTGCTAAGAGTCAAAATAGACAGTAATGTGATTTGACACACAAGATAAGTAGCATTCATTGACTAAAGAAATATATATATCACATCACTAAAGAAATATATATACATTTCAGAAAACTTTCCTGTTTTCTAAAATTTAATATCTTTATTATTATAACTTCCTGATATTTCAATGCATTATAATTTTATGGTGAACTATTACCTGAAAATAAAACAGAATATTTTTTGAATTGGTAGTGTTTATTATAAGGTTATTTTGAAACATGTTGTTAATGATAAAACTAAAGAATGGATTTTCTTTATAGACTATTAAATGATTATATTTCAAATCAACAGACTGCATTCATACACTAAAATAGGATGAAAAATATAGTAGTCATCGAGACAATTGTCGAGTTTCTCAAGAAACAACAATAAAAATTTTCAAATCTAACACGGTATATCTTGTTTAATGTTTAATATAGTACGGAATGTTTCGTGAAGCATCAGCTATTTAAAAAAAAAAAAAAAAAAAAAAAAAAAAAAAAAACATGCAATACCTGACAATGAAACCAAATAAAAATCAAACATAACGCTATTACACGTTATGCAACAAAATTAATGAATATGAACGTCTATAAACCCTTTTTTCAACTTGGACCGAATCTCGCAACATCAACTAGATCTTACGCAATAAAATTAATACAAAATAGTGCTGATAAGTTCTTTGGAACAAAATGGCCAAATATCAACTAAACAACCAAAGAAAGCATTTACATTCTAGAGGACTTTTATTTACTCATTACATCTTCAAAAATTACTTACTCTCTTTATCGAATGACTTTCCATAGTAGTAAACATATTTTGTTACAGTTTCTACTTCGTGTCTGCGAAGTATTTCTTTAAATTCGCTCCAAGATTTCGCAAAATTCATTTTGCCTCTAAACACAAAGGTTCATACACGAGACGGACTTTGAAACTCGTAATCGATAAACCGGCCAATCCCCTATCGTTGACACAAGTCTTTCTATCGATGGGAAAAGGAGACTCTAGGCCATCCGAAAAAGCGGCCACCGAGAAAGTCGGCCCATAAAATCACTAGCGGCTCAAAACAGGGTTGGCTGTGAGCGGCTCCTTACGGAAGGCCTGTTATGCGCATGCTCACGGACATAGTGAAATGTATTTATTTTCAAATGATCATTGGGCTACTATATTTGGCTATTATGCGACACTTGGCGTTGTTTCTATCAATTATCGGAAAATTCGAATGTGAGAGTGGTTCCTTTTTCACTTTATATATAAATAATATTTTTCACACATATGATAACTGTTTTAAATGCTGAAAATGAAAGATCTGCTATTTAGACAGAGTTCATTGCGAACAATGAAAACTGAACAGTTAAATATTAAAATTCTTTCCGTGAAAACATTCACGTTCAGCTTCCGAGCCATCACTAGGCAGAAGAGACATTTTCGAATATTATGATAGGGCTTCTGAGAACAAAATAAGAGAAATTCCTGTCATAAAAATAAATATTTTGGGTGCTAGTTTCCCTAAGAAAGGTCCTCCATGGAAGCATCCCTTCCCTTAGGCAGATAGTCCATATGAAGTTAACCTAACCTGAAAGTAATAATTTTATTATGGATCGATTTGAAAACATCTTTAGAAACGAAGAAAAAAAAAAAAAAAAAAAAAAAAAAACCTACAAATTTCAGAATTTTTTCTCTAATAACCATAATCATATTTATTTAGTTTTGGAATAATTATTTGAGTATTTTCCATTCATATATAACTTTAATGCTCATGTAGATTACAAAAAAAAATATTTTCCTAAATTTTAAAATGTTCTATGGGAATCAAAGCTATTACATTTAAAGAAGTTTGCTAGTTTAATTGAGAATGATGAAATGTGTGCTACTACCTAACAGAAGGAATATCTTCACTGAGAACTAAGGGATTAGGACTATTTGGATTATGTAAAAGTATTTTACAGATATCTCTGCCTTAAGGAGGAATGCCTCACGACCAACAATAGAAACTTCCACAGAAGCTCTAGGGTTATATCAGAATCTCCTTCTAAACAAACCTTCCAACTTCATGATTGAAATTCATTGTTGCATAATATAGTAAAATTAACTTTCTTACATCAGATTTCAACCGCTTTATATACCTATTATGCAGTCATTTTATTTCTATCGTTATATTATTTATGCCCCATTTTAGAGAATTTTAAAAATGCAAATTAAAAAAAAATAATAATGAAATAGTGGTAATACATGTTTACTGACTTTCGTAAATGTTTCTCTTATGTAGTGTGATTAATTGAGTATGACATACTTCTTCATTTATGCTTTCATCACCTATAAATTTAGATTTTAGAAGTATTAAATGTTTAAACATTATTTGTAATAAGATGTTCTTAAACGAGTTTTGTAGTTCTTAAACAAGTTTTGTGATTTCATAAAGTAAGAAAATTGCACAAATCAAAAATAAATTTTTATTTTACTAAAAAATCATATAGTATATCATATAGTAATCATCTATATAAATTTCATATAGTGTTTTAACACTTGAAAAATAAAGAAATGTAAGAACTCAATAACAAGTTTTAAAGTACATAATAAATTACAAAAAGGGAAAAAAGAAAATTATCTTGCAGTTTCGGATACAAAAATTTTATCATAAAATGTTTTTACTTGATTTTCAGCTACACCGCATACTAATAATAGTAGCAAGTAATAAATTTCTTCAGTTTCATTTTCAAATAAACTGACTTAAATCAAACATCTGAATGTTAGACACATAATTTGAAAAGATTCTCTCTTTTTTTTTTTTTTTTTTTTTTTTGGCATATAACCATAACTTGATTTTTAATGCTGAGAACAAGCATAAAATATCTAAATTATATATCCTAACTTGTTATACGATTACACTTACATAAAGCAAACTTTGTAATACTAAAGACATAGTTTTTAAGGTTTGAAATAATTTTCAAAGCAAAAACTTCAAACATCCAACTTCTAACACAAATGCGAAACACTTTATATTAGCTCTACATACAATAGTAATAAATAATTACCTAGGTTTGAAATATTTTTTCATGAATATAAATAAACAGGTATTTAATGTTCTGATGTCATTTTCAGGAACAACATGCTTGAATAGATTCACATAAACTCTACATTAAATAATAGCTACATTATTTGAAAGAGTATTAATGCTATTAGTCAATATCCAAAACACTTTCTTCAAAATTAGAAAAACTCCATATATTAGAATCAAACTTGTGATTAAATTCACATCAATTATGCATTTGGACATGGCAGATACAATCTGAAAAGGGCCTAATTGATTTAAGTGAATAACCGCAGCCTTGTGTCAAATGATATAAAAACCCTTTACATTCAAATTTTGTCAGAATCATACAACATTTTTTATAATAATTCTATTTACATCAGAGTTCCATTATTACCTACATTTGAAATTACCAACATATTTATAAATAAGGAGGATAACAGTTTTCTGATTTTATTCTCAGAAACATAATGTGCATGAATAGATTCATATACGCCGAATCTTGAACACACTAATTTAAAGAACCTTAATGCCATTAACTAATTTCCAAAAAATTTTCTTCAATACAGCAAAAAATCATGAAACACTCAGATCAAAGCAGAATCAAATTTGTGATTGAATTCACATAAATCATGCATTTGAACATGGCACATACAATTTGAAAAGAAACGACACTGTTTCGACTGCTATAAATGCCCTTATATCCAGATTTTACTCGAATCATGAAACATTTTTCAAAAGTTATTATTACTTGTATTAGAAATATACCTTCATGAATATAAATAAGCAAGCAATCATTTTTTTTTTTTTTTTACTTCACTCTAGGAAACATCATGTAAATAAATAAATTTTTATTAACAAACATTTTAAACTATAAATATACAACTTTGAGGGATTTTTAATTCTATAAAGTTATAACAAAAACACTCTTTTTCAGTAGCGAAAAGCATTTTAAACACCACGATTTTACAATAATTATATATATGATTAAGTTGACATTAACTAATTATTTTAAATTAGACATAAACTTTTGAAAAGGGCCTTATGACTTAAGTAAATAATTGCAGTATGTATTTTTATAGATACAAAGGACTTAAACAACTAGATTTTCATTTAAAAGTACGGTACAATTCCGTTATAGGGACCGCAAAAAATCACCAAAACTATTGTTGATGCCAAAATAATTATGGTAACCTTAACTCAAGAAAAGCATAATAATAAAAAATAACTATCTAAGAGTATTATTTTAATTTAGATGAAAGTTTACTTTCATATAATACACTTTATTATTATAATTTAATATAAACAAACGGCTAATTGTAACTGTAAGAAAGCATTATTGTAACTATCTAAGATTATTAATTTAAGTTGATGGAAGGTTAACTTCATATATTACACTTTTTTGTTAATTTAATTTATTAAAAAAAAGGGTTAAAAATAAGTGAAATTAAACGGGAGGCATAAAATTTTTAAGATCCTGCAACATCACAGAAAAAATTTCAGTTTTTTTTTTTTTTTTTTTTTTTTTTTTTTTTTTTTGTGCAAATGTCTATACATAAACTCGGACAAATAAGAATTGAAATGTGCCCCGATGGTGTTTATTACGCCATTTAGCACTGCCCCACAGCCGCTGTATCGTTTGCGTATGATCCCCGTTTCGGGGTCAACAAAATTCTAGTTGTGGGTCACAGTAAAATGTTCAATGCCGACATATCGCAGTTCATCCAACTTATATGATTTCTAGCAGTCAGTATAAATAATGCTTCCTTCTGTGACATTTTCCTTTATGATGTTCGAACATCAGTGGCCGAGCGATAAAGTCGCTGAACACTGGTAGTTCGGTCTGAGGTTTGAATCCCGCAAACGGGCTGGCTGTATGGACAATTTAATGGTTTTTCTCTATGTGTAACGTGTATACAAGCCAGTTTCCCTTAGAAAGTCCTCCACGTAGGCATCTCTTCCCTTAGGTAGATAGCCCTCGAGGCTTTGCTCTAATCACATAAACCAAACCAAACCTTTATGATGTTCCATAAGGTTTTCACCGATCGATCTGGAATAGCGACTAAAACAGTCTTTTGATTCTCTGCACAATCCACCGAAAACCCATTGTGGCAGAAGAAGACATCCAATGATATTCTTGCTTCTACTGAAAAGGCTTTTGTCTGCTTCATAATTTTTTCCACATCCGCCGAATTTCAACTTAGGCTGAGAAATTAAAGCTATGGCACACACCTCATGCATATCTTCCAGTCTACAGTTGTATTGTGGTTCATCTTCAGTTGGAGTTCACAAAATTCAATAGATGTCATCTCTTGATACCAAAAATAGGTGAGCCTGCCTATCAGTTATAAGGAAGGGGATTTTTGTTCCTTCGATCCAATATCTGACTTCTTAATCCTTTCTTCAGAATACAGGTTCATTCCTGCACCTCCATTTCGCTATTGAGTTACCGCTAAAGCATAATTTCATCTCGTGGTTTTTCGATCATAATATTCTATAATGAATGATGTCTTTTCTTTGGAAAAATTATATTGCAGATATTTTGTCATTGGGCAATTCCCAAATTGTTAGATCCATATCATTATCAAAAAAGAATAAAAAAAAAATAAACCAGTATTCCAATGGCGACTTACAAATATTTCCCCCCCCCCAACGGCGGCCCTTCAGCTTGGCCACAACTACGGCCAGGTGGTGGTCACTTTATTATGGAGGCACCTAATAAACCAATAGGGGTGTGCAGAAAAATCTATGAAGGAACCAGCAGTTATAACCATGCCTTCTCCGGAAATCGAGCCTAGGCCTTGTAGTATCGCAGTCAGCTTCCCTAATCAATATATCGTGTGGGCGATGACTTACAAATATAGAACTATTTAAATTTACGTGGTGTGAAATCGCCCCTTTCGTTAGATTTTGCGCATATATTTTTGCTGCAATTTGCTATGGCTCCTATAATGGAATTATACAGTCAAAAGTCGTTAATCCGGACTCGTCGGGACTTCGGCGATTCCGGATTATCGATTTTTCCGGATTATAGATCATCAGTTTAAATCTGGTAAAATGGCATGCAGAAATTATAAAAGTAAAAATATGAAACCGTAATTTACGAAATAAAGAACAATTATGATCTAAAGAGTATCAAAATTGACAAAAGAAAAGCTTAATATTTATTGGTTTACTTTATTAAA
Organism: Stegodyphus dumicola; assembly: GCF_044657685.1. Lineage (NCBI taxonomy): Eukaryota > Metazoa > Arthropoda > Arachnida > Araneae > Eresidae > Stegodyphus > Stegodyphus dumicola. The sequence goes on along the minus strand of NC_140771.1, from coordinate 68,245,743 downwards.
CATTTCTTTCAATGTAAGTTGTTTCAGTTGCTTCGTTTTTTATGTGATAATACATTCTCTTTAATTCTATAAACAGACATAATTTCTTGTTCAGTTACAAAGGTCCGCTGTTCAAGTCCTATAATTGCTGTGTCGAGAATACCGACTAATTTGTCAATCGAAATTTATTCATTTTCAATAAACTCTGTCACTTTCTTCGCTATCGGAAGCGAATTATAATGACGAGGCATTTGATTTAAATCATATCAAAGACGGAGTACATTGAGATGAAATACTACATTGAGTAAGCAATTATAAGCCAAATAAAATAAAAACATCTGCCGTCAAGATAAGGATAGTGCTGATAAATCAACTTCCAATTCATTGCACGCCGCCGCGGCGTTAAAGATAAACAAAGTTTAGATAAACAGACGTTTAAGTTTAGATAAACAAACGTTTAAGTTTAGATAAACAAAGAATATGCCTTTATCCATTTTTTGCAGCAATTCCATTTTTTGTTTAATGGACTCCGAAAGATACTTTCGCTTTGTATATCCTTTACATATTAGTAAATATATATCGGAAATTCTATTTGACATAATCGAAAGTTCAAGCTTACTTTTATAAAATTGCTCTAACAGTCTGCAAAAAATAATAATCCGGATCCAATTCGAAGATTAAGGAACAACGCAATCTGCAACATTAACTGAAATAGATAATTAGATAATTTTAGCTTAGCTTATCCCGTCCGTTATACATTAAACGCGCATTCGTAAACGTATTTTGCGCACGCGCACACGCAAATTCGCAGCGGTAAAGGTCTTACGCGCATGCGTCAACGTGACGCATGCGCAGAAAGTTTGTAGCTTTGAGGTCCGGATTATAGATCATTCCGGATTATGGGTGTCCGAATTAACGACTTTTGACTGTACCACAAAATAGTACTTTTATTTGAATCGTGATGTTTTATATGATAAATAGCACCAAGATTGAAAAATTCTTAAGCATACAAGTCTTGCACAATGAAAATATTTAAATTACCTTTGCAAACCTAACTTAACATACTATGTCACTTTATGTTTCTCTTTATATAAGTAATGTACAATTTTCATTATTTATAATATAATAAATTATGTTGATTTAGGGCCACTTTAACCCTGCAAGAAGTATAAATGTATACTTAAAACAAACAGTTTAAGAAATTGTGATTTTAAACATAGCATTAAGAAAATATCATCTAAATATAAAAAAAGTTGCTTTTTACTGATTCTTGAATTTTTTCAGTTTCGTTTCCACATTTCTTTCAAGTGAATTTGAAGGAATGTTTTGTACATAATTGTTCAAACATATATTTAGAAATTCTGACGACACTCATGTTTATTATCTTGTACAGCAAATTACATTCACAGCATCTTTTATTAATACGTACATACTATATTACAAAAATAACTGAGATGAGCCTCAGTTATTTTTGTAAGAAGCTGATGGTGTAGATGAAATGCTTTTGGTACTTTTCAGATATAATAGTCTGGAAAAGTAAATATGCAACTGATATCAATGCCACCATATTTTCTGCTGAGTCTTTGAAACCTCCCAAATTTTACAGTATCAATATATACATAATTGGTTTCCACTAATGTTCCATTTTTTTCCGCCAAGATGCAGAAATCTATGCAAGCACTTTAGTTAGATTCAATATTACTTGCACAATAAACAGCAATTGTATGTGAAAACTTCTGCAACAATGTCTGAAACTGCAACCAATTTCACCGACCATTGGAAATAATTTCATTGATTAATACTTTTATGAACTTCTTTTACATCTGAAACTTCTGTAATAAACTGTTTTAGAGAGATGTATCGATAGGAATTAGAATGAAGCTGAAGAATAGACTTCAATTAAATTTTTTTTCTTTTATATTCCAGGATTTGCTGTACTGAAATATAGTAACTGCCTTCAGACATCTGATGTTAATCTGTACTGAAATTTGTGAGTTTGAAATTTACACGTTAAAATTAATTTTGACCTAATTACTAAAAGTTCTTAATTCTATCGATGATAGCATATATAGTGTGAAAAAGAGCAAAAAATATTTCCTTGCGTAAACATTTGAAATGACTTTTTTTATTATCGTTGTTATTAATCTCACTGACAACACCTACGCTAATTCAAATGAAACGCGAAACGCTGGCGAGAAATTACAATAGGTTTACCATCATTTGTTGGCAATAAAAAGAAACGGCGCATGCGCAGTTCGTTCAAAAGATTTTCTCATAGGGAGCCGTTCACACTAGCGGCTCAAAACAGGGATGGCTGTGAACGGCTCCCTATGAGAAAATCTTTTGAACGAACTGCGCATGCGCCGTTTCTTTTTATCGCCAACGAATGATGGTAAACCTATTGTAATTTCTCGCAGCGTTTCGCGTTTCATTTGAATTAGCGTAGGTGTTGTCAGTGAGATTAATAACAACGATAATAAAAAAAGTCATTTCAAATGTTTACGCAAGGAAATATTTTTTGCTCTTTTTCACACTATATATGCTATCATCGATAGAATTAAGAACTTTTAGTAATTAGGTCAAAATTAATTTTAACGTGTAAATTTCAAACTCACAAATTTGAGTACAGATTAACATCAGATGTCTGAAGGCAGTTACTATATTTCAGTACAGCAAATCCTGGAATATAAAAGAAAAAAAATTTAATTGAAGTCTATTCTTCAGCTTCATTCTAATTCCTATCGATACATCTCTCTAAAACAGTTTATTACAGAAGTTTCAGATGTAAAAGAAGTTCATAAAAGTATTAATCAATGAAATTATTTCCAATGGTCGGTGAAATTGGTTGCAGTTTCAGACATTGTTGCAGAAGTTTTCACATACAATTGCTGTTTATTGTGCAAGTAATATTGAATCTAACTAAAGTGCTTGCATAGATTTCTGCATCTTGGCGGAAAAAAATGGAACATTAGTGGAAACAAATTATGTATATATTGATACTGTAAAATTTGGGAGGTTTCAAAGACTCAGCAGAAAATATGGTGGCATTGATATCAGTTGCATATTTACGTTTCCAGACCAAGGCCAACTTATAGTCAAGGCCTGCCAGACTGAACGAAATTCCGGTTCCCAGTTTTCAGTGGCTTTCGCGAAATTCATCACTAGGTGGCGCTCGCATTCTGCTACAATTTTGCTATACGCTCACTATTTGTAACGTGGTTCGTTATTAACAAAAAGTGTATTTTATGGCTAGCTGCTGTATATTTGAAGGCTATAACATAACGAGCTTGGTTTTTTGGGGTAACTTTTTATGCATATAGGTTTAAAATTGTGTATATACATCATTGAACTCAGTTCTGAAATTCCTCATTCTGCTTATTTAATTCTGAAATCTTTGTGCATCTAATGCTGTTATTTTCAAAACTTTGTTTGTAACTTTCTTCTGATTAATCTGGAATGGGAATAATACACATGGATTTATGTCAGGTAGTTACATGTAGGTAATGTATCAAGATGGCACTCATGTATATGTGTGCTTAATAGTGATAATATTGTTTTGTGAAATTCAGTAATTTTATTTCATGTATACATTTTTTTTATAATGAACTATATCAGTATCTCACGCCGCCAGCGTGTAAATAAATAAATTTTGTAAATAAAATTTTGTACACATGTCATTCTGATAAATGTTGTATGTGTGTAAAAATGTCTACCTGCTGTATACTTAAGTGATGCATTTAATAAGCTTGTTTTTTTGCCTAACTTTAAATGCATATATATATCTAAAATTGTGTATATACCTCATTCTACTTAGCATTGTGGGCATGTGTGATGGATATATTATTTATATTCAGCCATTGCAAGTTTTCAAATTTTATCCTTGATATACAGAACTGAACTTTTCTTAAGTATATATTGTGATTATGAGAGTTATTATTTTTTTGTGTGCTGTTAAGATATATTTTATGATGCCTGTGTCTCTTTTATTTATAACAAACAGATTGATTTGATGAATAGCTTTATCAAAAATTTCATTATTTTCATTTGAAAAAATTGAAGTTTCTCTAACACTGAAAATGTAAATTGCTGCAATGCACTTAATTCAACTACTAGTTTCTTAATGTTAACATCAATGAAATTTAGAATACAAATGAAAGTGAAGAGAAACACACCTGTGTAATATTAAAATTAGTCAAAAAAGCAACTTTGGGTTTGAGTTTCATTCAAAATCTATGCCACAGTAAGACCTTTTTTTTGGGGGGGGGGACTAATAATTTTATAATGTCTTTGAATATCTGCAATGCAAATCCTGCACAGAGATCAAAATCTGCATTATTTAAACTTTTATTGTTTAAGATTTCCTAAAAACAGTTATTTAATAATTAAAAAAAATTCTTCAGTATGTAAAATTTAATCTCTTTAAGTAATATTCTTACTTTAACCTCTTTAAATAATATTTTTACTCCAATGTCGTGGAAACACATATACAAATTTTAGATCATGGTGTATTAATATGTTAATTACATCTTTGATAGGGGATACTAAATTATTTTTTGGCCCAGTACAGCCGATAGAAATATTTTGAAAATTTTTCACTGAAATAGCACATGATCTGAAGCTATCTGTTAACTTCTTACTATATACATAATTAAAAAATAAGGTGTATACTCTGAATTACCTTTAAATTAGAATAAGTAGTTGTAATGCGTACAATTCAGAATAGCGCATATCTAGATCAAAGCAGGAATTAAAATCGAGATCAAATAGCTGGTGTTTATGTGTGAAAAAAAAAGGTGAGATAGCTTAAAATTCCATGCTTTCCTTCTAATTAAAATATTTTTACTAATAAGAAATCAACAATTTCTGACTACTATGTATTAATCGATTTTAAACTTTGCATATAACAAGACAGAATTCGTTTTTGGTACTTTCCCTATCTTTGTAAACATCGCAAAGTGTAGCAGAATTGTAGTGCCATCTTGCGGTCAGTAGGAATATCACGCAGGCAACCGAAAACACAAAAGAATATTTTCACACTGGCAGGCCTTGAGTATAAGTTGGCCTTGTCCAGACTATTATATCTGAAAAGTACGAAAAGCATTTCATCTACACCATCAGCTTCTTACAAAAATAACTGAGGCTCATCTCAGTTATTTTTGTAATATAGTATGTACGTATTAATAAAAGATGCTGTGAATGTAATTTGCTGTACAAGATAATAAACATGAGTGTAGTCAGGATTTCTAAATATATGTTTGAACAATTATGTACAAAACATTCCTTCAAATTCACTTGAAAGAAATGTGGAAACGAAACTGAAAAAATTCAAGAATCAGTAAAAAGCAACTTTTTTTATATTTAGATGATATTTTCTTAATGCTATGTTTAAAATCACAATTTCTTAAACTGTTTGTTTTAAGTATACATTTATACTTCTTGCAGGGTTAAAGTGGCCCTAAATCAACATAATTTATTATATTATAAATAATGAAAATTGTACATTACTTATATAAAGAGAAACATAAAGTGACATAGTATGTTAAGTTAGGTTTGCAAAGGTAATTTAAATATTTTCATTGTGCAAGACTTGTATGCTTAAGAATTTTTCAATCTTGGTACTATTTATCATATAAAACATCACGATTCAAATAAAAGTACTATTTTGTGGTACAGTCAAAAGTCGTTAATTCGGACACCCATAATCCGGAATGATCTATAATCCGGACCTCAAAGCTACAAACTTTCTCCGCATGCGTCACGTTGACGCATGCGCGTAAGACCTTTACCGCTGCGAATTTGCGTGTGCGCGTGCGCAAAATACGTTTACGAATGCGCGTTTAATGTATAACGGACGGGATAAGCTAAGCTAAAATTATCTAATTATCTATTTCAGTTAATGTTGCAGATTGCGTTGTTCCTTAATCTTCGAATTGGATCCGGATTATTATTTTTTGCAGACTGTTAGAGCAATTTTATAAAAGTAAGCTTGAACTTTCGATTTTGTCAAATAGAATTTCCGATATATATTTACTAATATGTAAAGGATATACAAAGCGAAAGTATCTTTCGGAGTCCATTAAACAAAAAATGGAATTGCTGCAAAAAATGGATAAAGGCATATTCTTTGTTTATCTAAACTTAAACGTTTGTTTATCTAAACTTAACCGTTTGTTTATCTAAACTTTGTTTATCTTTAACGCCGCGGCGGCGTGCAATGAATTGGAAGTTGATTTATCAGCACTATCCTTATCTTGAGGGCAGATGTTTTTATTTTATTTGGCTTATAATTGCTTACTCAATGTAGTTTTTCATCTCAATGTACAGTCGGTCACAAAAGTATTCGAACACCGGTACCCATTCAGAAAATTTACTTTTCCGTTGAGAAACAAAATTGTCTCCAGAGTCTATCTTGGTTCGATAGACAAAAAAAAAAAAAAAAACAAAACAAAAGGATGGCTCATGTCCAAAATTGGCTAGGTGTATGAAACAAAATACAACATGACCTATCTGGGTGAGATGGGAAACAAAATGGCTGCTCACGTAATCCATTATTGCGCTCAGAGAAAACTCAAAGTGTGGCTGCGGCTCATCTCGGTTCGCGAAGAGTGAAAACCCAAAACGGTCTGCAGTGTCTATCTTTGTTGAATGAGAAAACAAAAGGATGGCTCGTACCCAGTTTATTTAGGTGTGGGAAAAAATATAGCGTGACCTATCTGGATGAGATGTCTCCAGCGATCCAGTATAGACTTTTTCCCCATCTGCAATAGGTGACATCTATAAACAATTCCATTGAAATCTCCTCGAAATATAAGAAACAGCTAGCTCGTGAAATTGTAAGGTATTCCCAAAGAATTCCACTTCTTGAAGAAGGAAAAACATCCTAGATGCAGATGAGGTAGAGAGAGAAAAAGCATGTTGCACCATGGAGACCCCGCACGGTTCTGAACAGAAAACGTGGAATGCTTTTATAGAAAAGAGTTGAAAGTGAAAGTAAAAGCCGATTGGAAATTTTTCAATTGGTTGCCGACTGGGAAAAAATTTTCAGAGCTCAGAAAAAAAATCTGAGATGTAAAAAAAAAAAAAAAAAACTTTTTGTTAATTTTTATCATGTCTTCTAGACATGATAAAAATTAACCCTACCCCCCTTTTGTGTGGGAATGTTGTCTCGCTGTTTCTAAAAATAGATCATGACTCATTCTAGGAATTATATGTTTTAAAAAGGATGAGTTTAAAGTTTATAAGATAAGATAAGTTTTTAAAAAGGATATGTTTTAAAAAGTCTTTGGGTTTCTCTATTCCAAAGTAAACAAAGTGAAGACATGAAATTAATAGAAAAAAAAGGAAGAGTTTTTTTTTTTTTTTTCTTTTTTTTTTTTTTTCTTTTATAGCTCTGGAAATATTTTTCCAATTCAACAGCCAAGAAATATTTCCAGCCAATACAATTTCATTTTTACTTTCACTTTCAATTCATTTCTTATATCTATAAGAACATTTCATTTTTCTGTTCAGATCAGTGTGGGTTGTTCAAGATGCAGCAACTCTACTCCATCCCACAACCAGGAAAAAAAGATGTTCTTTCATGAGATGTTCTTTTGGCTTTCGAAAACAATGATGACATGATGATTGTAATACATTTCTGTTCTCATGTCCCATACTTGAACTCAGAATTATTTCCAGAACTCTGAGAATTTTTCCTAGTCACCTCGATGACCCAACTTTCGTATATTTATTTTTTAAGCCACTCGAGTTTCGACTTCCCATCCGTGTGTGCTGTGCATTCAACCTAGCGACACATTCCCTGAGCTCTAAGAAAATGTTTCCCAGCAGACTCAATCGCTGAAATGGATAAAAAATAAATTCTTTCATACATTTTTAAAGCTCAAGCGTGTTAGGTGTCATGGAAAGAGCCTTTTTTTCCCTGAGCTCTAAGAAAATGTTTCCCAGCAGACTCAATCGCTGAAATGGATTAAAAATAAATTCTTTCATACATTTTTAAATCTCAAGAGTGTTAGCTGTCATGGAAAGAGCCTTTTTTCCCCTGAGCTCTAAGAAAATGTTTCCCAGCAGACTCAATCGCTGAAATGGATTAAAAATAAATTCTTTCATACATTTTTAAAGCTCAAGCGTGTTAGGTGTCATGGAAAGAGCCTTTTTTCCCCTGAGCTCTAAGAAAATTTTTCCCAGCAGACTCAATCGCTGAAATGGATTAAAAATAAATTCTTTCATACATTTTTAAACCTCAAGAGTGTTAGCTGTCATGGAAAGAGCTTTTTTTCCCCCTGAGCTCTAAGAAAATTTTTCCCAGCAGACTCAATCGCTGAAATGGATTAAAAATAAATTCTTTCATACATTTTTAAATCTCAAGCGTGTTAGCTGTCATGGAAAGGGCCTTTTTTTCCCCAGCCCACTCAATCGCTGAAATGGATTAAAAATAACTTCTTTCATACATTTTTAAAGCTCAAGCGTGTTAGCTGTCATAGAGCTGCAGATGAGGTAGAGAGAGAACAAGCATGTTGCACCACGGAGAGCCCACACGGTTCTGAACAGAAAACGTGGAATTCTTTTATAGAAAAGAGTTGAAAGTGAAAGTAAAAGCCGATTGGAAAGATTTCACTTGGTTGCCGACTGGGAAAAAATTTTCAGAGCTCAGAAAAAAATTATGAGATGTAAAAAAAAAAAAAAAAAAAAAACTTTTTGTTAATTTTTATCATGTCTTCTAGACATGATAAAAATTAACCCTACCCCCTTTTGTGTGGGAATGTTGTCTCACTGTTTCTAAAAATAGACCATGACTCATTCTAGGAATTATAAGTTTAAGAAAGGATGAGTCATGGTCTTTGGGTTTCTCCATTCCAAAGTAAACAAAGTGAAGACATCAATTTAATAGAAAAAAAGGAAGAGTTTTTTTTTTTTCTTTCAGCTTTGGAAATATTTTTCCCATTCAACAGCCAAGAAATATTTCCAGCCAATACTATTTCATTTTTACTTTCACTTTCAATTCATTTCTTATATCTATACAAACATTTCATGTTTCTGTTCAGATCAGTGTGGGTTGTTCAAGATGCAGCAACTCTACTCCATCCCACAACCACGAAAAAAAGATGATCTTTCATGAGGAATTTTTTTGGCTTTCGGAAACAATGATGACATGATGATTGTAATACATTTCTGTTCTCATGTCCCATGATTGAACTCAGAATTATTTCCAGAACTCTGAGAATTTTTCCTAGTCAGCTCGATAACCCAAATTTCGTATATTTATTTTTTAAGCCGCTCGAGTTTCGACTTCCCATCCGTGTGTGCTGTGCATTCAACCTAGACACACATTCCCTGAGCTCTAAGAAAATGTTTCCCAGCCCACTCAATCGCTGAAATGGATTAAAAAAAATTCTTTCATACATTTTTAAAGCTCAAGCGTGTTAGCTGTCATGGAAAGAACCTTTTTATCCCTGAGGTCTAAGAAAATGTTTCCCAGCAGACTCAATCGCTGAAATGGATTAAAAATAAATTCGTTCCTATATTTTTAAAGGTCAAGCATGTTAGCTCTCATGAAAAGGGCCTTTTTTTCCCCAGCCCACTCAATAGCTGAAATGAATTAAAAACAAATTCTTTCATACATTTTTAAAGCTCGAGCGTGTTAGCTGTCATAGAAACTGAAATTTATGTCATGGTTTGTGTCTCACACGTCGTCAACGGTATGATTTGAGGTGAAAATTGAAAACCCGGTATGAAAAATCTCTTAAGTTCACTTTAGAAGAAGCTCTGGGATAGAGAGATTTCGTCATGGAAAAATGTCTTTCAATGTCAGTCATGGGAAAATGTCTTTCAATGTCCGTCATGGAAAAATGTCTTTCAATATCATGACATCTCCTTTCAAATAGGATTGAAGGAATTTTCTTAAACTATGTTGAAATCTTGATCCATCCAAATTACATATGGGAAATTCTGATCCATGGATGGATCATCCAATTTCGCTAGAACCTGATAAACGGTTGCTGATGAAATCCAAACGAAAACCCTAGCTTTTCAAACAGGAAACATTTTCCCCTAAACGTATTAATGATTTCTATTCTGTGAGACATTAAAAAGTGGAAAGAAACTTGTGTTCACAGAAGCTCTTTCTAGAAGAGTGGTCCTAGGTCCAGATGAGATAGAGAAAGAGAAAAAGCATGCTGCACCTTGGATAGACCGCACGGTTCTGAATAGAAAACGTGGATTACCTTTATAGAAAAGCGATGAATATGAAAGTAAAAGCCAAATGGTCTTGGCTGTAGAATTTTCACTTGGTTGCCGACTGGGAAAAATTTTTCAAAGCTCAGAAAAAAAAATTTGAGATGTAAAAAAAAAAAAAAATCTTTTTGTTAAGTTTTATCATGTCTTCTAGACATGATAAAAATTAACCCTACCCCCCCCTTTTGTGTGGGAATGTTGTCTCCCTGTTTCTAAAAATAGACCATGACTCATTCTAGGAATTATATGTTTTAGAAAGAATGAGTCATAGTCTTTGGGTTTCTCCATTCCAAAATAAACAAAGTGAAGACATCAATTTAATAGAAAAAAAGAGAGTTTTTTTTTTTTTTTTCAGCTTTGGAAATATTTTTCTCATTCAACAGCCAAGAAATATTTCCAGCCAATACAATTTCATTTTTACTTTCACTTTCAGTTCATTTCTTATATCTATAAAAACATTTCATATTTCTGTTCAGATCAGTGTGGGTTGTTCAAGATGCAGCAACTCTACTCCATCCCACAACCAGGAAAAAAAGATGTTCTTTCATGAGGAATTCTTTTGGCTTTCGAAAACAATGATGACATGATGATTGTAATACATTTCTGTTCTCATGTCCCATGCTTGAACTCAGAATTATTTCCAGAACACTGAGAATTTTTCCTAGTCCACTCGATGACCCAAATTTCGTATATTTATTTAAGCTACTCGAGTTTCGACTACCCATCCGTGTGTGCTGTGCATTCAACCTGGACACACATTCCCTGACCTCTAAGAAAATTTTCCGAGCCCACTCAATCGCTGAAATGGATTTAAAATAATTTGTTTCATACATTTTTAAAGCTCAAGAGTGTTAGGTGTCATGGAAAGAGCCTTGTTTTTCCCTGAGCTCTAAGAAAATGTTTCCCAGCCCCCTCAATCGCTGAAATGGATTAAAAATAAATTCTTTCATACATTTTTAAAGCTCAAGAGTGTTAGGTATCATGGAAAGAGCTTTTTCTTTCCACAGCCCAATCAATCCCTGAAATGGATTAAAAACAAATTCTTTGATACATTTTTAAAGCTCAAGCGTGTTAGCTGTCATAGAAAGGGCCTTTTTTTCCCCAGCCCACTCAATCGCTGAAATGGATTAAAAACAAATTCTTTGATACATTTTTAAAGCTCAAGCGTGTTAGCTGTCATAGAAAGGGCGTTTTTTTATCCCAGCCCACTCAATCGCTGAAATGGATTAAAAATAAATTCTTTCATACATGTTTAAAGCTCAAGCGTGTAAGCTGTCATGGAAACTGAAATTTATGTCACGGTTTGTGTGTCACACGTCGTCAACGGTATGATTTGAGGTGAAAATTGAAAACCCGGTATAAAAAATCTCTTTAACTTCACTTTAGAAGAAGGTGTGGGATAGAGAGATTTCGTCATGGGAAAATGTCTTTCAATGTCTTTCAATGTCCGTCATGGGAAAATGTCTTTCAATATCATGTCAATTTGGGGAAAAGGGAGTAAATTTGTATAGGAATATACTACAAACGGAATTTAAGGCCTGTTTTCAGTATATAGCTATACAAATTGGAAGGTAAAAAAAATAAAAAAAAAGACATCTTTTTTTTTCGGGAAATCAAGTGAATGTGTATAGGAATATACTACAAACTGACTTTAAAGCCTGTTTTCAGCATATAGCTATACAAATTGGAAGGTAAAAAAAATAAAAAAAAAGACATCTTTTTTTTTTTCGGGAAATTAAGTGAAGTTGTATAGGAATATACTACAAACTGACTTTAATGCCTGTTTTCAGTATATAGCTATACAAATTGGAAGGTAAAAAAAAATAAAAAAAAAGACATATTTTTTTTTTCGGGAAATTAAGTGAATTTGTATAGGAGTATACTACAAACTGACTTTAATGCCTGTTTTCAGTATATAGCTATACAAATTGGAAGGTAAAAAAAAATAAAAAAAGATATCTTTTTTGGGGAAAAGGAGTGAATTTGTATAGAAATATACTACAAGAACATCAAGAAAAGAACATCATGGGTCCAAGAATTGAAAGTAAAAGTCCAAAAACGAAATGTTAACGACTGGGAAGAAAATTTTCAAAGCTGAAAAAAGATTAAAAAAAAACAAAAAAAAAACTTCCTTTTTCTTTCTTAATTTGATGTCTTCATTCTTTTGACCTTGTAGAAATAAAAAAAGTGAAGACATCAAATTAAGAAAGAAAAAAGGAAGGTTTTTTTTTTTTTTTTTTTATTTTTATTTTTTTAATGTGTTAAAATTTTTCCAGAGCTCTGAGAATTTTTCTCAGTCGGTTTCTAGAAGCAACTCGTTAATCTATTTAAACCACTCGCGTTTCAGTTTCAGATCAGTCTGTGCTGTGCACTCAACGTGGATACACGCTTCTCACTCTCCTGGGAAGAGCTTCTGTGAAGGTATGTGAACATTTTTTTCTTACTCTTTTGTATTTCATAGACCACAAATATTTATTGAGTCACCCATTTTATAGAAATGTATTCTTATTTCCTTTCAATACTTTGAGGTAGGGTAATATTTTTCCCCGTGCTATTGTTTTTGCTTTTCAGGGCTAGAAATGTTTTACTCAATAGCTGTTTTTATAGAAAACATGCTATTATTTCGAATACTGATATATTTTGTGAAACTTTAACTAATCCTTTTCAACAAAGCAAGATCATGTGATCCACAGCTGGCTAGACCCGTCAGTGTAATTGGATCACGATTGTTCCATCCTATACTGATATATTTTGTGAAACTTTAACAAATTCCTTTCAAGAAGCCAAGATCTCGTGATCCACAGCTGGCTAGACACGTCAGTGTAATCGGATCACGATTGTTCCATCCTATACTGATATATTTTGTGAAACTTTAACAAATTCCTTTCAAGAAGCCAAGATCTCGTGATCCACAGCTGGCTAGACTCGTCAGTGTAATTGGATCACGATTGTTCCATCCTATACTGATATATTTTGTGAAACTTTAACAAATTCCTTTCAAGAAGCCAAGATCTCGTGATCCACAGCTGGCTAGACTCGTCAGTGTAATTGGATCACGATTGTTCCATCCTATACTGATATATTTTGTGAAACTTTAACAAATTCCTTTCAAGAAGCCAAGATCTCGTGATCCACAGCTGACTCCATTAGTCAGGAAAAACGGATCACGATTTTATCAATCGTATACTGATATATTTTGTGAAACTTTAACAAATCCCTTTCAACAGGGCAACATCTCGTGATCCATAGCTGGCTAGAGCAGTCAGGATCAATGGATCACGATGGTTCCCTCGTATACTGATATATTTTGTGAAACTTTAACAAGGCAAGATCTCGTGATCCACAGCTGGCTAGACTAGTCAGGATCAACGGATCACGATGGTTCCCTCGTATACTGATATATTTTGTGAAACTTTAACAAGGCAAGATCTCGTGATCCACAGCTGGCTAGACTAGTCAGGATTAACGGATCACGATTTTATCAATCGTATACTGATATATTTTGTGAAATTTTAACAAATGACTTTCAAGAAGGCAAGATCTCGTGATCCAGAACTGACTCAATCAGTCAGGATTAACGGATCACGATTGTTCCATTCTATACTGATATATTTTATGAATTTTCTTTAACAAATGACTTTCAAGAAGGCAAGATCTCGTGATCCAGAGCTGACTCAATCAGTCAGGATTAACGGATCACGATTGTTCCATTCTATACTGATATATTTTGTGAAACTTCTTTAACAAATGACTTTCAAGAAGGCAAGATCTCGTGATCCAGAGCTGACTAGACTTGTCAGAATTAACGGATCACGATTGTTCCATTGTATACTGATATATTTTGTGAATTTTCTTTAACAAATGACTTTCAAGAAGGCAAGATCTCGTGATCCAGAGCTGACTCAATGAGTCAGGATTAACGGATCACGATTGTTCCGTTGTATACTGCTATATTTTGTGAAACTTCTTTAACAAATGACTTTCAAGAAGGCAAGATTTCGTGATCCACAGCTGACTAGACTTGTCAGAATTAACGGATCACGATAGTTCCATTGTATACTGATATATTTTGTGGAACTTTAACAAATTGTTTTCAACAAGGCAAGATCCTGTGATCCACAGCTGACTCCATCAGTCAGGATAACGGATCATGATTTTTTTCAATACTATTTTCAATATTAAAGTTTCACAAAATATACAAAATATACTGATATATATTTTGTATATTTTGTGAAACTTTAACAAATCCTTTTCAACAAGGCAAAAGATCCCATGATCCACAGCTGACTCCATCAGTCAGAATAACGGATCATGATGGTTCCATCGTATACTGATATATATTTTGTGAAACGTTAACAAATGACTTTCAAGAAGGCAAGATCATGTTATTCAATAGAATTGTTCCATCGTATACTGGCATATTCTGATAAAACAACAGAATGATTCAATTTTGAATACGATCCCAATATGTTTTTATAAAATCCATTTCATATTTTGTAAAACGTGAACGACTGACTTTCAAGCTGGCTGCATGGGTGTTTTTTTTCGTGGTTTTTCCCCATGTGTAACGTGAATACGAGCCAGTTTCCCTTCCAAAGTCCTCCACGAAGGCATTTCTTAAGGCAAATAGCCCTCAAATGCTTTACCGTCATCCGAATCGACTTGACCTCTCTCCAAATTCCACGGTGTCATTTGAACTATCGAGTCGGCTGTTGGAAAAAAATGTCTGACAGCTGAAAACAATTCAGCTCCAGTGCACAGCACAGACTGATTTAAAGCTGAAACGCGAGTGGTTTAAATAGATGAGAACCCTCTATAGAAATAATTTGAATATATCTGGTTTTGTGAATCAAGCCGACTGGGAAAAAATTCTTAGAGCTCAGAAAAAAATTCTGAGATATATATAAAAAAAAAATCTTTTTGTTAATTTTTATCATGTTTTCTAGACATGATAAAAATTAACTCCCTTCTCTTTTTGTCTGGGAATGTTGTCTCACTCTTTCTAAAAATAGACTATGACTCATTCTTGTGGAATTCTGTTGGGATTTTACTTTCGATTGGCTTTTGACTTTGTTTCAATAACTGGGGATAACTGGACATGATCAATAGATAACTGGGGAAGTTATCTATAAAAGCATTCCGCGTTTCACTTCAGATCCGTGTGGGCTGTGGAAGAGGCAACACGTCTCTCTCTTTACCCAATCTCATGATATTCTTTAAGAATTTCTTAGCCATTTGTCAAAGAAGGGCACTATAATTGAAGAATTTATGAATTCGGGAACATGTCACCCATGGCAAATCTAAAATCTTGGAAGTGGATACTGGAAAGCCCCGCTCTGATTATAATTCTGAGTTCTAGCATGGGACATTTTTTAAATCAATAAGCTAAACTGTTCCGCGTTTCACTTCAGATCCGTGTGGGCTGTGGAAGAGGCAACACGTCTCTCTCTTACCCAATCTCATGATATTTTCTAAGAATTTCTTAGCCATTTGTCAAAGAAGGGGACTATAATTGAAGCATTTATGAATTTGGGAACATGTCACCCATGGCAAATCTAAAATCTTGGAAGTGGATACTGGAAAGCCCCGCTCTGATTATAATTCTGAGTTCTAGCATGGGACATTTTTTAAATCAATAAGCTAAACTATTTTTCTAGTCTCATATTCTCTCGTGACTAGGGTTCCAGATTTGGGTAGAGAGAGACATGTTGCCTCATCAACAGCCCGCACTGTTCTGAACAGAAACGTGGAATGCTTTTATAGAAAAGTGAAGAGTTGAAAGTGAAAGTCGAAAAACGAAATGGGATCGGCTAGGAAAAATTACTCAGAGCTCAGAAAAAAAAATTCTGAGAGGTAAAAAAAAAAAAAAAAAAAAAAAAAAAAAAAAAAAAAAAAAAAAAAAACAATCTTTTTGTTAATTTTTATCATGTCTTCTAGACATGATAAAAATTAACTCCCTTCTCTTTTTGTCTGGGAATGTTGTCTCCCTCTTTCTAAAAATAGACAATGACTCATTCTTTCTAAAGAATAGAATTCCAAGAAAAGATTGAATGAGTCATGGTCTATTTTTAGAAAGTGGGAGACAACATTCCCATACAAAAGGGGGTGAGTTAATTTTTATCATGTCTAGAAGACATGATAAAAATTAACAAAAAGATTTTTTTTTTTTTTTTTTACATCTCATAATTTTTTTCTGAGCTCTGAAAATATTTTCCCAGCCGATCTCATTTCGTTTTTCGACTTTCACTTTCAACTCTTCTCTTTTCTATAAAAGTATTTCGAGTTTTTGTTCAGAACACTGTGGGCTGTTGAAAAGGCAACACGTCTCCCTCTCTACATTAATGGGGAATCCAAGATGTTCTAAAGAAGAATTCTTTGAGAATCTCTTAACCTTTCTGAACTTTAGAAGAGCTAGCTGGATATTTCTTCATTTCTTTTTCAAATATGGGTTCAAAGGATTCTTTTAAATAGTTGCAAGTAAGACGTATCATTTTCTGTTGATCATGAATCTATTAAAAAAATTTCAATGCCTAATTTTAGGGCTACCTATACCCAACATGATTCATATGTTTTACTCTACGTTTTAGATGAGACCCTCTCTTAAAAACATGATTTTCCTATTCAAAGTTGAAATGAGTTTCTAAAAGCATGATTCTTTTAAAAAAACATGTGTGTTTGTGTAGGTGTGGTGGGACGGGAATCCAAGATGTTCTAAAGACGAATTCTTTGAGAATCTCTTAACCTTTCTGAACTTTAGAAGAGCTAGCTGGATATTTCTTCATTTCTTTTTCAAGTATGGGTTCAAAGGATTCTTTTAAATAGTTGCAAGTAAGACGTTGTATCATTTTCTGTTGATCATGAATCTATTAAAAAAATTTCAATGCCTAATTTTAGGGCTACCTATACCCAACATGATTCATATGTTTTACTCTACGTTTTAGATGAGACCCTCTCTTAAAAACATGATTTTCCTATTCAAAGTTGAAATGAGTTTCTAAAAGCATGATTCTTTTAAAAAAACATGTGTGTTTGTGTAGGTGTGGTGGGACGGTTAGCTTTCTTTCTTACGAGATAGTCATCTCCACGAGATGTGTTTTGGATATCTTCTCCACCCTCTCTCTTTACCCAATCTCAAGATATTCTTTAAGAATTTCTTAGCCATTTGTCAAAGAAGGGGACTATAATTGAAGAATTTATGAATTTGGGAACATGTCACCATGGCAAATCTAAAATCTTGGCACTGGATACTAGAAAGCCCCGCTCTGATTATAATTCTGAGTTCTAGCATGGGACATTTTTTAAATCAATAAGCTAAACTATTTTTTCTAGTCTCATATTCTCTCGTGACTAGGGTTCCAGATTTGGGTAGAGAGAGACAAGTTGCCTCACCAACAGCCCGCACTGTTCTGAACAGAAACGTGGAATGCTTTTATAGAAAAGTGAAGAGTTGAAAGTGAAAGTCGAAAAACGAAATGGGATCGGCTAGGAAAAATTTCTCAGAGCTCAGAGAAAAAAATTCTGAGATGAAAAAAAAAAAAAAAACAATCTTTTTGTTAATTTTTATCATGTCTTCTAGACATGATAAAAATTAACTCCCTTCTCTTTTTGTCTGGGAATGTTGTCTCCCACTTTCTAAAAATAGACAATGACTCATTCTCTCTAAAGAATAGAATTCCAAGAAAAGATTGGATGAGTCATGGTCTATTTTTAGAAACTGGGAGACAACATTCCCATACAAAAGGGGGGTGAGTTAATTTTTATCATGTCTTCTAGACATGATAAAAATTAACAAAAAGATTGTTTTTTTTTTTTTTTAACATCTCAGAATTTTTTTCTGAGCTCTGAAAATATTTTCCCAGCCGATCTCATTTCGTTTTTCGACTTTCACTTTCAACTCTTCTCTTTTCTATAAAAGTATTTCGAGTTTCTGTTCAGAACACTGTGTGGGCTGTTGAAAAGGCAACACGTCTCCCTCTCTACATTAATTGGGAATCCAAGATGTTCTAAAGAAGAATTCTTTGAGAATCTCTTAACCTTTCTAAACTTTAGACGAGCTAGCTGGATATTTTTTCATTTCTTTTTCAAGTATGGGTTCAAAGGATTCTTTTAAATAGTTGCAAGTAAGACGTATCATTTTCTGTTGATCATGAATCTATTAAAAAAATTTCAATGCCTAGTTTTGGAGCTACCTATACCCAACATGATTCATATGTTTTACTCTACGTTTTAGATGAGACCCTCTCTTAAAAACATGATTTTCCTATTCAAAGTTGAAATGAGTTTCTAAAAGCATGATTCTTTTAAAAAAACATGTGTGTTTGTGTAGGTGTGGTGGGACGGTTAGATTTCTTCTCTTACGAGATCGTCATCTCCACCCTCTCGTGGTCGCTGAAATCTCGTGATGGCTCAAGTGAAAAGAGTTCATTTATTTTGACTCACAACCACGTTATATTTTTTTGGATATCTCCTCCAACGACTCGTGGAACTCTTTTCCCTGAAATGAGGTATGTTTAGCAGTGCACGCCCTCTGAAGTGAAGCTCGGAATACTTTGACAAATCCTGTCGAGTGGATTATGAAACCATTTTTAAAGGACCGCAGAGAAACACCCATGAAGACGATACCAACGTGTCGTTTTTCAGAAAGCATGAAGGTGGTTCATGGTGAGAGATGAGATGGTAAAATAGTTTTTTTCTTAGAAAGTTGAAAAAATGGAGAGTAGTAAGACACAGTCTCTTTTTTTCGAAACTGAGTAGGAGGGTCATTTTGAGATGAGCTGGAAAATATTTTCTTAGAGATTTGAAAAAAAGTTTTAAAAATAAAAAATATATATATTATATAATATATATATTATATAATATATATTATAAATACTTTTTGTTCATTTTTATCATATCTTCAGACATAATAAAAATGAACGACATCTCTCTTTTTTCTTTGAAACCTCTTTCAACCTATCTTGTCCTGTTTCTCAAGTAACATTTCTTTCCTAAAAAGCTAATTTCTTTAGAAACCTAAGACAACTCTTTTCCTGAAAAGCTAATTTCTTTAGACACGTAAGACAACAGGTAGAGACATCCTTCGAACCAAAAAGAGAGTAGATATCCTTTTGAATAATGTCGAATAGACAAAAGACGGCTAGCCATTTCAGTTCTATGCTTTTTTTTCCTAGGGACGATCCACGAAGGGTCCTCTTTTGTTCACGAAGCGTGGTTCACCCATGAATTAAACACGTAGAGTCGAAACTTTCTAACATCTCTACCTCCACGGTGCAGTTTGAAAGGAAGGTGACCCACCCATCACCCCAGCTACGAAATGAAACGTCAAAACAGTGCACACGTTCTAGAATAAGAACCCTTGTAGACATTTGGGGGCTCTACAGCAC
This sequence comes from Stegodyphus dumicola, assembly GCF_044657685.1. Lineage (NCBI taxonomy): Eukaryota > Metazoa > Arthropoda > Arachnida > Araneae > Eresidae > Stegodyphus > Stegodyphus dumicola. The sequence continues at coordinate 68,226,151 of NC_140771.1, read as the reverse complement.
AGACTCAACAGAAACAAAACGATAAAAACTTTCATAGATCCCAGAGAGTGGATGCTTAAAAATAAGGTGATGTCTCGTCGATCAAATCAGCTGTAAATAAATGTCTAAGAGCTGTGAAGAATGGATGGCCTACCTTCACAAAAGCTCTTTCTAGGAGGGAAAAGTATGTATCCAAGCAGAATACACAGCAAATACAATGTCAAATACAAATGTCTAAGAGCTGTGAAGAATGGATAACCTACCTTCACAAAAGCTCTTTCTAGGAGGGAAAAGTATGTATCCAAGCAGAATACACAGCACAGACTGATGTTAAGTCGAAACTGGAGTGATTTCAATACACAAGTATGAATTCGTTCTAATAATCCTTTAGATAGGTCTCATTTGACTCGTCGAGGGGGAAAACATTGACGTGTTGCTTTTCCAACAGCCCACACTGTTCTGAACAGAAACGTAGAATGCTTTTATAGATAAGAGAAGAATTGAAAGTGAAAGTAAAAAAACGAAATCAGATCGGCTGGGAAAATTTCTGACCCGAGAAAAAATTCTGAGTCAGAAAAAAAAAAAAAAAAAACCTCTTCCTTTTTTCTTTATTAATTTGATGTCTTCACTTTTTGACATTCTACAAGGTCAAAAGAGTGAAGACATCAAATTAATAAAGAAAAAGGAAGAGTTTTTTTTTTTTTTTTGACTCAGAATTTTTTCTCGGCTTAGAAATTTTCCCAGCCGATCTGATTTCGTTTTTTTACTTTCATTTTAAATTCTTCTCTTTTCTATAAAAGTATTCCACGTTTTTGTTCAGAACAGTGTGGGCTGTTGAAAAGTTAACATGTCTCCCTCTCTCTTTACCCAAATCTGGAACCCATGATGATCTTAAGAAGAATTCTTTAAGAATCTCTTACGATTCCTGAATCTTAGACCAAAGAAGAAGATTTTAATGGAGTGACTTCATCGTTCTAGGATAGAATATTTTTCGAAATCTCTTCCTGCTTTCGTCTACACAGAAATGCTTTCAACGAAAGTTAGGTCCTCTTTTACATTTCCTTTTTAAATAGTTGTTCAAAGGGATTTTCGTTCTGCTGATTCAGGTTTCCCGCGCTTCACGCTACCCATCCTCACCTATTCCTAAAGGATATCAGAGAAAATTGAAAGGGAGATCGCGAAAAAAAGAAATACCCTCCAGTGAACACAGTTCCAACGACAGTGGATAGATTTTTTCGGTCCTTCCAGAGATATCCCCGGTGACCGATAGGTTGTTCAGCCACATGGGTGTCACGAAAAGGCACACCATGCCTGTTTCCCTCCCTAAAATGTTTCTTCGGAAAAGGGAAAGTTTTTTTCCCACCCCTTTGGAGATTCCTTTTCCGAATCGATACCCAAACCCATCGGCCAGAAAAATAAATTTTTTTAAGAACTTTTCTACTCTTGAAACCCAATATAAGATACGTATTCATTGTAATATTTTTAATAAATTATGCATACATGTATTTTACGAGGTTATTTATTGTTTCTTACAATGCTTCGTGAATCTTACGTAAAGTAGCTTGGAAGAACCGTATTATTATTTCTTTCTTCTAACCTCTTACAACTATATTGTTTAAAGTTTCTAAGGAATTTCTAATACATTGTGTATTTAGCTAAAGCCTGTGACAAGATGAATTTAACTCCCCAAAACAATTAATATATAGGCAGTTTGAGTTAGCTGGATCCGTGGAAATAATTAGATAATATTTATGTCACGTAAATATTTGCTAACACGTGTTTCGTTTCCTTCTTATCATGCTATTTCAACCATTTTGTTTAGCAATGATCCATCTCAAATAAAAAGGATTTGACAAGACACAAATAGTATTTAAAAGATTGATGAAATAACACTAAAGTCTCATGTTGTTGGAATCAGTTAAGAAATTTAGAGTTTACAGAGTAGTTCATCCAATTTGTTAACAATATTAGAATATATACGTATATTTGTAATAAATGGGATCGGCTGGGAAAAAATTTTTCAGAGCTCAGGAAAAATTATGAGATAAAAAAAAAAAAAAAACTCTTCCTTTTTCTTTATTAATTTGATGTCTTCACTCTTTTGACCTTGTAGAAAGTCAAAAAGTGAAGACATCAAATTAAAAAAGAAAAAAGGAAGGTTTTTTTTTTTTTTTAATCTCATAATTTTTTCCCGGCTCAGAAATTTTCCCAGCTGATCCGATTTCGTTTTTCACTTTCAATTCTTCTCTTATCTATAAAAGCATTCTACGTTTCAGTTCAGAACAGTGTGGGCTGTTGGAAAGGCAACACGTCAATGTTTTCCCCCTCGACTCGATGAGTCAAATGAGACCTATCTAAAGGATTATTAGAACGAATTCATACTTGTGTATTGAAATCACTCCAGTTTCGACTTAACATCAGTCTGTGCTGTGTATTCTGCTTGGATACATACTTTTCCCTCCTAGAAAGAGCTTTTGTGAAGGTAGGTTATCCATTCTTCACAGCTCTTAGACATTTGTATTTGACATTGTATTTGCTGTGTATTCTGCTTGGATACATACTTTTCCCTCCTAGAAAGAGCTTTTGTGAAGGTAGGCCATCCATTCTTCACAGCTCTTAGACATTTATTTACAGCTGATTTGATCGACGAGACATCACCTTATTTTTAAGCATCCACTCTCTGGGATCTATGAAAGTTTTTATCGTTTTGTTTCTGTTGAGTCTGTGCTGTAGAGCCCCCAAATGTCTACAAGGGTTCTTATTCTAGAACGTGTGCACTGTTTTGACGTTTCATTTCGTAGCTGGGGTGATGGGTGGGTCACCTTCCTTTCAAACTGCACCGTGGAGGTAGAGATGTTAGAAAGTTTCGAGTCTACGTGTTTAATTCATGGGTGAACCACGCTTCGTGAACAAAAGAGGACCCTTCGTGGATCGTCCCTAGGAAAAAAAAGCATAGAACTGAAATGGCTAGCCGTCTTTTGTCTATTCGACATTATTCAAAAGGATATCTACTCTCTTTTTGGTTCGAAGGATGTCTCTACCTGTTGTCTTACGTGTCTAAAGAAATTAGCTTTTCAGGAAAAGAGTTGTCTTAGGTTTCTAAAGAAATTAGCTTTTCAGGAAAGAAATGTTACTTGAGAAACAGGACAAGATAGGTTGAAAGAGGTTTCAAAGAAAAAAGAGAGATGTCGTTCATTTTCATTATGTCTGAAGACATGATAAAAATGAACAAAAAGTATTTATAATATATATTATATAATATATATATTATATAATATATTTTTTTTTTATTTTTAAAAATTTTTTTCAAATCTCTAAGAAAATATTTTCCAGCTCATCTCAAAATGACCCTCCTACTCAGTTTCGAAAAAAAGAGACTGTGTCTTACTACTCTCCATTTTTTCAACTTTCTAAGAAAAAAACTATTTTACCATCTCATCTCTCACCATGAACCACCTTCATGCTTTCTGAAAAACGACACGTTGGTATCGTCTTCATGGGTGTTTCTCTGCGGTCCTTTAAAAATGGTTTCATAATCCACTCGACAGGATTTGTCAAAGTATTCCGAGCTTCACTTCAGAGGGCGTGCACTGCTAAACATACCTCATTTCAGGGAAAAGAGTTCCACGAGTCGTTGGAGGAGATATCCAAAAAAATATAACGTGGTTGTGAGTCAAAATAAATGAACTCTTTTCACTTGAGCCATCACGAGATTTCAGCGACCACGAGAGGGTGGAGATGACGATCTCGTAAGAGAAGAAATCTAACCGTCCCACCACACCTACACAAACACACATGTTTTTTAAAATAATCATGCTTTTAGAAACTCATTTCAACTTTGAATAGGAAAATCATGTTTTTAAGAGAGGGTCTCATCTAAAACGTAGAGTAAAACATATGAATCATGTTGGGTATAGGTAGCTCCAAAACTAGGCATTGAAATTTTTTTAATAGATTCATAATCAACAGAAAATGATACAACGTCTTACTTGCAACTACTTAAAAGAATCCTTTGAACCCATTCTTGAAAAAGAAATGAAAAAATATCCAGCTAGCTCGTCTAAAGTTTAGAAAGGTTAAAAGATTCTCAAAGAATTCTTCTTTAGAACATCTTGGATTCCCAATTAATGTAGAGAGGGAGACGTGTTGTCTTTTCAACAGCCCACACAGTGTTCTGAACAGAAACTCGAAATACTTTTATAGAAAAGAGAAGAGTTGAAAGTGAAAGTCGAAAAACGAAATGAGATCGGCTGGGAAAATATTTTCAGAGCTCAGAAAAAAATTCTGAGATGTTAAAAAAAAAAAAACAATCTTTTTGTTAATTTTTATCATGTCTTCTAGACATGATAAAAATTAACTCACCCCCTTTTGTATGGGAATGTTGTCTCCCACTTTCTAAAAACAGACCATGACTCATCCAATCTTTTCATGGAATTCTATTCTTTAGAAAGAATGAGTCATTGTCTATTTTTAGAAAGAGTGAGACAACATTCCCAGACAAAAAGAGAAGGGAGTTAATTTTTATCATGTCTAGAAGACATGATAAAAATTAACAAAAAGATTGTTTTTTTTTTTTTTTCATCTCAGAATTTTTTTTCTGAGCTCTGAGAAATTTTTCCTAGCCGATCCCATTTCGTTTTTCGACTTTCACTTTCAACTCTTCACTTTTCTATAAAAGCATTCCACGTTTCTGTTCAGAACAGTGCGGGCTGTTGATGAGGCAACATGTCTCTCTCTACCCAAATCTGGAACCCTAGTCACGAGAGAATATGAGACTAGAAAAAATAGTTTAGCTTATTGATTTAAAAAATGTCCCATGCTAGAACTCAGAATTATAATCAGAGCGGGGCTTTCCAGTATCCAGTGCCAAGATTTTAGATTTGCCATGGTGACATGTTCCCAAATTCATAAATTCTTTAATTATAGTCCCCTTCTTTGACAAATGGCTAAGAAATTCTTAAAGGATATCTTGAGATTGGGTAAAGAGAGAGGGTGGAAAAGATATCCAAAACACATCTCGTGGAGATGACTATCTCGTAAGAAAGAAAGCTAACCGTCCCACCACACCTACACAAACACACATGTTTTTTTTAAAGGATCAAGCTTTTGGAAACTCATTTCAACTTTGAATAGGAAGATCATGTTTTTAAGAGAGGGTCTCATCTAAAACGTAGAGTAAAACGTATGAATCATGCTGGGTATAGGTAGCCCTAAAACTAGGCATTGAAATTTTTTTAATAGATTCATGATCAACAGAAAATGATACAACGTCTTACTTGCAACTATTTAAAAGAATCCTTTGAACCCATACTTGAAAAAGAAATGAAAAAATATCCAGCTAGCTCGTCTAAAGTTTAGAAAGGTTAAAAGATTCTCAAAGAATTCTTCTTTAGAACATCTTGGATTCCCAATTAATGTAGAGAGGGAGACGTGTTGTCTTTTCAACAGCCCACACAGTGTTCTGAACAGAAACTCGAAATACTTTTATAGAAAAGAGAAGAGTTGAAAGTGAAAGTCGAAAAACGAAATGAGATCGGCTGGGAAAATATTTTCAGAGCTCAGAAAAAAATTCTGAGATGTTAAAAAAAAAAAAAACAATCTTTTTGTTAATTTTTATCATGCCTTCTAGACATGATAAAAATTAACTCACCCCCTTTTGTATGGGAATGTTGTCTCCCACTTTCTAAAAACAGACCATGACTCATCCAATCTTTTCATGGAATTCTATTCTTTATAAAGAATGAGTCATTGTCTATTTTTAGAAAGAGTGAGACAACATTCCCAGACAAAAAGAGAAGGGAGTTAATTTTTATCATGTCTAGAAGACATGATAAAAATTAACAAAAAGATTTTTTTTTTTTATCTCAGAATTTTTTTTTTCTGAGCTCTGAGAAATTTTTCCTAGCCGATCCCATTTCGTTTTTCGACTTTCACTTTCAACTCTTCACTTTTCTATAAAAGCATTCCACGTTTCTGTTCAGAACAGTGCGGGCTGCTGATGAGGCAACATGTCTCTCTCTACCCAAATCTGGAACCCTAGTCACGAGAGAATATGAGACTAGAAAAATAGTTTAGCTTATTGATTTAAAAAATGTCCCATGCTAGAACTCAGAATTATAATCAGAGCGGGGCTTTCCAGTATCCACTTCCAAGATTTTAGATTTGCCATGGGTGACATGTTCCCAAATTCATAAATGGTTCAATTATAGTCCCCTTCTTAGACAAATGGCTAAGAAATTCTTAAAGAATATCATGAGATTGGGTAAAGAGAGAGACGTGTTGCCTCTTCCACAGCCCACACGGATCTGAAGTGAAACGCGGAATAGCTTAGCTTATTGATTTAAAAAATGTCCCATGCTAGAACTCAGAATTATAATCAGAGCGGGGCTTTCCAGTATCCACTTCCAAGATTTTAGATTTGCCATGGGTGACATGTTCCCAAATTCATAAATTCTTCAATTATAGTCCCCTTCTTTGACAAATGGCTAAGAAATTCTTAAAGAATATCATGAGATTGGGTAAAGAGAGAGACGTGTTGCCTCTTCCACAGCCCACACGGATCTGAAGTGAAACGCGGAATGCTTTTATAGATAACTTCCCCAGTTATCTATTGATCATGTCCAGTTATCCCCAGTTATTGAAACAAAGTCAAAAGCCAATCGAAAGTAAAATCCCAACAGAATTCCACAAGAATGAGTCATAGTCTATTTTTAGAAAGAGTGAGACAACATTCCCAGACAAAAAGAGAAGGGAGTTAATTTTTATCATGTCTAGAAGACATGATAAAAATTAACAAAAAGATTGTTTTTTATATATCTCAGAATTTTTTTCTGAGCTCTGAGAATTTTTTCCCAGTCGGCTTGATTCACAAAACCAGATATATTCAAATTATTTCTATAGAGGGTTCTCATCTATTTAAACCACTCGCGTTTCAGCTTTAAATCAGTCTGTGCTGTGCACTGGAGCTGAATTGTTTTCAGCTGTCAGACATTTTTTTCCAACAGCCGACTCGATAGTTCAAATGACACCGTGGAATTTGGAGAGAGGTCAAGTCGATTCGGATGACGGTAAAGCATTTGAGATCTATTTGCCTTAAGAAATGCCTTCGTGGAGGACTTTGGAAGGGAAACTGGCTTGTATTCACGTTACACATGGGGAAAAACCACGAAAAAAAACACCCATGCAGCCAGCTTGAAAGTCAGTCGTTCACGTTTTACAAAATATGAAATGGATTTTATAAAAACATATTGGGATCGTATTCAAAATTGGATCATTCTGTTGTTTTATCAGAATATGCCAGTATACGATGGAACAATTCTATTGAATAACATGATCTTGCCTTCTTGAAAGTCATTTGTTAACGTTTCACAAAATATATATCAGTATACGATGGAACCTTTATGATCCGTTATTCTGACTGATGGAGTCAGCTGTGGATCATGGGATCTTTTGCCTTGTTGAAAAGGATTTGTTAAAGTTTCACAAAATATACAAAATATATATCAGTATACGATTGAAAAAAATCATGATCCGTTATCCTGACTGATGGAGTCAGCTGTGGATCACAGGATCTTGCCTTGTTGAAAATAATTTGTTAAAGTTCCACAAAATATATCAGTATACAATGGAACTATCGTTATCCGTTAATTCTGACAAGTCTAGTCAGCTGTGGATCACGAAATCTTGCCTTCTTGAAAGTCATTTGTTAAAGAAGTTTCACAAAATATAGCAGTATACAACGGAACAATCGTGATCCGTTAATCCTGACTGATTGAGTCAGCTCTGGATCACGAGATCTTGCCTTCTTGAAAGTCATTTGTTAAAGAAAATTCACAAAATATATCAGTATACAATGGAACAATCGTGATCCGTTAATCCTGACTGATTGAGTCAGCTCTGGATCACGAGATCTTGCCTTCTTGAAAGTCATTTGTTAAAGAAAATTCACAAAATATATCAGTATAGAATGGAACAATCGCGATCCGTTAATCCTGACTGATTGAGTCAGTTCTGGATCACGAGATCTTGCCTTCTTGAAAGTCATTTGTTAAAATTTCACAAAATATATCAGTATACGATTGATAAAATCGTGATCCGTTAATCCTGACTAGTCTAGCCAGCTGTGGATCACGAGATCTTGCCTTGTTAAAGTTTCACAAAATATATCAGTATACGAGGGAACCATCGTGATCCGTTGATCCTGACTAGTCTAGCCAGCTGTGGATCACGAGATCTTGCCTTGTTAAAGTGTTACAAAATATATCAGTATACGAGGGAACCATCGTGATCCATTGATCCTGACTGCTCTAGCCAGCTATGGATCACGAGATCTTGCCCTGTTGAAAGGGATTTGTTAAAGTTTCACAAAATATATCAGTATACGATTGATAAAATCCTGATCCGTTTTTCCTGACTAATGGAGTCAGCTGTGGATCACGAGATCTTGGCTTCTTGAAAGGGATTTGTTAAAGTTTCACAAAATATATCAGTATACGATTGATAAAATCGTGATCCGTTTTTCCTGACTAATGGAGTCAGCTGTGGATCACGAGATCTTGGCTTCTTGAAAGGAATTTGTTAAAGTTTCACAAAATATATCAGTATAGGATGGAACAATCGTGATCCAATTACACTGACGAGTCTAGCCAGCTGTGGATCACGAGATCTTGGCTTCTTGAAAGGAATTTGTTAAAGTTTCACAAAATATATCAGTATAGGATGGAACAATCGTGATCCAATTACACTGACGAGTCTAGCCAGCTGTGGATCACAAGATCTTGGCTTCTTGAAAGGAATTTGTTAAAGTTTCACAAAATATATCGGTATAGGATGGAACAATCGTGATCCAATTACACTGACGAGTCTAGCCAGCTGTGGATCACGAGATCTTGGCTTCTTGAAAGGAATTTGTTAAAGTTTCACAAAATATATCAGTATAGGATGGAACAATCGTGATCCGATTACACTGACGTGTCTAGCCAGCTGTGGATCACGAGATCTTGGCTTCTTGAAAGGAATTTGTTAAAGTTTCACAAAATATATCAGTATAGAATGGAACAATCGTGATCCGATCACACTGACGTGTCTAGCCAGCTGTGGATCACGAGATCTTGGCTTCTTGAAAGGAATTTGTTAAAGTTTCACAAAATATATCAGTATATGAAATAATAGCATGTTTTCTATAAAAACAGCTATTGAGTAAAACATTTCTAGCCTTGAAAAGCAAAAACAGTAGCAGGGGGAAAAATATTACCCTACCTCAAAGTATTGAAAGGAAATAAGAATACATTTCAATAAAATGGGTGACTTAATAAATATCTGTGGTCTATGAAATACAAAAGAGTAAGAAAAAAATGTTCACATACCTTCACAGAAGCTCTTCCCAGGAGAGTGAGAAGCGTGTATCCACGTTGAGTGCACAGCACAGACTGATCTGAAACTGAAACGCGAGTGGTTTAAATAGATTAACGAGTTGCTTCTAGAAACCGACTGGGAAAAATTCTCAGAGCTCTGGAAAAATTTTAACACATTAAAAAAAAAAAAAAAAAAAAAAAAAAAACCTTCCTTTTTTCTTTCTTAATTTGATGTCTTCACTTTTTTTATTTCTACAAGGTCAAAAGAATGAAGACATCAAATTAAGAAAGAAAAAGGAAGTTTTTTTTTTTTTTTATAATCTTTTTTCAGCTTTGAAAATTTTCTTCCCAGTCGTTAACATTTCGTTTTTGGACTTTTACTTTCAATTCTTGGACCCATGATGTTCTTTTCTTGATGTTCTTGTAGTATATTTCTATACAAATTCACTCCTTTTCCCCAAAAAAGATATCTTTTTTTATTTTTTTTTACCTTCCAATTTGTATAGCTATATACTGAAAACAGGCATTAAAGTCAGTTTGTAGTATATTCCTATACAAATTCACTTAATTTCCCGAAAAAAAAAGATCTCTTTTTTTTATTTTTTTTACCTTCCAATTTGTATAGCTATATGCTGAAAACAGGCTTTAAAGTCAGTTTGTAGTATATTCCTATACAAATTCACTTAATTTCCCGGAAAAAAAAAGATGTCTTTTTTTTATTTTTTTTACCTTCCAATTTGTATAGCTATATGCTGAAAACAGGCTTTAAAGTCCGTTTGTAGTATATTCCTATACAAATTTACTCCCTTTTCCCCAAAAAGATGTCTTTTTTTAATTTTACCTTCAAATTTGTATAGCTACATACTGAGAACAGGCGTTCAAGTCCGTTTGTAGTATATTGGTATACATGGTCTATTTTTAGAAACAGTGAGACAACATTCCCACACAAAAGGGGGGTAGGGTTAATTTTTATCATGTCTAGAAGACATGATAAAAATTAACAAAAAGTTTTTTTTTTTTTTTTTTTTTTTTTTTAACATCTCAAATTTTTTTTTTCTGAGCTTTGAAAAATTTTTTCCAAGTCGGCAACCAAGTGAAAATTCTACAGCCAAGACGATTGGCCTTTTACTTTCACTTTCAACACTTTTCTATAAAAGTATTCTACGTTTTCTGTTCAGAACTGTGCGGGCTGTCCAAGGTGCAGCATGCTTTTTCTCTCTCTACTGCATCTGGACCCAGGACCAGTCTTCTAGAAAGAGCTTCTGTGAACACAAGCTTTTTTCCAATTTTTGACGTCTCACAGAATAGAAATCATTTCTCCTTTTAGGGGAAAATGTTCCCCATTTGAAAAGCTAGGACCCCTCGTTTGGATTTCATCAGCAACCGTTTATCAGGGTCTTGCGAAATTGGATGATCCATCCATAAATCAGAATTTCCCATCCGTGGTTTTTATGCATCAAGATTTCAACATAGTTTAAGAAAAATCCTTCAATCCTATTTGAAAGGAGATGACATGATATTGAAAGACATTTTCCCATGACGGACATTGAAAGACATTGAAAGACATTTTCCCATGACGAAATCTCTCTATCCCACACCTTCTTCTAAAGTGAAGTTAAAGAGATTTTTCATACCGGGTTTTCAATTTTCACCTCAAATCATACCGTTGACGACGTGTGAGACACAAACCATGACATAAATTTCAGTTTCTATGACAGCTAACACGCTTGAGCTTCAAAAATGTATAAAAGAAGTTATTTTTAATCCATTTAAGCGATTGAGTGGGCTGGGAAAAAAAAGGCCCTTTCCATGACAGCCAACACGCTTGAGCTTTAAAAATGTATGAAAGAATTTGTTTTTAATCCATTTCAGCGATTGAGTCTACTGGGAAACATTTTCTTAGAGCTCAGGGAAAAAAAAGGCTCTTTCCATGACAGCTAACACGCTTGAGCTTTAAAAATGTATGAAAGAATTTTTTTTAATCCATTTCAGCGATTGAGTGGGCTGGGAAACATTTTCTTAGAGCTCAGGGAATGTGTGTCTAGGTTGAATGCACAGCACACACGGATGGGAAGTCGAAACTCGAGTGGCTTAAAAAATAAATATACGAAATTTGGGTTATCGAGCTGACTAGGAAAAATTCTCAGAGTTCTGGAAATAATTCTGAGTTCAATCATGGACATGAGAACAGAAATGTATTACAATCATCATGTCATCATTGTTTTCGAAAGTGTTATTAGAACGAATTCATACTTGTGTATTGAAATCACTCCAGTTTCGACTTAAAATCAGTCTGTGCTGTGTATTCTGCTTGGATACATACTTTTCCTTCCTAGAAAGAGCTTTTGTGAAGGTAGGCCATCCATTCTTCACAGCTCTTAGACATTTATTTACAGCTGATTTGATCGACGAGACATCACCTTTTTTTTAAGCATCCACTCTCTGGGATCTATGAAAGTTTTTATCGTTTTGTTTCTGTTGAGTCTGTGCTGTAGAGCCCTTATTCTAGAACGTGTGCACTGTTTTGACGTTTCATTTCATAGCTGGGGTGATGGGTGGGTCACCTTCCTTTCAAACTGCACCGTGGAGGTAGAGATGTTAGAAAGTTTCGAGCCTACGTGTTTAATTCATGGGTGAACCACGGCTTAAAAAATAAATATACGAAAGCTGGGTTATCGAGCTGACTAGGAAAAATTTTCAGAGTTCTGGAAATAATTCTGAGTTCAAGCATGGGACATGAGAACCGAAGTGTATTACAATCATCATGTCATCATTGTTTTCGAAAGCCAAAAGAACATCTCATGAAAGATCATCTTTTTTTCGTGGTTATGGGATGGAGTAGAGTTGCTGCATCTTGAACAACCCACACTGATCTGAACAGAAATATGAAATGTTTTTATAGATATAAGAAATGAACTGAAAGTGAAAGTAAAAATGAAATTGTATTGGCTGGAAATATTTCTTGGCTGTTGAATGGGAAAAATATTTCCAAAGCTGAAAAAAAAAAACTCTCTTTTTTCTATTAAATTGATGTCTTCACTTTGTTTACTTTGGAATGGAGAAACCCAAAGACTATGACTCATTCTTTCTAAAACATATAATTCCTAGAATGAGTCATGGTCTATTTTTAGAAAGAGGGAGACAACATTCCCACACAAAAGGGGGGTAGGGTTAATTTTTATGATGTCTAGAAGACATGATAAAAATTAACAAAAGATTTTTTTTTTTTTTTTAGTTACATCTCAAATTTTTTTTTCTGAGCTTTGAAAAATTTTTCCCAGTCGGCAACCAAGTGAAAATTCTACAGCCAAGACCATTTGGCTTTTACTTTCACTTTCATCGCTTTTCTATAAAAGTATTCCACGTTTTCTATTCAGAACCGTGCGGGCTATCCAAGGTGCAGCATGCTTTTTCTCTTTCTCTATCTCATCTGGACCTAGGACCACTCTTCTAGAAAGAGCTTCTGTGAACACAAGTTTCTTTCCACTTTTTAATGTCTCACAGAATAGAAATCATTAATACGTTTAGGGGAAAATGTTTCCTGTTTGAAAAGCTAGGGTTTTCGTTTGGATTTCATCAGCAACCGTTTATCAGGTTCTAGCGAAATTGGATGATCCATCCATGGATCAGAATTTCCCATCTGTAATTTGGATGGATCAAGATTTCAACATAGTTTAAGAAAAATCCTTCAATCCTATTTGAAAGGAGATGTCATGATATTGAAAGACATTTTTCCATGACAGACATTGAAAGACATTTTCCCATGACTGACATTGAAAGACATTGAAAGACATTTTTCCATGACGAAATCTCTCTATCCCACAACTTTTTCTAAAGTGAACTTAAACAGATTTTTCATACCGGGTTTTCAATTTTCACCTCAAACCATACCGTTGACGACGTGTGAGACACAAACCATGACATAAACTTCAGTTTCTATGACAGCTAACACGCTTGAGCTTTATAAATGTATAAAAGAAGTTATTTTTAATCCATTTCAGCGATTGAGTGGGCTGGAAAAAAAAAGGCCCTTTCCATGACAGCTAACACGCTTGAGCTTTAAAAATGTATGAAAGAATTTGTTTTTAATCCATTTCAGCGATTGAGTCTACTGGGAAACATTTTCTTAGAGCTCAGGGGAAAAAAGGCTCTTTCCATGACAGCTAACACTCTTGAGGTTTAAAAATGTATGAAAGAATTTGTTTTTAATTCATTTCAGCTATTGAGTGGGCTGGGGAAAAAAAAGGCCCTTTTCATGAGAGCTAACATGCTTGACCTTTAAAAATATAGGAACGAATTTATTTTTAATCCATTTCAGCGATTGAGTCTGCTGGGAAACATTTTCTTAGACCTCAGGGATAAAAAGGTTCTTTCCATGACAGCTAACACGCTTGAGCTTTAAAAATGTATGAAAGAATTTTTTTTAATCCATTTCAGCGATTGAGTGGGCTGGGAAACATTTTCTTAGAGCTCAGGGAATGTGTGTCTAGGTTGAATGCACAGCACACACGGATGGGAAGTCGAAACTCGAGTGGCTTAAAAAATAAATATACGAAATTTGGGTTATCGAGCTGACTAGGAAAAATTCTCAGAGTTCTGGAAATAATTCTGAGTTCAATCATGGGACATGAGAAGAGAAATGTATTACAATCATCATGTCATCATTGTTTTCGAAAGCCAAAAATATTCCTCATGAAAGATCATCTTTTTTTCGTGGTTGTGAGAGGGAGTAGAGTTGCTGCATCTTGAACAACCCACACTGATCTGAACAGAAACATGAAATGTTTTTATAGATATAAGAAATGAATTGAAAGTGAAAGTAAAAATGAAATAGTATTGGCTGGAAATATTTCTTGGCTGTTGAATGGGAAAAATATTTCCAAAGCTGGAAAAAAAAAAAAAAAAAAAAAAAAAAAAAAAAAAAAACTCTTCCTTTTTTTTCTATTAAATTGATGTCTTCACTTTGTTTACTTTGGAATGGAGAAACCCAAAGACCATGACTCATCCTTTCTTAAACATATAATTCCTAGAATGAGTCATGGTCTATTTTTAGAAACAGTGAGACAACATTCCCACACAAAAGGGGGTAGGGTTAATTTTTATCATGTCTTCCAGACATGATAAAAATTAACAAAAAGTTTTTTTTTTTTTTTTTTTTTACATCTCATAATTTTTTTCTGAGCTCTGAAAATTTTTTCCCAGTCGGCAACCAAGTGAAAACTTTCCAATCGGCTTTTACTTTCACTTTCAACTCTTTTCTATAAAAGTATTCCACGTTTTCTGTTCAGAACCGTTTGGTCTCTCCATGGTGCAACATGCTTGTTCTCTCTCTGCCTCATCTGCAGCTCTATGACAGCTAACACGCTTGAGCTTTAAAAATGTATGAAAGAAGTTATTTTTAATCCATTTCAGCGATTGAGTGGGCTGGGAAAAAAAAGGCCCTTTCCATGACAGCTAACACGCTTGAGATTTAAAAATGTATGAAAGAATTTATTTTTAATCCATTTCAGCGATTGAGTCTGCTGGGAAACATTTTCTTAAGAGCTCAGGGGGAAAAAGGCTGTTTCCATGACAGCTAACACTCTTGAGGTTTAAAAATGTATGAAAGAATTTATTTTTAATTTATTTCAGCGATTGAGTGGGCTGGGAAACATTTTCTTAGAGCTCAGGGAAAAAAAAGGCTCTTTCCATGACAGCTAACACTCTTGAGGTTTAAATATGTATGAAAGAATTTATTTTTAATCCATTTCAGCGATTGAGTCTGCTGGGAAAAATTTTCTTAGAGCTCAGGGGAAAAAAGGCTCTTTCCATGACACCTAACACGCTTGAGCTTTAAAAATGTATGAAAGAATTTATTTTTAATCCATTTCAGCGATTGAGTCTGCTGGGAAACATTTTCTTAGAGCTCAGGGGAAAAAAGGCTCTTTCCATGACAGCTAACACTCTTGAGGTTTAAAAATGTATGAAAGAATTTATTTTTAATCCATTTCAGCGATTGAGTCTGCTGGGAAACATTTTCTTAGAGCTCAGGGTAAAAAGGCGCTTTCCATGACACCTAACACGCTTGAGCTTTAAAAATGTATGAAAGAATTTATTTTTAATCCATTTCAGCGATTGAGTCTGCTGGGAAACATTTTCTTAGAGCTCAGGGAATGTGTCTCTAGGTTGAATGCACAGCACACACGGATGGGAAGTCGAAACTCGAGTGGCTTAAAAAATAAATATACGAAAGTTGGGTCATCGAGGTGACTAGGAAAAATTCTCAGAGTTCTGGAAATAATTCTGAGTTCAAGTATGGGACATGAGAACAGAAATGTATTACAATCATCATGTCATCATTGTTTTCGAAAGCCAAAAGAACATCTCATGAAAGAACATCTTTTTTTCCTGGTTGTGGGATGGAGTAGAGTTGCTGCATCTTGAGCAACCGACACTGATCTGAACACAAAAATGAACTGTTCTTATAGATATAAGAAATGAATTGAAAGTGAAAGTAAAAATGAAATTGTATTGGCTGGAAATATTTCTTGGCCGTTGAATTGGAAAAATATTTCCAGAGCTATAAAAAAAAAAAAAAAATCTTCCTTTTTTTTCTATTAATTTGATGTCTTCACTTTGTTTACTTTGGAATGGAGAAACCCAAAGACTTTTTAAAACATATCCTTTTTAAAAACTTATCTTATCTTATAAACTTTAAACTCATCCTTTTTAAAACATATAATTCCTAGAATGAGTCATGGTCTATTTTTAGAAACAGTGAGACAACATTCCCACACAAAAGGGGGGTAGGGTTAATTTTTATCATGTCTAGAAGACATGATAAAAATTAACAAAAAGTTTTTTTTTTTTTTTTTTTTTTACATCTGAGATTTTTTTTTCTGAGCTCTGAAAATTTTTTACCAGTCGGCAACCAATTGAAAAATTTCCAATCGGCTTTTACTTTCACTTTTAACTCTTCTATAAAAGCATTCCACGTTTTCTGTTCAGAACCGTGCGGGCTCTCCATGGTGCAACATGCTTTTTCTCTCTCTACCTCATCTGCATCTAGGATGTTTTTCCTTCTTCAAGAAGTGGAATTCTTTGGGAATACCTTACAATTTCACGAGCTAGCTGTTTCTTATATTTCGAGGAGATTTCAATGGAATTGTTTATAGATATCACCTATTGCAGATGGGGAAAAAGTCTATACTGGATCGCTGGAGACATCTCATCCAGATAGGTCACGCTATATTTTTTCCCACACCTAAATAAACTGGACATGAGCCATCCTTTTGTTTTCTCATTCAACAAAGATAGACACTGCAGACCGTTTTGGGTTTTCACTCTTCGCGAACCGAGATGAGCCGCAGCCACACTTTGAGTTTTCTCTGAGCGCAATAATGGATTACGTGAGCAGCCATTTTGTTTCCCATCTCACCCAGATAGGTCATGTTGTATTTTGTTTCATACACCTAGCCAATTTTGGACATGAGCCATCTTTTTGTTTTTTTTTTTTGTCTATCGAACCAAGATAGACTCTGGAGACAATTTTGTTTCTCAACGGAAAAGTAAATTTTCTGAATGGGTACCGGTGTTCGAATACTTTTGTGACCGACTGTACTCCGTCTTTGATATGATTTAAATCAAATGCCTCGTCATTATAATTCGCTTCCGATAGCGAAGAAAGTGACAGAGTTTATTGAAAATGAATAAATTTCGATTGACAAATTAGTCGGTATTCTCGACACAGCAATTATAGACCTTGAACAGCGGACCTTTGTAACTGAACAAGAAGTTATGTCTGTTTATAGAATTAAAGAGAATGTATTATCACATAAAAAACGAAGCAACTGAAACAACTTACATTGAAAGAAATGTTTAATAAAGTAAACCAATAAATATTAAGCTTTTCTTTTGTCAATTTTGATACTCTTTAGATCATAATTGTTCTTTATTTCGTAAATTACGGTTTCATATTTTTACTTTTATAATTTCTGCATGCCATTTTACCAGATTTAAACTGATGATCTATAATCCGGAAAAATCAATAATCCGGAATCGCCGAAGTCCCGACGAGTCCGGATTAACGACTTTTGACTGTATAATTCCATTATAGGAGCCATAGCAAATTGCAGCAAAAATATATGCGCAAAATCTAACGAAAGGGGCGATTTCACACCACGTAAATTTAAATAGTTCTATATTTGTAAGTCATCGCCCACACGATATATTGATTAGGGAAGCTGACTGCGATACTACAAGGCCTAGGCTCGAATTCCGGAGAAGGTATGGTTATAACTGCTGGTTCCTTCATAGATTTTTCTGCACACCCCTATTGGTTTATTAGGTGCCTCCATAATAAAGTGACCACCACCTGGCCTTAGTTGTGGCCAAGGTGAAGGGCCGCCGTTGGGGGGGGGGAATATTTGTAAGTCGCCATTGGAATACTGGTTTATTTTTTTTTTTATTCTTTTTTGATAATGATATGGATCTAACAATTTGGGAATTGCCCAATGACAAAATATCTGCAATATAATTTTTCCAAAGAAAAGACATCATTCATTATAGAATATTATGATCGAAAAACCACGAGATGAAATTATGCTTTAGCGGTAACTCAATAGCGAAATGGAGGTGCAGGAATGAACCTGTATTCTGAAGAAAGGATTAAGAAGTCAGATATTGGATCGAAGGAACAAAAATCCCCTTCCTTATAACTGATAGGCAGGCTCACCTATTTTTGGTATCAAGAGATGACATCTATTGAATTTTGTGAACTCCAACTGAAGATGAACCACAATACAACTGTAGACTGGAAGATATGCATGAGGTGTGTGCCATAGCTTTAATTTCTCAGCCTAAGTTGAAATTCGGCGGATGTGGAAAAAATTATGAAGCAGACAAAAGCCTTTTCAGTAGAAGCAAGAATATCATTGGATGTCTTCTTCTGCCACAATGGGTTTTCGGTGGATTGTGCAGAGAATCAAAAGAATGTTTTAGTCGCTATTCCAGATCGATCGGTGAAAACCTTATGGAACATCATAAAGGTTTTGTTGTGAAATGAACTGAAGTAATAACCGGCGCGAGGCGCTGCTGCTTGTGACGTCAGCCTGCGTGCTGAGTGTTTTCGAATGTTTTACGTGTGGACGAACGAAAGCTGAGCTCGGAAGAGTGATACTGTTTTGATGGAAATAAAGAATGATTTATTAAGAATTTTTTTGTCTTTATTCATAATGCACCCAGCCTCGGGTAGAGGCAGGCCCGCAACTGAACGAACTGTTTTAAATATATTTGATTTATATATTTTCTGTGTTCTTCGTAACATAGTGGTACCCTCGGCGGGACCGGGTGCTTTGAATTAGAATTTTCCGATTGAACTTTTGTTATTGAATTTCGATTTTGAATATACTTTGAAGATGGATTTGATCGCTTTAAAGGCTCAAAGAAAAGGACTTAGAATTGCGTTTTCGCAAACCTCAAGGAAAACCGAAAGTGAATTAACTAAAGAAGTAAGAGATTTGAAAATACTTTCGATTTTGAAGTGTCAACTTTGTGATAAATTCCAGAGACTTGACGTATGCCAGAGTGCTATATCGCAGCAAATTCTGCAGACTGAAGATGGAGAAAAATTATTTAGTGATGATTTTCAAGAAGCGGAGAATTATCGAGATAAGTTTCTAGAACAGTGTGCTCAAATAGATGCGGAAATACAAGCCTCTTCTCCTTCAAATAATTCCGAATCTAGGAAATTTAAATTGCCTAAAATTGAGCTTAAAAAATTCAGTGGTGAAGCTAAAGATTACCTGACTTTTTGGAGTCAGTTCCAGAAAATCCACGATGACAAAAGTATCGCCGATGAAGATAAAATGCAGTATTTATTGCAGGCCATGGAACCCAAATCGAAAGCAGAACGCCTAGTCCTTAGCTTCCCGGCAACGGCAGCTAATTATCCTAAAGCCATCGAACAACTAAAAGAGCGCTTTGGACGCGAAGATTTACTTGTGCAAATCTATGTGAGAGACTTGTTAAGCCTAGTGATGAAGAACGCTGTAACCGGAAGAGCAAAAACGGATCTACCCTCCCTGTATGATGAACTAGAAGGAAAATTGCGAGCGTTGGAAAGTTTGGGAAGAACCCAAGAAAAATATGGGGATTTTTTGACCCCCTTAGTGGAAAGTTGCTTACCAGAAGAAGTACTGATGGCATGGGAAAGAAGCAGAAATCACGACTCCACTGAAACTAAAGGGAATCGATCTTTGAAATATTTAATGAATTTCTTAAAACAGGAAGTTAAGGGGGAAGAGATGGTTCTCCTCGCAAGAACTGGTTTCGCTTCCCAACAGAACCATCGAAAGAAAGATTATAACCACGAACAGGTAAAGCAAAATGATCTCGTAACAGCATCTGCTCTAGTAAGTCTTGAGAATTCAGGTAAGAGTGTTCCGAACTGTAATTTTTGTGAAAAGAAACATTTTAGTGAAAAATGTTACTCTGCAAAAAAAATGACTTTAGCTGAAAAACAACAATTGTTGTTGAAAAAAGGTGCTTGTTTTTCTTGTCTGAAAAGAGCGAGTCATATTAGTAAATTTTGTCCTTTCAAAGGTAAGTTAAGTTGTTCTATTTGCAAAAGTTGTAATCATTTTGATGTAATGTGTAATCAAAAGCTGAAAAATAATGATCAGATAAATGTTTCAAAAGAGAGTTCTCTTTCTAACTGTAGCAGAAGCGAAACTGTATTTTTGCAAACGCTTTGCGTTCGAATTCGGTGTCAAGGTCGCGAGAAAATTATTCGCTGCATAATTGATAGTGGAAGCCAAAGTAGCTACGTTAGTGAAAATATGATGAGTCAGCTTAAAGCATCTCCACTTCGGGAGGAGACAGTTATACATGCACTGTTTGGGGGGGGACGAAACGAAACCTAAACAACATGAAGTGTTTTCGGTCGAGGTCAGCAATTTAAAAGGAACATTCGCATGTAGTTTTGAGGCATTATCGGAAAAAAAGATTTGCGGTTTTATTCCTAAGGTTAAGGATAAAGAGATTTTGAATGAATTAAAAGAAAAAGAAATCGAATTTTCGGATCCATTGCGAAAGGAAATTGAAATTAACCTTTTAATCGGAGCAGATGTTATAGGAAAGTTATTGACGGGAAATTCTATTGAATTACAGTCCGGGGTAACGGCTGTCGAAACGAAACTTGGGTGGACGGTATTTGGCAAACGAAATTCGGGTGAAAAGGATAATATTTTGAAAACATTTTCAATGCATGTCAGGAGAATTCCTCTGAATGAGTTATGGGAACTTGAAAAAATAGGAATATGCGCTCCAAACGAAACTGTTAAAATGAATGAAAGTTTTAATTTATCTGAATTTGAGAACAAAATGAAAATTCTTCCAAATGGAAGATATGAAGTAGAACTTCCGTGGAAATGTGATACGACACATTTAACCGATAATAAAGAATTATCCTGGAAAAGGTATCAAAAGATGATCTATAAACTCAGATGTAGTAAATTTTTCGATGATTATCAAAATGTGTTCAAAGAATGGGAAAGGTTGAATATTATTGAACGCGTACCAGAAAACGAATTGAATAATGAATGTCATTATTTGCCGCATAGGCCTGTAATCAAATTAGGAAGTGAAACCACGAAAATTCGTCCTGTTTTTGACGCTTCTGCATCTGAGAAAGGGAGACTCTCTTTGAACGAATGTTTGTGTAAAGGAATAAATCTTATTGAATTAATACCTGATATTATAGATCGTTTTAGAATGTATCCGATTGGTATTAGTGCCGATATTGAAAAGGCTTTTTTAATGTTATCCGTCGCATCTAAAGATAGAGATTTTCTCAGATTTTTTTTCCCATGCAATGAAGAGAAATTAATTTATAGGCATTGCAGAGTTGTGTTTGGAGTTTCTTCGAGCCCCTACTTGTTGAACGCATCTATAATGCATCTATTAGAAAACTGTCCACGTCAATATAGTGAAGTTGCTCAAAAATTGAAATCGTCATTTTATGTGGATAATTGTTTATCTAGTGTTTTTAGTATTGATGAACAGTTTACGTTTATTGAACATTCCAAATTAATCATGTCAAATGGATGTTTTAACTTGCGCGGTTTTGAAAGCAATGTGGCTGGTACAAATGTTGACAAACATTCAGGGGATACTTCCGTTTTGGGGGTAATTTGGAATTTGGATAATGATACGCTGAGGTGCTGCACAGACACAGATACATTGACCTGTGATACAAAAATCACAAAGAGGACAATTTTGGCAATTGTGCAGACAATTTTTGATCCTATTGGTTTAATAACGCCAACTACATTGCTTCCAAAACTGTTGTTGCAAAAATTGTGGAAAGTGAAAATTGCATGGGATGATGAATTGTCTCCGAATGATGTAAATATATTTTTGAACTGGTTTAAAGAACTTAATGTTTTGAAAGATGTTACTTTGCCTCGATACTTGTTTATCAATGACACGTCTGAACTACATGTATTTGTGGATGCTTGCAAGGGGGCGTATGCAGCGTGCGTCTTTGTTCGATCAATATTTAATTCTGAAGTAAAAATAAATCTCGTACGGGCGAAGTCTAGAGTATCGCCTTTGAAATCTTTAAGCATTCCTCGCTTAGAATTAATGGCCTGTTGTATAGGTTCTAGACTTGCAAATTCTATTATCAAAGCTCTCAGTTTGCCCGATTTAAAAGTTACCTTCTGGTCTGATTCAACCACTGCCCTTTGGTGGATAACAGAGCAAGGAAATTGGTCCGTTTTCGTCGAAAATAGGGTTAAAGAGATTCGAGAGTTGACGCGAGGTCATTCATGGAGACATATCCCAGGGAAACTAAATATTGCCGACTTGTTGTCGCGCGGATGTTTTGCGAAGCAAATGCTTCGGTCTAGATGGTGGGAAGGCCCCTTGTGGTTACGAGAAAGCCCTGAAAACTGGCCCACTGGTGAGATTATTTATTTGCATGAAGAAGTAGAATTGGAGAGGAAAAAGATAAAAAGAGTGAATATTGATCTATCAAAAGACGCACCCCCTTGGCATCGAATCAGTGTATCCAATTATGATAAAATGATTAGAGTATTTGCATGGATATTTAGATTTGTAAATAATTGTAAAGGTGGTTCTGAAAAGAATGGAAAGATTGAACTTTCACAGTATGAAATTGAAAATTCTGAGAAAAATTTAATTCGTTTGGTTCAAAATTATTATCTGACTGATAAGAAATCTTATAATTTTATTGAAACGCTCATTGATGATGATGGTATTCTAAGAGTTAAAACGAGAATACTAAATAGAGATGACTATGAATCTTTTCTGTATCCAATACTGTTACCAGAAAAATGTGATTTTACTAAGTTATTAATCAGAAATGTGCATAATAAGAACTGTCATGCTGGTCTTCAGATGATGCAATGCATATTACGAGAAAGATTTTGGATAGTCAGAGCTAGAAAGGCCATTAAAAATGTCCTCTTTAACTGTATCGTTTGTAAAAGATTTAAAACTAAGGCCATGTCAAGCGAACCGACACCTCTGCCGCCAGACCGAGTTACGGATTGTGCGCCATTTGAAATCATAGGGATTGATTTGGCCGGACCGCTGTTTTTAAAAAATGGAGGAAAGGTGTGGATCGCGCTGTTCACCTGCGCTGTGTACCGTGCCATTCACCTTGAACTCGTAAATTCTCTTTCTACTGATGCGTTTCTCCTGGCGCTTCGACGATTTGTTGCTAGGCGCGGACGCCCTAGAATAATCTATAGTGATAACGGGACAAATTTTCGGGGTGCGTCTAATGATTTATCAAAACTAAATTGGACTAAAGTAGTAAAGGAAACGGGAACTGAAAGTATAATCTGGAAATTTATTCCACCTACTGCAGCTTGGTGGGGTGGCTGGTGGGAGAGGTTGGTTCGTACAGTAAAAGAATTGTTAAAACGTACTTTAGGTAAAACAGTGTTATCATCTGAAGAACTTTGTACTATTATTTGTGATTGTGAAACTATAATTAATTCTAGACCCTTAACTTATGTTTCTGAAGATCCGCAAGAATTAGTACCTCTGACACCCGCCATGTTTCTTATCGAGAACAGAAATTCCAATGTTGAAGATCTTGATGAATTAAATTCGTCAAGTCTTAATAAGAGATTAAAGTATAGAACTAAATTGTTAAATGATCTGAGACAACGATTTAGAAAAGAATACCTTAGTCAACTGGTTCAAAAGCATAATGAAAAGCGATCTCGGGAACCTGTTGTAGGAGAAATAGTACTGATGGGGGATGATAACAGAAAACGTTTATTTTGGCCTTTAGCCCGAATTACAGAATTGATCCCTGGACGTGATGGAAAGATTCGTACGGTTAAACTTAAGACCCGGCATGGAATAGTTATACGACCAATACAACGCATCTTTCCTCTGGAGATACAGTCCAATGATAGAAACATAATTCCTGATAAGAAACTGGGTGCAGAGGAATCTAATTCTAGTGCTGGGTGTACGTTAAAAAAGAGTATTGCACCTGATAAAATGGTGATGCAACAATATTCCTCCTCTGGACGACTTGTAAAAGTTCCAAAAAGACTTGATCTTTTAAATAATGTTTGTTATGAGTTTGAGACTCAACCTGAGTCTCAAGGGGGGGGGAGGATGTTGTGAAATGAACTGAAGTAATAACCGGCGCGAGGCGCTGCTGCTTGTGACGTCAGCCTGCGTGCTGAGTGTTTTCGAATGTTTTACGTGTGGACGAACGAAAGCTGAGCTCGGAAGAGTGATACTGTTTTGATGGAAATAAAGAATGATTTATTAAGAATTTTTTTGTCTTTATTCATAATGCACCCAGCCTCGGGTAGAGGCAGGCCCGCAACTGAACGAACTGTTTTAAATATATTTGATTTATATATTTTCTGTGTTCTTCGTAACAGGTTTGGTTTGGTTTATGTGATTAGAGCAAAGCCTCGAGGGCTATCTACCTAAGGGAAGAGATGCCTACGTGGAGGACTTTCTAAGGGAAACTGGCTTGTATACACGTTACACATAGAGAAAAACCATTAAATTGTCCATACAGCCAGCCCGTTTGCGGGATTCAAACCTCAGACCGAACTACCAGTGTTCAGCGACTTTATCGCTCGGCCACTGATGTTCGAACATCATAAAGGAAAATGTCACAGAAGGAAGCATTATTTATACTGACTGCTAGAAATCATATAAGTTGGATGAACTGCGATATGTCGGCATTGAACATTTTACTGTGACCCACAACTAGAATTTTGTTGACCCCGAAACGGGGATCATACGCAAACGATACAGCGGCTGTGGGGCAGTGCTAAATGGCGTAATAAACACCATCGGGGCACATTTCAATTCTTATTTGTCCGAGTTTATGTATAGACATTTGCACAAAAAAAAAAAAAAAAAAAAAAAAAAAAAAACTGAAATTTTTTCTGTGATGTTGCAGGATCTTAAAAATTTTATGCCTCCCGTTTAATTTCACTTATTTTTAACCCTTTTTTTTAATAAATTAAATTAACAAAAAAGTGTAATATATGAAGTTAACCTTCCATCAACTTAAATTAATAATCTTAGTTAGTTACAATAATGCTTTCTTACAGTTACAATTAGCCGTTTGTTTATATTAAATTATAATAATAAAGTGTATTATATGAAAGTAAACTTTCATCTAAATTAAAATAATACTCTTAGATAGTTATTTTTTATTATTATGCTTTTCTTGAGTTAAGGTTACCATAATTATTTTGGCATCAACAATAGTTTTGGTGATTTTTTGCGGTCCCTATAACGGAATTGTACCGTACTTTTAAATGAAAATCTAGTTGTTTAAGTCCTTTGTATCTATAAAAATACATACTGCAATTATTTACTTAAGTCATAAGGCCCTTTTCAAAAGTTTATGTCTAATTTAAAATAATTAGTTAATGTCAACTTAATCATATATATAATTATTGTAAAATCGTGGTGTTTAAAATGCTTTTCGCTACTGAAAAAGAGTGTTTTTGTTATAACTTTATAGAATTAAAAATCCCTCAAAGTTGTATATTTATAGTTTAAAATGTTTGTTAATAAAAATTTATTTATTTACATGATGTTTCCTAGAGTGAAGTAAAAAAAAAAAAAAAAAAAAAGATTGCTTGCTTATTTATATTCATGAAGGTATATTTCTAATACAAGTAATAATAACTTTTGAAAAATGTTTCATGATTCGAGTAAAATCTGGATATAAGGGCATTTATAGCAGTCGAAACAGTGTCGTTTCTTTTCAAATTGTATGTGCCATGTTCAAATGCATGATTTATGTGAATTCAATCACAAATTTGATTCTGCTTTGATCTGAGTGTTTCATGATTTTTTGCTGTATTGAAGAAAATTTTTTGGAAATTAGTTAATGGCATTAAGGTTCTTTAAATTAGTGTGTTCAAGATTCGGCGTATATGAATCTATTCATGCACATTATGTTTCTGAGAATAAAATCAGAAAACTGTTATCCTCCTTATTTATAAATATGTTGGTAATTTCAAATGTAGGTAATAATGGAACTCTGATGTAAATAGAATTATTATAAAAAATGTTGTATGATTCTGACAAAATTTGAATGTAAAGGGTTTTTATATCATTTGACACAAGGCTGCGGTTATTCACTTAAATCAATTAGGCCCTTTTCAGATTGTATCTGCCATGTCCAAATGCATAATTGATGTGAATTTAATCACAAGTTTGATTCTAATATATGGAGTTTTTCTAATTTTGAAGAAAGTGTTTTGGATATTGACTAATAGCATTAATACTCTTTCAAGGTGTGGTGGTGGTGTATTTAATTATGGCAAAGCACACTAGGGCTATCTGCCTAAGAGGAGGGATGCATTTCGTGGAGGACTTTCTAAGGGAAACTGGCTCGTATACACGTTACACATGAATACTCTTTCAAATAATGTAGCTATTATTTAATGTAGAGTTTATGTGAATCTATTCAAGCATGTTGTTCCTGAAAATGACATCAGAACATTAAATACCTGTTTATTTATATTCATGAAAAAATATTTCAAACCTAGGTAATTATTTATTACTATTGTATGTAGAGCTAATATAAAGTGTTTCGCATTTGTGTTAGAAGTTGGATGTTTGAAGTTTTTGCTTTGAAAATTATTTCAAACCTTAAAAACTATGTCTTTAGTATTACAAAGTTTGCTTTATCTAAGTGTAATCGTATAACAAGTTAGGATATATAATTTAGATATTTTATGCTTGTTCTCAGCATTAAAAATCAAGTTATGGTTATATGCAAAAAAAAAAAAAAAAAAAAAAAAGAGAGAGAGAATCTTTTCAAATTATGTGTCTAACATTCAGATGTTTGATTTAAGTCAGTTTATTTGAAAATGAAACTGAAGAAATTTATTACTTGCTACTATTATTAGTATGCGGTGTAGCTGAAAATCAAGTAAAAACATTTTATGATAAAATTTTTGTATCCGAAACTGCAAGATAATTTTCTTTTTTCCCTTTTTGTAATTTATTATGTACTTTAAAACTTGTTATTGAGTTCTTACATTTCTTTATTTTTCAAGTGTTAAAATACTATATGAAATTTAAATAGATGATTACTATATGATATACTATATGATTTTTTAGTAAAATAAAAATTTATTTTTGATTTGTGCAATTTTCTTACTTTATGAAATTACAAAACTTGTTTAAGAACTACAAAACTCGTTTAAGAACATCTTATTACAAATAATGTTTAAACATTTAATACTTCTAAAATCTAAATTTATAGGTGATGAAAGCATAAATGAAGAAGTATGTCATACTCAATTAATCACACTACATAAGAGAAACATTTACGAAAGTCAGTAAACATGTATTACCACTATTTCATTATTATTTTTTTTTAATTTGCATTTTTAAAATTCTCTAAAATGGGGCATAAATAATATAACAATAGAAATAAAATGACTGCATAATAGGTATATAAAGCGGTTGAAATCTGATGTAAGAAAGTTAATTTTACTATATTATGCAACAATGAATTTGAATCATGAAGTTGGAAGGTTTGTTTAGAAGGAGATTCTGTTATAACCCTAGAGCTTCTGTGGAAGTTTCTATTGTTGGTCATGAGGCATTCCTCCTTAAGGCAGATATCTGTAAAATACTTTTACATAATCCAAATAGTCCTAATCCCTTAGTTCTCAGTGAAGATATTCCTTCTGTTAGGTACTAGCACACATTTCATCATTCTCAATTAAACTAGCAAACTTCTTTAAATGTAATAGCTTTGATTCCCATAGAACATTTTAAAATTTAGGAAAATATTTTTTTTGTAATCTACATGAGCATTAAAGTTATATATGAATGGAAAATACTCAAATAATTATTCCAAAACTAAATAAATATGATTATGGTTATTAGAGAAAAAATTCTGAAATTTGTAGGTTTTTTTTTTTTTTTTTTCTTCGTTTCTTAAAGATGTTTTCAAATCGATCCATAATAAAATTATTACTTTCAGGTTAGGTTAACTTCATATGGACTATCTGCCTAAGGGAAGGGATGCTTCCATGGAGGACCTTTCTTAGGGAAACTAGCACCCAAAATATTTATTTTTATGACAGGAATTTCTCTTATTTTGTTCTCAGAAGCCCTATCATAATATTCGAAAATGTCTCTTCTGCCTAGTGATGGCTCGGAAGCTGAACGTGAATGTTTTCACGGAAAGAATTTTAATATTTAACTGTTCAGTTTTCATTGTTCGCAATGAACTCTGTCTAAATAGCAGATCTTTCATTTTCAGCATTTAAAACAGTTATCATATGTGTGAAAAATATTATTTATATATAAAGTGAAAAAGGAACCACTCTCACATTCGAATTTTCCGATAATTGATAGAAACAACGCCAAGTGTCGCATAATAGCCAAATATAGTAGCCCAATGATCATTTGAAAATAAATACATTTCACTATGTCCGTGAGCATGCGCATAACAGGCCTTCCGTAAGGAGCCGCTCACAGCCATCCCTGTTTTGAGCCGCTAGTGATAAAATCGGTACGTGTAGACGGGCCTTTAGAAACATAGATATAGTAGTAGGAACGATCCTAGCTCAAAATTTTCGTCGACTGATGGCGGCCATCTGACTTATATACTTTCGTCTTTTTGTTTTACTGATGTTCTTCACGTGATACAGAGTAAAAGGAGGCGCTGCTTTCTGAAACTCAAATTCACTATAGTAGTAGCCACGGAGTATAATGTTTATATATCTCCCAACTTAAAGGAAGGCGAGAAGGAAGATCCCCAAACCTCTTCGCGAACTTATGATTAAGCTGAAAGTTTGACAAACGAAGCGCAACGAATTGTTTTTATCGTATTGGATATTGCTTATGTCTGTACTGCAGAAATTTATGAAAGGAATTGGAATTGTAAGTTGGTAGTGATTGATAAAGTTGAATTAATGCGTTTTGACTATCTATTAATACAGTGTATTTATTAATGCATCCGCACATTTCGGTAAAAGATACATCCAAACCTTTAACTAAAGGTACATCTGAGATTTACAAATGCAGATGTTTTCACGATTTATTAAAAATGTTATGTGAAATATTTATACATTTTGAACACAATTCTTCAAGATTCTTAATTTTTATGGATATTTTCATTTCGAATTTTGCGCACACTCTTGACTTTATCCATGTACACTGCTAGTAACCTTTATCGCCTTACTAAAATGTCGCCAAACTACCTGTTACCATATTCCAAAGATTAGACATCAGTTAAATGCATCTGCTTCGGTAGAATGGATTGGATGGTGTCAAATATGAACAACGTTTAGTTTTCACAAAAAGATTGATTACATGTGTAAATAGTAAAGTAATTTTTTAACCTTAAACATGAATTCCAGATGTTCATATAGCAAATTTTTAATCATATAAAAAGCTAGCAAGTATTTTTTTTAAGGAAGATATTACATAATGAAAAACAAACAAGCCTTGAACAGAAACAAGAATCCCAGCCATCCACATCTTTCTTAGTAGGCATGCTGCAAAAGCATCTTTTCAGCATCTTGAGTATTTTGTTGTTCTTTCTACAGGATTATTTCTTTATAAGAGCTTTTATTTCTTATATAGGCTTGTATAGTAAATATTTCCTAATCATTGAAATTAATTTACCACAAAGTGACTTGGGTATGGCCATCTGCATGTAGTTTTGAATTTAAGAAAAGACTGGCGATAAATAATTATGTTAAATATTTACTTTGCTTTTTAATTTGGTGGCTCATAAATACATTCTAGAATACAGTATTGCATAACGACTAAAAAGAATCTGATGAAAGGCATATTTTTTACTCTATCTGAGTGAGTGAGATCATAATTCCTAAACCCATTTGTGGTCCTGCATTTTTGTTCCTATTTATACTCGATGCCCTCTTTTTTTTATATTCAAGTCAAAATTTCTTTAAAAGCTATTAATCAAATCTTTAATGAAATAGTTTGCTGAAATTTGATAATGTTAGCATACATTAATTGATAAGCTTTGTTGGAAATGTTTCTCAATTAAATTTCTGCATATTATCTTAAAATGCAAAAATGATTAAAACATAAAGTGTATAGTTTCAAAATTATGGAACTTCTGACAGTAGTGTATTCTTTTAATTTTATTATGTTTAAACAAAGTTGTGTGTAATTAATTGTATAGGAAAAATTAAGGAAACAAAAAAAAAAAAAAAAAAAAAAAAAAAGTCAGTTTTTCTACAGACGATACAGTATTTCTCATTCAATTAATTCAGTTCTCACTTCACGACAAGGCAAAAATACATAAAAACTCAAAATATCTGTATTAAAAATTACTAATTATTAAAAATTAAGTAAATCTTAAACACTTATTTCCTCGAAAAAATTCCAAAAAGGATTAAGCATGATTTAATTCGCAATAATAAATGAAGGTTTTATGTTAATAATGCTGTTAAATATTCTGTAACCTGTATTCTGTTTTTGCTTCTTAGAGTATTAGCAATCATAACAAGAGCACATGAAGTGCACTCTTTCCTCACAGAGTTGATTTTGCCTAAGCTTAAACTTTTATGTTATGATTTTGAGTGCATTGTTGACATTCTTATTTTCTTAGTTTTACTTATATTAAAATTATATTATGTTTTCAATTTAAATAGGTGATATTTAACAGGAAACTAATACTTAACTGCATTCAATTCGCATATGAATAAAAAATATACTTTTCATATTATTTCTTAGTTGAATGTATATTGTTGTGTCAAACTGTAGTAAAAAATAGAGAAATACACTACAAAGTCTGAAATCCGGACTCCTCGGGACTTCAGCGATTCCGGATTTGGAATTTTTCCGGATAATAGATCATGAGTTGAAATCTAGTAAGATGGTATGTAGAATTATAAAATTAAAAATATGAAATTCTCGATTTATGAAATAATGAAGTGTTTACAATCTTAAAGGGTATCAAAAATTTACAAAAAAAAAAAAAAAAAAAAAAAAAAAGCTTAATATTTATTTGTTTACCTTATTAAACATTTCTTTCAAGTTAAGTTATTTTTAGTTACTTCGGTTTTTGAGCTAATACTTTCTCTTTAATTCTGTAGACAGAGATCTTGTTCGGTTACATTGTTGAAGTCTTGTAACTGTTGTTTTGAGAATTCTGACTAACTTTTCAATCGAAATTTTCTCGTTTTCAGTACCTTCTCTGTCACTTTCTTCACTATCGGTAGCCATATTGTTAATCTTTAGATTATGGTAACTTGGCGAAAATTTGGCGACCAACCCTGCTACAGTAGCCTGCTAGTTTTTGTTTGGACGCCATTTTGTTTTCACGAAGTCTCTTTTTTTTTTTTTACTCAACATTTTTTTCCAACAATCTGCTAGCCGAATTACGCTTATGATAGAACTTTTATGGAACAAAAGTACTTAATCATGACGAAGATTAGGTGCAAAATTGGGAGAACGTGCAGAATCGCAAATTGCTTGCCGTGTTTTTAAGAATTCCACATACACGGTACCCATTCCACATACCGACCTATTTTCACTTTAAAAAAAATCTCAGAATTGCACAAAAATGGCATTGCCCACACTCTTGACTTTATCCAAGTACACTGCTAAAGTCCTAGCTAGTAACCTTTATCGCCTTGCCAAAATGTCGCCAAACTACCTGTTACCATATTCCAAAGATTAGCCGCAGTATTTTCTGGATCTAGAATTATACTATAGATTTCTCCATTCATTAATTGATTGATGATTGAGAAGTATTGTCATCACAATGAAAAACTTCTTTATATCATCTTCATTTTATTACTGCTACTCCACATTTCTTTACAAAATCCATTAACTGGAAAATTTCACCTTTGTTTTGCGATATCCGAAAACCTTTAAAATTAGTGGCTGTGATCATCAAATTTAGCTATCCTTGCTTGCAGACTAACGACAAGTTGTTCCGTTAAATTTTATCTTGCTTCTATCCTGCACTGAGACAGTTAACTCTGAATTGTATTAATTATTTATTATGCTTATGTCTATTTCTAGAACATGCTTAAGGCTTATCAGATAAATAAATTCCCACATGTACTTAAGCTTTATTGAAGGCCGGCGCTAGATATCTTACCACTTGATGCAGTCTCTGTGGGTCCTAAATTCTGCGACTCGGCGTGGCCATACGAGCCCTGGCACTGATTCTGAGTTTATGCGAATAACAAATCAGTTATTCTTAATTCAAATAGCACTAAATGTAATCTTTGGGTCTCTGAGTATCATCAACAAAATCTGATTTTAGCATATGGAAAGAAATTTTTGGAAAATTCTTCCTTGTCAACATTTTTTAGCGCAACTGAAATCTGTAATCATCGCCAAGCGTAATGTCAACATAAAAGGTTACCACACTCCTTTGTTATTCAAATACTAGCATAAAAAATGGTTTAGGTCTGGCTATATGAGTCATTTCTCAAGTTGTCATGTTTTGAGAAACATGCGGTAATGAAAGGAAAGAACAGTACAAAGTCCGTTATCCGGACTCGTCAGGACTTCAGCGATTCCGGATTAGGAGTTTTTCCGGATTATAGATCATCAATTTAAATCGGGCAAAATGGCATGCAGAAATTATACAATTAAAAATATGAAATAAAGAGCATATGATCTAAAGGGTATCAAAATTTACAAAAAAAAAAAGCTTAATATTTATTTATTTACTCTATTAAACATCTCTTTCAATGTAAGTTATTTAAGTTGCTTTGTTTTTTGTGCTAATACTTTCTCTTTAATTCTATAAACAGAGATAATTTCTTGTTCAGTTACAAAGTTGCTGTTGAAGTCCCGTAATTGCTGTGTCGAGAATACCGACTAACTTGTGAATCGAAATACTTCTCTGTCACTTTCTTCACTATCAGAAGTGTGCATGGGTAAATGCTTTACGTGCATGCGTAACAGACGCACACATTAAAAGTGCATGCGTAAGTTTGTGGCTTTGAGGTCTGGATTATAGATCATTCCGGCTAATGGACGTCCGGATTACGGACTTTGTACTGTACAATAAATAATGATTCACCAGGTTGGCGTCAGATCAAGGATGTATCTATGTCGAATGTTTAGGTTTGAGATGCATGCCAAGCAAATGCGCAGCAACGGAGCCAAGTTACTGATTGTACAAATTTATGCTAAAATAATTGTTTCTTCAGTAACAAAGTATTTTAGGTACTTACGTATTATCGCAACCAGGTTGGCGCGATTTGTAAGTTTGAGTAAAAAAGTATGAATAGAAAGAAAATGTACATTTATTAATTACAGATAATTTTTAATACAGTTTTTTATATTATTTCGTTTTAAAATGTAAAATAGCAATTAAACCCTTCCGGTTTTGAATTTCAATAAGTTGCAGAATTTTTTTTTTGGCAAAAATCTTTTGGCTATTGCTTTTAGCACTGATTGAAAACCGTCTTCGCCATTAACAACTTGAGCTTGGCGCCATATAAATTCGATAAGGTATGAGTCAAGATGATGACGGGCTGTTCCTCTCTGTTTTTTGTTGCGCCATTTGGCTGAGCCCCACATGCGCTCTACATGTTGTGTGTGAATGCCCGTGTTGGGATCCACAAAGTTATATTTGTGATTAACAGTTCCATGCAGAAATCCAGCATTTACGTTGTTTATCTTCTTTGTTTGATAGATTTAAAAATACTTCATTAGTAATAAATGGTGATGTCAATTGTAAACATCCATTGTGGGGCCAAAACCACATGGATTCAAGGGGAAAAAAATTAGCAGAATTTCTGCTTGAAAATAACTTTGTTGTAAACAATAATAGAAACAGTTTTCCCACATGCTCTTCAGTATTAGGAAATTCATGGATTGATATTACTGCTTCCAGATTGATTAAAGACATTGAGATATGTAATTGGCAAGTTTCTGATAAAATTAGCCTTAGTGATCATAATTATATTTATTTTGAGATTAGAAATGTGATAATTGATGATACACAAAATAACCAAATTAAGTTGAGATTGAACTGGATTGCTCTAAAGGAGCTTATGTTTGAAAATTTTTCTGGCATTGAAATCAATGAAGATATAGAATCTCAATTACATGAAATTAATTCAATCATATGTGACATATGTGAAAATGTTCGGTTTAATTATAACGATACAGGAAAAAAGAAAAACTATTCTCCATGGTGGAATAATGGATTAAATACTGAAAGGAAAAAAGTTCGAGCTTCTAGAAGAAGATTTCAGAATTCTTGTGGCGAAGATAGATTAAATTATAAAAAAATTTATTGTAAACATCTTGCAATATATAGAAAGAACATTGGAATTGCAAAGGAAAATCACTGGATTAAAATTTGGGATAAATTATCTCTGCAAAGTCCCTTTGGCACGCATTTTAAAATTGCCACAGATAAGCAGATGAATCCTGTCTCTTTTACTGCTATCCGTAAAAGTAATGGTACTTACACAGAAAATATAAAAGATACAATAAAGGAAATTATGAACTTCCACTTTATGGAAGATAAAGAAGAGGAGGATGAAAGTGAACATCGGGATATCCGAAGGAAAATAAAAGTTGATTTGGAGTCTTTTAATGATGTTTTGTTTACTGCCGATGAGCTTTCTGCTGCTCTGGAGAGTATGAAAATGAATAAAGCTCCCGGTCATGATAACATGTTCTGCTGCTCTGGAGAGTATGAAAATGAATAAAGCTCCCGGTCATGATAACATTCCTTTGGAAATTTATAAAGAACTTTATTATGTAAATAGGAAATTCATTTTCGATCTATTTAATATTTGTTTTCAACGGGGACATTTTCCTGAGACATGGAAGATTGGAAAATTGGTTTTGCTTTTAAAACAAGGTAAACCTCCTGAGCAAGCGGCTTCTTACAGGCCGATTTGTTTATTACCCACCTTGGGTAAAGTTCTCGATAAATTGATTAACAATAGGCTTGTTTATTTTCTTGGTAGCAATAATCTACTAAGTGCAAATCAATACAGATTTACGCCAGGAAAAGATACTATCTTGGCAATTAATAATATTATTGACACTATAAGAATTAATAAGATAAAGAATTTACATACTACTTTGATTGCAATCGACATTAGCAATGCCTTTAATAGCTTATGGTGGCCCAGCATCAAATCAAGACTTCTAGATTTAAAATGTCCTCAAAACCTCTTCAATATTATTAATAGTTATCTAAATAATACGAAAATTATTTACAGAAGAAATAATATAAATATTGAGAAATATTATAATAAAGGTGCTCCTCAGGGTTCTGTTTTAGGTCCTACACTTTGAACCTGGTGGCTGATACTGCCTTACAATTGAAATTTGAAAAGGATGTATTTTTGCAGGCTTATGCTGATGATTTTGTGTTGGTGATTTCTGGAAGTAATAGATTAATTATAGAAGAAAAAGCAAAGAATGCTCTAGATAAACTTTATAACTGGTGTAAAGTAAATAAACTGGATATTAGTCAAGATAAAATGGCTATGATAACAATCCCAAAAGGCTCAAAATTAATCAGATTACCTTTATTGACGTGGAATGGAAAAAGAATCCGCAGCAAAAAAACACTTAAATACTTAGGTATAATTTTGGATACAAATTTAAGTTGGTTGCCACATTTAACTAAATTGAAAGAAAAAAATTTTAAGATTAGGAATAAGATGAATAGATTATTATGTATGGATTCTTTTGAAAGTAAAAGTATTTTAAAAGAATTATACAATATAGGAATTGAACGAATAATCTTGTATGGCTTACCCGTTTGGTGGACTGGAACGGAAAGGGTGAGAAATAAATTGCTACAGATTCAGAGGGTTGCAATGGGACCCATTACGGATGCTACAGAACAGTCTCTACCACCAGCCTACAGGTCTTAGCTGGGGTTACGCCTATAGACTTAGTAGCTGAAGCTGAAGCGCTGATTTATAAAGCTGTTCATATGAAGAAGAATATAGATTATTGTGACCTGAAGATTTCTAATAGAGAAATTGATCCAAAATTAGAAAAGTTTTATTTTCATCCGGCACAATTTAAAGAGGTTACCTGGAAGACACTTCTTCCAACTGGTGTTGGTTTGGAATTATTCTCTGATGGCTCCGTGATTGATAAAAATGTTGGAGCAGCATTTGTTGCTTTTGCAAATAATAAATTTGTATATAAATCTAAATTAAGATTGAATAATAATTGAACTATTTTTGATGCAGAACTTATTGCCTTTGAAAACGCCATAAGATGGGCTAATGAGGAAGAAAATGAGAAATATATTACAAATTGGGAGATTTCGGTGTTCACAGATTCCCAGAGCATCCTTAGAGCTCTTAATTCTAGAAAATGTTTATCTGCAAAAGTAGATAAAGTCAGAAATTATATTCACAATATTAATTCAAAAATGAAATTGCATATAAATTGGATAAAAGGACATTCGAATATTCATGGAAATGAAGCAGCAGATTCTGCTGCTAAGGAAGCATGCTATAATACAGATATTGATATCACGGTTCCTTTATCTCTTAATTATATTAGGAGTGTACTACATGACACGATTCTCCACACATGGTGTATGACAGATAAAGATGGCATTATGACAAAACTGGACGAAAGGTTTATAAAATATTTCCTGTTATCAAAGAGCAAAGATTAAGTTACAATAGATTGCTAAATCAATTGATAACAGGACATGGCCAATTTCCAGAACATCTAAAAAGGTTTCATGGGAAAGATATTCATTGCCGATGTGGTCAGGATGTATCTGGAGCGTCTAATGGACATTACATTTGGGACTGTGCCTTAACGAAGGAAATTAGAGGAGAATATTTTCGAAATATATCTATAAATAATGAAAAATATCTATATAGCAATAATAAAGCTAAATTAGGATTTATAAAAATTATTACCAATTTGAATAATTATGTATATTTCGATCCTTTTGTTTAATTGCTTAAATTTTTGAGTTGAATTGCATAAATTATAATGTAATTTGTATACATACAATGTATAATTTACTGAAAACTGTAAATGCTTATTGTTTGTTAAGCTAGGCAATATTTGTATTTTATAATTGTTGTTTAGGTTAGCAGTTGTCTTGAGTTCAATTTAGTCATTTTATGTTAAGAAATAGGTGGTTTCTATTCTGAATGAAGGTCGAGATGACCCGTTGGCGGCGCCGACACATCTCCAATGGAGGATGAGTTTTTGGATAAGTAGTCCTTATTCTGTTGTAGTGTTTATCCAGTTATCTTTCAGTTTGTTTCTTTTAAATTGCCGGTTGTGCCAATTTTGGCGGTACGGCTTATTTTCTTAGATTAGAGATGGGCAACAAGTATCCTTTTTTTTATATTTACTTTCCCTCATGGTGGTGTAATTTTAATGGCCAGCAGTGTATAATCATCTTCACCTCTTGCAGGTAGTAAAATATCATAAATTTGAATTTACAAATTAAAAGTAGCGTAGTTGGAGACTAAACAAATTTGGCTTAACTAAACTGGCTCAACTTCAAAGGGACAATTTAACACCGCCTAGGAAATGGTTAATGCATAAATATTAACTGGCAGAGTTGGGCTGTAATAAAAAAAGGTATAAGCACCTCTGCCAAAAGTTCAAAAACACTAAAAACCATCACCTTAAATATTCTTTAATTTCATTTGCGTCCTGTTGAGGGGTAATGGAGAAGTTATAGTAAAATTTTGAATAATAAAAATTGTTTAATTAACATAAAATACCTTATGACCTCTAGTCATCCTGCACAGCAGTCTGACTGGCCAGTGTTACATCGATGATATCCTGCAACCTGTTGTACCTATGTTGTTGGGCTGGTACCTGTCTTCATGCAGCATATGTTGCTACATATTTCCTCTGCAACATAGCACCTCCTCCCATGGAAGAAATTAGCATGACAACCCAGTCGCCGGACCTTTCTCCTATTGAACATGTTTAGGACATGATTCATCACTGGCTTCATTTGTTGGAAAATGTATCTGACTTACTGAGCAGTTACACCTTGTAGTTTCTGATTCTCAAAATGATTTCATGTTTTCTTCATCATCTGCCCCATATTCTTGACCAATTTTCAAGATAGTGAATTTCTTTTTTTTCTTTTTTTAATTGCAGTATATATTTTAATATTACACTTGCTGTTTAGTGCAATGTAAGTCATGGGAGAATGCATTTGCAGATATTTTGTAAATACTTGCCATAGTTTATGGCTGTCTACTGTATTTGATGGTAATTATAGCATTATATTTGAAGGTTTGTGGATATTGCAGAAAAATGTGAAATTTTCAGTTGATGGAATATGCAAAGAATAGAAAATGCTTAATATATCTAAAACCTTCCATTTTGATGATGGTAATCTGAATTATGAATCAACTATAGATGACAAAATCTGTAGTACAATTTTAAATTCAAAAAATATTGCCACGAATAATAAAGAAAGTATCAAAGAAGTTGCTGAGAAGGAAAAGATTTGAATTAACAATTTAATGGAAATTAGAGAGACATTATAGGATTTGAGCAAGAAATTATGTATGTACATTTTGAGATTCACTTTCTTTTTTGTTTTATTAATGTAATGGAAATTTGTTTCTTTTTTTGGTTTTTGATCTCAAATGAACCAGGAGAATGGAACACGTTTTTGGAGCATATTAATCAACTTTTACGAAGCTTTAATTCATTTTTCCTTGATGAGTTCTGAATTAGAGTTTCAATAAAGGGAGTTTAATTTTTATATTTTTATTATCTTGTATATAGTATTTTCCTTTTTGAATTTTTAGTTTTCGAGTATGTACTATTATGATCATTTTTATTTTGAATTCTTTAGATGTTGTGTTAAACCTCTTATACAAGGATACAAATATTAATATTGTTGAGGAATTGCCTTGCTTTGACTCCAATTCACTTTCAACTCTACATTGCTTTAGGTTCATATATATATATATGTATGCAAATATATATATATGCAAATAAACTACAAACAATAAATAACAGTGGCTCAATAATTACATAAACAAAACAGCATTTGATTCATAATTAGAAATTAAAATATTTTTTAATTTCAGGTGTCTGGGCAATTATTTCCTCCATTATATATCTTCAATTTTTGCTTTAGCCAAAATATCTTTCTCTGTGTTTATCAATACTCCAAATTAGCTTGCTTCATAGTACTCCTTAATCTACTTTTTTACAATTTTTAATTTTGAAAAAGCTCTTTCGCATTCAACTTGTGTTGTAAATAGGGGTACAAACTTATAAGCAAAAAAGACATTGGTGTATGCATAACTATATAAATTATATTTCAAGAGTAATTTATATACACACATGATGCAAGTTTTTCAAAAGTTGCATATAGCTTTGGATGAATGCTCATTAATAGATAGAGCACTTTCTCCTTCTGACACTATATCAGATTCAAAATAATGATTTTTCAATTGAATATTTTAGCATTTCCCATTTAATTACTAGGTCTTGATATTCATCCTTAAGATCATCAATTGTTACACCTTCATAGTACCCTGATAATATAGATAAATATTTGAAAGTGTTCGACGACAATGGCTTCGAAAAGTTTTTGGGGATTGAGAACTGATATGTCTTCTTACAACTTCCTATGCTCTTTAAACCTACTTTATATCGATGAAATGGTGTTATCCATTATAAAATTAAAGGCAGTAACTTTGAATTGTTTGATAGGGCAATTGAAATTATAGTTGGATGATTCTTCATCGTCCATTTGTTTGACCTTTTGGCATCTTCTAGCAGGTACTCTTATTCTTTAATTATATCACAACCCAGGCTTTCTAGTTTTTCGATCTGTTGCAAACGATTTTGATGTGTTAAATTTTAAATTGAAGTTTTTAGAAATGGCTTGTAGCTTCCATAACCATGCTATATACTAGGGTGTAATCTAATCCTTTTAGCTGCAAATGGTTCGTTACTGGCTCAGTATATTGAAATGTTTTCAAATATATGTGAGCAGACTTATTCTAAAAGTTGATATTTTATCCAGAGTAGATTCTGCTTTTTGTCATATCTGTGCATTTGGTATGCCATTGGAAGGTATACTTTTGAGTGAAAGTATTGATTCTATGCACGTTCCCTCATGCACTGGGCTGTCTTGCCGAGTCATCTGTGTCGATTTGATCAATCGAGTTTCTTGACTGGCCCGAAATTATTCTCCGCCACTAAGTATTTATCCAGATAGTTCAATGTTTTCTCAGCTTTTATATATTTGGTATCAGTTTTAGCAGAATGAGAGATGTACTGCAGAAGATTTATTGTTTAAAGTTTGAAATATATAGTAAGGAAGAATGAAAAGTGACAGAGAAGATACCATCAGATTTAACTGCTAGGCTGAGTTTATGGGGTTTATGAGCTGGCATGTATTAAGGTAGAAGTAACTACTGTAGTAA
Source organism: Stegodyphus dumicola (assembly GCF_044657685.1). Classification (NCBI taxonomy): domain Eukaryota; kingdom Metazoa; phylum Arthropoda; class Arachnida; order Araneae; family Eresidae; genus Stegodyphus; species Stegodyphus dumicola. The sequence continues at coordinate 68,185,908 of NC_140771.1, read as the reverse complement.
GACTTTTTAAGCTGATACAGCTCCTGAGCACACTCCAGTACTACTTGCCTGAGGGCATGGATGACACATGGTATGGCAATGTTATGAAATGTGGCATGATATAATGTATAGTCTAAATTTTGAAATGACTCCACTGTAGACATTTGTAATAAATCATTTCATAGTCAAGCTGCTTGCTAACTAACTGATCCTTTTTTAGAAAATGCTTTGACAACCGTGTAGAACTTTTCTGTCAGATGCTGTTTGACTTATTAAAAGCAGCAGGTTTTAAAATTTTGCACAGTGTTCTGAGATTTCTGATACTCTTTCACTTTGTATTTACACTCTTTTGCAAAGAATCGAAGCACCATAAAGGAAGTGGTTATTTTCTATGAAATTGAATGTGTGTATAGCTCATACACAGCTAATAAAATGATTAAAAAATCAAGGTCATAGTACCTGTTCACGGCTCACAATCTCCCATTGAGTATTCAAATTAGTAGTTGGTCGAACTGCCCCTGGCAGCAATGCATGCTTGAATTCATTGAGACAAGGAGTGGTAGAGGTTCCTAATGTCATGCTGTGACACATTCTGCCAGGCATTCATCAGTTGTCGCTCCAGATCTGCGATATTTTGTGGTGCCCGAATCTGGCGACCTACTATGCCCCAGACATGCTTGATTCGTGAAAGGTCTGGTGACCTTGCCAAGGAAGAATATCAACTGCATGGAGACAGTCCAGAGATATGCGAGCAGTATGTAGCCTGGCATTATCTTGTTGGAAAATGACCCCAGGATGATGTACCATGAAGGGTAATGCAATCAGCCGCAGGATGGTATCAACATATAGTGTAGCTGTTAAAGATGTACGGAGGATGACTAAAGGTGACCTGCTGTCATAAGAAATAGTGCCCCACACCATCACACCAGGGGTTATTTGGCTGTATGCCTTTGTAAAACAAAGGCTAATTAGGACCGCTGGCCCCGTCCTCTCTAGGCACGGAGGTCATCTGCTTCAAGAGTGAAGCGGGATTCATCGCTGAACACTGTACGGTGCCAGTCAGATGGGCTGCAACACCACTCCAGACAACTCTGCCGATGTTGTGGAGTCAAAGGCAAATGTCTTAACCCATTAACCGCCAAAACTACAAGGAATGTTTCTTTTCTCATGAAAATAATAACAAATATTAAATTAAGCCTTTATAACATAAATTTACATTGAAAATAAAAACAAAATGCTCTTACCTGTGGAAGAAGCGAGTGTTGCGTTCACGCAACGTCAGCGGAATAAGACTACAAATGTTTAGTGAGTAGGATTGTACTCGTGTGATGTTTCTTTTGAGTGGAGCGCAGGATTACTTTTTAGCTGTATAATGTTTTATAAATCTACAAATCACTTGTAATTAATTTAATATTAAAATATACATTGTATTTCTTTTACAAATACATATTATTTCATTTGAAAGATTCAAGCAAGAAAAGCTTGATTACAATCATGATGTAAGCATTAAATACTTTGCATCTACAAACAGTCTGGCTATGGTGCTCTTTACAACAAAGTCATTTTTTATCAACGGACTTTACGATAAAATGTCTACCATCTCCATGCAATGGTTTTTGAATGCTGAATTTACTAGGTCTTCCTGTTGCTGATATATTTCTGGCTAATTCTACACTCTCAATAAGAGTTTGTAAAAGGAATAATGCATTCTCACGTCTGAAATCTAAAACAGACTTTATATTTCCAGTAGTAAAAAGTGGTGATATTTAGTAAGTTTAGATACGGTCTCACCTCATATAATTTATCAGTATTGTGAATTTGACTATTGTCAAATGCAAATTCTGCTTCATATTCCTGTACTGCAAACGTGATATCCATTCTCGTACAACAGGAACAGAAATGTCCTTATCAAAAGACCAATACATTTTTTCTTGAGGTAAAGAATGATATCCTGTAAGCAATAATGTTCCAATAAATCTTCTCATATAGGCTTCAGATGCAATAAATTCTGGGCATTTTTTTTTTTTCCTGAGCGTATATATTTGTCTGTTCAATGAGAAGAGAGTAAATGTCTAAACCAAAAAGAAAATCGAAAATATGTGCACTAATTTTACCTTGTGTTTTGTCTTTTATAATTTCTCTTCTATCTCTTTCTTCATGTTCTTCCTGAGACATAACTAACAGTTACTTTTTTATCCACTTCAAGATTTCAGTCTTCTGCTTTTTAAACTTTTTAGTATGACTATAACTGCTTTTAGAAGGCTGAAACTTACTTTTTACGTGAATTTCAACTTCCACAGCAGTATCATTTGGTAAAATATCATTATCATTATTTAAAACATTGCCATTCCTTTCTTCTTCATCACTAGCCTCTGCAATTTCTGGGGGAACAACAACAATATCAGTTTCATTCTGGTCATTATTAACATTATCATCATCTGTTTCTTCATCAAAAAATCTTTGAAGGCTTCTTCTAATGTAAGATACCTCATTCTAGGCATTTTTAAACAACCAGAACATGAAACAGAACATCGAAAGGTATGAGTGAAAAGGAGATTGACTACCCGTTTTCTGCTGACGTTGCATCAACGCAACACCTGTTTTCCCTTTCTTCTCAACACAAATATAAACATCTGACTGATGTAATGTTCTGATAAATGGTGACCTTGACTAAAAATAGATCACTCATAAAGATGGCGATTCTTTCGTTAAATATTTTCAGCAAAAATACCTGGTCGAAAATTTTGCTTAAACTATGAGATTAATTATTATAAACAAAATGATTATTGAAGGCAAATATTTTTTTACAGAATTAATCTTCATAATATTCCCTACATAAAATCATCTGCTGGTATAAAATATTTTAGGTAGTTATATTTATATACGCATTTATTTTGACCGTTGCGTCAATGCAACACCAGTGGCTAATGGGTTAAAGGCCTCTGTAAGCGTAACCCTGCCTCAGACGAGTGCTGTGAGATGGTGGACGGTACCACAGGATTTGTAGACATGGCTGTAGTGCATTGAATAGAGTACGTGGGCATCATCCCTCTACCATTACGGTTAATTGGTTCTGCCCACTCTGCCTTAGTATTTATTAATGATTCTTAAATTTTTATATTGCCATACATTGTGGTTGTTTACTAATAAAGTCCATAAAATAATTGTATTCACAGTATTAACATAACTTATTACATAAATTTTGATTGGAGAATTTTCTCTAATGAATTTCTTTCTTTTGTAATTTTCTAAATTTTTAAGCAGGCTATATATTATTTCTTTATTCTCATATGTTATTTACACCATTTCAACTAGAATGCTGTCTAAGTCCTCTTGTAAAATTCCTTTCATTTTGCTGCAGTTCTTTCCTGAGTTTCTCAGTTTCAGGGTTTCTACTGTATTCTGCATATTATACCTTATATATTGTGCTAATGTCTTCGAGAATAGTATTTTTTCTTTCCAAAGTTTTCATCTTTTCCTTTTTATATGTTGCTGTTGCTGAATCCTATCTCTCTTTGATCACACCAAATCAACATGAGTATGCTTTCTTGTAACTTGATTTGCAAGTTTATAATATATTTCTGACAATTTAACTACCAATGCGTCATGTCTTCATAATCGCGAAAAGTCAGTATTTATTTTCCGTAATTTGAGTGCATGTACATTTTAAATATAATATGTATGATACTTTTTGCTGGAAATTAATCACTTATTCAAATTATGAGCACCGATAATATTTGCTTTACTCTATTATGGATTGCATTTATTATGTTACTCCTTTATTTATTATACTATTACATCTTTATTATAACTTGTTATATGAAATTATATTACTTGCATTGAATAGTCGACAATTATACTGTTGAGGCGGTTTGCGCCTGGCGAACAATCATCCTATCTTGCCTCGCATTTGTGCTCCTTGGCCTTCCAGAGCCTTCATTTCATTGGCAATTCCCTTGTAGCAACCATTGTTGCACAACATTGTCTGTACGCTGCGTGTAGCAGCCTATTGCTCGGTACAATCACTCAGCTTCAAGTAACCCTACAATGCGACCATGTTCAAAGTCACTTAGATATCTGTAAGATCTTCGATATCATCGTAAGCGCATCTTTAGTTGCTTCTTTACAGAATTACAATGATGGCAACAAAAAACGATAAATTTTCCGCCTCTGTTACTGGTTTTATACTTTGCGAATTGTGCACTAGAAATGCGCGTTATAATCGCAATTCCTGTTCATTTGCCTTGAAACCTTGATTATTTGCATGTTCATTCAAGATGTTTTTGCGTACTAAACTTTGTCATGATTGCAAAAGTCCTTCGTGGTGCTTCAATTTTTTTGCAAAAAAAGTTTTTTTTTTTTTTTTTCAATTTATAATTTTTACTTTTTTTTGCATTTTGTATTAGATTTGTATTTTGTTAGCTTGTCACTAGCTGAAAATTTTAAGACCTATCATATCAATTTGCTTTAGATTTGTCTAGGGTTCTATTTTCATTGTTCTTTCTGATTCTTTTTTCATGGATGTTTTATATTTTTGATTTTCACTTAGCTTATTTTGGTTTATTATGTTTAACTACGTTTTTTTTTTTCTTTTACTATTCATTTTAAAGTGTCATAATGAATGAGGGATATTTTGTGCCCTTGGGGAAGAGGGTATGTCTCGGTTGTCCCCAAATGCATGATTTTTCTGTAAAACCAGCTCAAACCTTTAGACAGATAGAGTGCAATTTTATATAAATTTAATTTGTATACATTATATTCTTTAGTATTACAGGAGGAGCACAGAAATAATCTTTGATTTCAAAAGAATACAAGTTTAATATTGTCAGAGCTAGACAGCAATTTAGCTGCAATCATACATTTTGAAGTGTTAGTGTAATGCAGTTGACAGCTGCACCAATGCTTTTCTCATCATTTAGGATTGTGGATAGTATAGTTACATAGAACCTTGCCCTTCACCAGCCCCAAAAGACTAAACTTGTACATGGGGATTAAGTCTAGTGATTATAGGGACCACTTGCAAAAAATGCTGATCATTGGGTTCAATTCATCCTTCCATTAGTTTGTCAGGTTATCACTGGAAAGCTGCATATGGATCACAACACTTTATTTTCACAAGTTATAGCTTGTACCAGCTACTTTGTGAAGTAAATGCCATTTTTGACATCACTGCCATGTAATTGCTTAAGTGAGAACTAACAGTTCTGGAAAGAAGTATGTGAAAATCATATTTGAGTTAACTGAGCTTTGAGCAAAATTTCATCAAAATGTTTCCGTAACTATCACATGGCATTTTGAAATCAGGAACTATTTTTGTGCTCGCCCTGTATGTTACGTTATATGCAAATTCAGTTCTTGATAATGTCTTTGAAAGAGAAGTTTAATGGTTGAGATAAAATCGTTTTTCAAAAGTTTACATGTTTGTTTTTGTTGGTGTATTTCTCACTGTATGCAATGCATGTCTGTCATAGTTATGAGTTACAACATACCAGAAAAGTATATTAATATAAATTTTGTTGTCAGTACATTTTGTGACTGTATTTGGTGCTATTTTTCAATGATTTCTAGGAGGACTGTATTAGAACAGCTGTGGCTCAAGCAGGTGAGTAATACAGCTCTTATGCAAATAAACTGTATGCATGAAATATGTTAAACTAAAACTGTTCAGTCTCCAAAAGAAAGTAATTAACTCATTTCTTTTTATGAAGTTATCAGATATTTCTTTTCATTTAATAACTGTATTACTACTTTTAAAACGATGTAAATATTGACTCGTGGCTTTTGGAAAATCTAGTTGTGGCTCTTGAATTTTCCTGAATTCCAACATACGTCTCTTACTGACATTAAATTTGGCCAGCCCTGGTATAGAATGTATGTTACTTATAGCATATTTTTATATCTGTTAAAAGGTTAATTTAGGAGTGGATGATAAATTAGTTGTATTTGTTAGTTATATTTACCCTTTAACAGGTGTCTTAAATTCTTTTTTTAAGACAAGCTTTTTTTTTTCATTTTTTAGTATGAATATTAGCAGAATTTACATTTATTTAATCAATTGCAGATACTATAATATTAGTACTGTTCATATCCTTCTCAAAATGAAATATATTTTATTTTGTTTTTTATTTTATTATTTTTTGCAGGCTTTTCATTATAGTCTTGTTAATCTACCATTATATTGAAATACATAATGTTCAGTAGACGACTGTCTACGTCAGAAAAATTCTGATGCTACATTGTTTCTTGGTTCATTAGGGCCCACCAGCGGCCGAGTGGTAAAATCGCTGAACACTGGTAGTTTGGTCCGAGAATCGAATCCCACGAACGGGCTGGCTGCATGGGCGTTTTCGTGGTTTTCCCCATGTGTAATGTGTATACGAGCCAGTTTCCCTTAGAAAGTCCTCCACGAAGGCATCCCTCCTCTTAGGCAGATAGCCCTAGTGTGCTTTGCCGTATTCACAATACAGTGAAAAACAGTTCACATGTTTCTCAGTAGTATTGTGGAAGAACCCTGTTGGCTTTGTTTTTCCTTTTAAGAACAAATTATTAATATAATATGTTAATAAGGTAAAAGTTTACAATTAGGTACCGCTTGACATTTGTGGCAATTTTTATAACATCAAGAATGGTGCCAACAAGTAATGTTCCCAAGATGGCTATCACTCAAAACAATGCCAAAAATGTATGTTACAAAAACAACAAAAGTACTCACCTCCTGTGTTCATGATTATGTCTTATTGTCAGCATCGAATAACTGCTGCACATACATAATTCAAATCATGTCCTGAAAGGGATTTTCCTCTCCTGATCCTGGTACTAGCAACACCATATAAACTTTGCAAAATAGGAATATAAAACGCCATCCAATGACTACTGTGCTCGCAAAAGTTCTACTTAATCTGGCTTCACATGCCCTCAGTGGTGTTGTTGGTGTTGGTGCTAGTGTTGGGCATCTTTCTCGCAACAAACACATTCATAGCTATCCAATTGATCTTTACACTCAACGAGACGCATATGTTTTGTACTGACAGGATATTCATACCAAGAACTAATCAAACCTTCATTCTTGCTCCAATCAATAATAGCTTTCTTACCATTTTGCTCTAAATTATGAAAAAAAAAAAAAAAAAAAAAAACTAGTATTTATTTTACCAGACATACTTCTTTGTGGAATGAGGGGACAATGATTAATTAAAACCAGCTATCTAATAAAAACCAAAAGTCAATCAATGGAGGCCAGAATTTCAGTAATTTAAAATATGGACTAAGATCAAAATACATGATTTGTATTATATGATACACATACTACAAATCATGTAGCCTCAATCACTAAACTAAGAAGTTCTAATCAGATTACACTTAAGAAACATAAAAAAAAAAAAAAAAAAAAAAATGCTTGCCATAACATTAGGAAAGCAAAATTGAATCTGGGTTACCAGAAAACCAGTAACCAGTGTTCATATTCCGTGCCAATCCTGAAAGAACACCCTTTTCTGTAATAGAATCTTTTTTTAAGGTATTATGTTCTATCAATGATATAAATAGAACATAATACCTTAAAAAAATTTGATTTTTCATATTTTAATTAATGAATATTACTGTAATTTCCGGAAGAAACGCCGCGGCGTTTACGTGTTTAAAACTTAAATTTTCAGCGGGTGCGGCGTTTAGGTGCACTAAAAATAAAATATTTCCTATGATGGTCATTGTACATAGTTTGGATGGCCTTGTCATTGTGCATAGATTGGTGCTGTTCCCACACAAAAGACCACTCAGTTGCTTTTTGCGAACGTTATTTTGTTTACGTTCTTTCCCTTGAACGGACCTACATGCCTTATTCACCCTAAACGAGATCTCAGAACAATAACATTCTTCCCCCTTTCAAATCAACATTCTCATCAGTTTGAATAGTCTCTCTCCTCTGCCATTCGATGAATCTTCCAGCACCCATCCTCTTTCCACCCCTGCCTTTTCTGGAATTTTTTTCAAAGGCGGACACGACTCCACCTGCCTCGCAATAATGAACTCTGACGTATTTCCCCTTCAGCATGAATGGATTTTTCTTGGCATTCTGCCAAATACAGATCCCATCAGTTAGGGTACAAGTACTTGTTGGATAGTTTTTAATTAGGGAGCGGAAAATTTTTGAAAATGTCTCTAAATGGCACAGAAGCTATACATTTCTTACCTTTAATTTATTTTTGAGTTATGGTTTCATTTCATGCATTTTTCTTAACTGGTATGTCATATATCAGGACTTAGGTTGAGTTTTTGCATCTATACAGCCCACGACGATGTCACGCGCAATTTAATCTAGTGCGGCGTTTACGCTGATGTGGCGTTTCTGTGTAATTTTAATTTTTTTCCCGCCATTTTTCTCGAGTGCAGCGTTTACGCTGATGCGACCTTTCTTCCGGAAATTACGGTAGATGTGATTTCTTGTTGCCTACCCAGAGTTCTTTTATATCTCAAGCATGTTTATCTTAAATTCATTTCTTCAACATGTTGAAGACATATTTAGTTTTGTTTCTGGCATATTACACTACCCGACAGAAAATGCAGCACCAAGAAGGAGGGAGAAGGAATTTCAGGATAGATACATGTCACCGAGTTATGCAAATGATGTGAAATGCACAGTTGTCCAGCACAAGTTGAAGAAGGTATGAGAAAAGGAACTTATAGAATATTCAATTTTTGTTCTGTCATTTCCGATAGGGAAATCATCTTAAAACAAATTTGTTCTTGTCTCGGAGGATGCATGTAACAGCAGAAAATGCCTGGCCATTGTCAATGGAGGCAGTTCCGGCAGACAGACAATTTTATGAGGGGCAGGGTGATCAGATAGAGAAGGGCAGGTATGTCCATACGGCAAATCTCCACTGACACACACCTGGACACGTCCGCAATGCACTGGCTCTGGCGACAGCGATTGGAACAAGAAAATGTGGCAAGTTTGATGGGTGCAGCCAGAGTGATGTCAGCATGCATGGATTGACGTATCTGCCGACACGCAGTGGCACACCCACAAGCCACTTCTACCTCCATTCTGCAGCATGTGCCTTGAACCCTGGATGTTCCCATATCGACCAGAACCATTTGGCGTCAACTGGTGGCTAGTGGCCTGCACTCATGGCATTTGTTAAGATGACTGCCATTGACCCCACATCATAGACGCCTTCGTCTGCAGTGGTGCTAGGCTCGAGCGATTGGATGACGGAATGGCACAGGGTCGTGTTCTCAGATGAGTCATGCTTCTCTTTCTCCAATGATAGTTGCCACATACGAGTGTGGCATCGATGTGCAGACAAGTCCAGTCTGGGAGCAAATGTAGAACTTCCCATTGTGCGGCATCATGGTTTGGAGTGCAATTGCATATTATTCCAGGTCACCTCTAGTTCATATTCAGGGCACTATGATGGCCCAACAATAAAACATTTGCAGACCCTGCCATTGCCGCGTTCAGGAGACAAACTGTGGCAAATCCTTGACAGGGAATGGAGAGCCATTTCTCAGCACAGCATTCGTAGTTTGATTGACTCTGTACCTAGACTTGCTGCTTCGGGTATTGCCATTGAAGATGGTCCTACAACCTACTGAGTTGACTGTGTTCTCACTCTGTATTATGCATAACATTCCAAAATAAAGATGACTTATTATTCGTTGCTTTTGGTCTCTGTTTACCAAGTTTCATTACTTTCTGGCCACTCCTACTTGGTGTTGCAATTTCAGTGTCGGGTATTGTATTTAATCACTGTTTAATTAATAGAGCAGGCCATGCTAAATAGATAGCTGTTAACAGTAATAAAATAATATATGAATTTTTTCATTTTTTAAAATATACATTTTTTACAATTTTTTTAAAATTTATTTTCAAATAGGGGAGCTATGGAGTCCATCTCTAATGGCAAATTAGAATGCAGAGTAACTACAGAAGAAGAATTACTAGAGTTAGCAAAGAAAGAGATTCTTAGGGATACCAAATGTGCATCAATGAGAGCAGAACAGTTTGGAGCCCATAGCTGGGCTAAGCCACAGAAATATGTTCCAAGTAAACGTTTTCTGAAATATATGTTAATCAATGCTTCTAAAAGTAGCCACACAGGAAGATTTAATCCTGAATGGAAAGGAAAAGATAAAAGTTCTAAGAGGACATCAGAAACTGCAAAACAATCTTTTTCTAAACATTATGCTGGAAAAAGTAAAGAAAGGCATTTCAGAAATTATTCTAATAAACAGTCACCTCATCGAAATGAGAAAACAGCTTCAAGACATAGACACAGTGATAAGAAACACTCTTCTAATTTTTCACAAAGGAAGCACAATAAGAGTGAAAGTCAAAATATAGTGTGATAAATGTATTTTAGTTCTAAATAAAACTATTTTGCTTAAAAGAAAGTAGTAGTTGCAAAAAATAAGAATAGAGGAAAAAAACTTTTCTAATTCTTCGGAAAATGAAGTAAAAGTGAATCATTAAATGATGTAATTTTGCTCTGTGATAAATATACTTTTGTTTTAAATCAACAGGACTTTTTTTAAATCGACATCCTTCATAAATGGATGACTAATATTTCAAAAAACAGTATCTCTAACTGGTGGTCCCTGGAATAAGGTCATTATTTTTTCCTCAAGTTTTATCTCCCACTTGGAATGTTTTCATAGTTTGTTTATTTTTAGTTTAAGTAAGTTACTTATAATTGCAAGCCAGCACTGCCTAACACTAATGATGGCTGAAATCATAAAAATGTATTTAATAGAAACTGTATTAATTTATGATTTTTTTTAATATAATGACAGCAACAAAGGATTATTTTGACACTGTATTTCACATTTTATGTATAACATTTCAAATTTTATTTATAAAGGTAACAAGAAATAATAACATTAGTATGATATTTGACTTTGAATTTGAAAAAATAATGCATCAATGTCTGGTTCGATAAGTGGTTGCTGTTCTCAGGGAGTTCTCAAGGTGTTCATCCGATATTCCAATTCTAACTTTACTCTTAGTATTAGTCTAATTTTATTCTTAGTGTTATCTAATGTTAACATGAATAAGATATGAGTGTGTAATGAAGCTTATCTGTCTCTCTAGGTAGATATGGATTATAAAAGTCCAACAGAGACATGGTCAAATTTTTCTTTAAGCTGAATCTCAGATTGCAATTCTATGCATTGTATTTGAAAATTTGCTGACAGCATATCTGTATTGACTATGAATAAAGTCACAAAAATACAAAAATTTATCCAAAAATTTTGAAATCTCTTTTCAAATCAAAGTAAGGTTGCATATTTTTCACCTGCATATTCACTTAACATGTCTTAATTGCACTAATGTGGTAACAAAATACAAGAAATAATTTCTGACACGAATTGAAATAGCATTTGACAACAACACCACTTTTAACATATTTTGAAGCATTTAAAAGTGTAACATCATTGGTAATCCATTACAACTTAAGGATGAGAAATGCTGGAAATACTAATCTTGATATTCTTATCATGGTGATACATATAAACACAAACAATATATCAAAATGAAGATAATAATCATTTTGAGCTCATCTGTGTTGGCAGTGGAGATATTTTGCTTCCCTTAAATAAAGCTAAGACAAATCTAAATAAAATTCATGCTTTATTCCGTAAATTAAAAAAAATAGCTAACACTGTAGCCTTTACATTTAAAATCATCTGAGTGAAAGAATACCAGCATTATGCTAACTCATAATAACCACACATTCGCCGATACTGGCGTACATATATATATATATAATACTCGGCCAACCCGCCGATCTTGACGTCATTGGCCAATCAGCGGCAATCACGTTAACTTACCGCCGATTGACCTCCGATCAAAATTTGCATGAGGAAAACTAAAGCTGACAAATGGCCCTCTTTTCCTCATGCAAAAACAAAACTTACACAGACTTACAGAAGTTCATAGTTCAATTCTATTATATGAAAACACTTATTGACTTAAAACACTGAAAACATCTAAACAAAACTTCCTTAAATTAACAGCAGTCGCCGCTTTTGTAAATAAGTCCGCAGTATTTAATTTACTGGTAATAAATTCAAGGTCAAACACTCTATCATTTACTAGCCTTCTAATGTAGTGATATTTTATGTCTATGTGCTTAGTTCGGCGATATTCTATTAGCGATCTAGAAAAATCAATGACAGACTTGTTATCATAAAATAGTTTACATTCTCTTAAATTAAACTCTAAAATTTCATCTTGGAAGACATTTTTCATCCACATTAATACCTTCGCTGCCTCCGATAAGGCGATAAACTTGCACATTTTTGTTTAACAGTTTTTCAGATTACTGGTACTTCATCTAAATATAATATAAATCCTCCCATGGACACGCAGTCATCTCTATTACCTCCATAATCAGCATCTGAATAACAATATAAATTTAGATGTTTAATCTTCGATAAGTTTAACTTATATAATTTAGTACTATTGAGATAGCCAAGCAATTTCAACAATGCTTTCCAATGCCTAAATCCAGGATTCTCCTGAAATTGTGATAAGATATTCACTGCATATGTAATATCAGGCCTTGTTCTGTTAGCTACAAAAACTAAACATCTCAACAGATTTCTAAAGGGTAATGTATGCATTTCCGTAATTTCTGCACTTGTAGATGGACAATCTAATTTTGTAAGAATAGTGCCTTTAGCTATAGAAAGTGAAGTTATTGGTATCTGGAAATGTTTGAATTTTTTAAAAATTTCTTCGATATATTTTTGCTGATGTATAAAAACCCCATTCTCATTCTCTAAGAATTCAATTCCAAGTAACGTTTTAGTTTTGCCTAATACTTTAAAATAAAAAAACTTACTCAGCTGTGAAATTACTTTATCTATACTATACTGATCTTTACTAAAAATCACAATATCATCTACATATAACAAGAGAATTACATTTGAACCCTTATAAACACAATTACACCATTGTATTTTCTTAAAATATATAGATTTTCTAAAGTACTTTCAAATTCACAAAACCATTCACGACCGCTTTGATGTAGACTGTAAATGGCCTTGTGTAATAAACACACTTTATTTTTCTATTCAATAAATCCCTCTGGTTGGGTCATATATATTTTCTCATTTAGGTTTGCATATAAATATGTGTTCTTTACATCTAACTGACAATTAGTCCATCCCTATAAACATACCAGCACAGTGAAAAATATTCTTATGATTGAAAAATTTATGACAGGACTGTAAACGTCATCAAAATCTTCACCTCTTTTTTGCCTGAACCCCTGTGCTACTAAACGTGCTTTGTATCTAACCACTTGATTATACAACACATTATCTAACTCAATCCAATTTATTCGATTGCCTACTTTTACTGCAAATTTGACGGTACCCTTTCCTAGTACTTTACTTTCACAATTTGCTACATCTAAAGACATACGTATATCGTTTATTTCTTCAAAATTTGTCATTAAATTTCTATTATTTCAGAAATGAGTTGTAACTACAGTATCTACGACCCAATTAAATTTGTCTGCGTTACCTCCTTTACCTGTTACATAATTTTCTACTAACATTAATTCTTTATCTTTAAACTGTCCATTTTTATCGTCTATTTTAAACTTCTGATTTTTACTTACATTTTCTTTACATTGAGCGATTAAGTGCTCAAATTTATGACATCTGAAACAAGGTCCTATTCTCATATTCCCCATTTTTTTCTTAGATTTAGTTTTATTTTCAACTCTATCTTCGCCTGCATTTGAACTAATAGTATTAAACACATTTACCTTGCTGTCTTCTAAATCGGCATTTACCTGGCGAAGTCAGCTTTCTTCCCTTACCAGTTTTTCAGCAATTCTTTCCAGCTTAAAATCTTCGTCCTTCCACTTATAGATCAACTGTACAATGCCGAAGTATTCCTGGGGCCTTATTGCTCCTTATTGCCTGAAATCCTTTAAAAAGATCTGCCAAGTTGTGGCCAGCTTCAGCCAACTTCTTTGCAGTCATTCTTATCCTCGTGATAAATAATCCTATTTCTTCATTTGGCGTATATCTAATACTAAAAAATTCATCCAGTAACTGAATTATCCTTGCTCTTGTTTTGGGTTCTACTAATTGCTTCTGTAGAACTTCCCATGCTTCTTTACCACTTGAACATTCTTGTATCAGCGGCCTGAACTCAGTTTTAATTCCATAATATAATGTAGTGAAGGCTCTATTCTCTCTTAGTGTGAATTCCTGCTTTTCATACCTTGTTGCACTTTTATCTAATTCTTCTTTATCCTCTATGAATCTCCAACAATTTCTATCCAGTAACAGCATTTTCATATCGACTTTCCATCGATCCCAATTGTCATGGTTTAACAGCTCAAAACCTTCAGGTAGTAATGTCATCTTCAATTAAGTGTAAGCACAAAAACTTGAACAAACTAAAGTCAACAATTTGATTGTTGTTGGCGCTGGGCCCATAACCCTGTTGGCAGCGGCGATAAAGGCAAAGCATATTTTGCTTCCCTTCAATAAAGCTAAGACTAATCTAAATAAAATTCATGCTTTATTCCGTAAATTAAAATAAGCTAACACTGTAGCCTTTACATTTAAAATCACTGAGTGAAGAAAACTAGCATTATGCTAACTCATAATAACTACTCATTCGCCGATACTGGCGCAATAATACTCGGCCAACATGCCGATCTTGACGTCATCGGTCAATCAGCGGCAACCACGTTAGCTTATTGCCGATTGACCTCCGATCAAAATTTGCATGAGGAAAACTAAAGCCAACAATCTGAAACCACCACTCTGCTCGAAACTCATTTTATTTTGCTCCAACCCGAAACATCAAATAAGCTTTTCCTTCCATGTTGACAGTATCGAACTCCGATTCCAAGAAGTAGTCAAGTTACCACCAAGTGAGCATCTGTACTGCCAGAAGGCTTTTATGTATTTCTGCTTACTAGGTGGAGGAAACTATTGGTATTTATTTAAAAATCAAAAGTTACATAATTACTTCCCGAATTTACAGTATACAGAGTTCTTAAATATCATTCTTAGAATATTGAAAAGAAATAAAGAAAACAGTATACAGTCAAAAGTCTTTAATCTGGACGTCCATAATCCGGACCTCAAAGCTAAAAACTTTCTGCGCATGCGTTTAATGTATAACGGACGGTATAAGCTAAGCTAAAATTATCTACGTATCTATTTCAGTTAATGTTGCAGATTGCGTTGTTCCTTAATCTTCTAATTGGATCCGGCTTATTATTTTTTGCAGACTGTTAGAGCAATTTTATAAAAGTAAGCTTGAACTTTCGATTAAGTCAAAAAGACTTTCCGATTCTGGAGCTGCCAAAGGATCTACAAAGCGAAAGCATGTTTCGATGTCCATCAAACAAAAAGTAGAATTGCTGCAAAAAATGAAAAAAGGCATATCCTTTGTTTCTCTAACCATTCTGAAATCTGTTTATCAACTTCACGCTGCTCTGTGTGTGTGTGCGGGGGGGGGGGTGGACGCCGCGGCCCGTGATGAATTGGAAGTTGATCTGTCAGCACTATCCTTATCTTCAGGGCAGATGTTTTTATGTTATTTGGCTTAGAATTCCTTACTAAATGTAGTATTTCATCTCGATGTACTCAGTCTTTGATATGATTTAAATCATATTCCTCATCATTATAAATATTACGAATACACATCAAATAGTTTTCTGGTTGCAACTTTCTAATTTCGACTATGCGTAATGTATGCTTTACGCATGCGCGCGTTGAAAGAAATGTTTAATAAAGTAAACAAATAAATATTAAGCATTTTTTTTTGTAAAATTTGATACCCTTTAGATCATAATTGCTCTTTATTTCATAAATTACGGTTTCATATTTTTAATTTTATAATTTTTGCATGCCATCTTACCAGATTTAAACTGATGATCTATAATCCGGAATTGCCAAAGTCCCGACAAGTCCGAATTAAAGACTTTTGACTGTACTAGCTGCTGTCATTAGATTATGCTGTGTTTAACAATACATGAATTGAGGGGGGGGCGGAAAACATTTTGCGTTGTGGCCCTTGGGCTTGCTTTTGGATACCCCTGATCTAGATCATTGTTTTCCATTATAGAATGAAGTACCCATATGTCAGCTTGAAAGTGAATCACACTTTCTATAAATGACGAAATGCAGATGAATTGTTAATCTAAAGTCTCTCAGCTATCTCTGTTGAGTAATTTCCTTCTAAAGACTTATGATGTCATTTATAACAGCTGTCCGAAGTAGGATTTTTCAACAAAATTACAATTTCAAACCAGTCTTTTAGTTTGCTAACAGCAGAAGACCATTTCAGATAAACATAGCGGAAAAAAAGGGGGGACAGTTCTGTACCTTCCATTCTACTGGGCTGATTGACAAAATTCAGTTTGCTAACAGCAGAAGACCATTTCAGATATACATAGCGGAAAAAAAAGGGGGACAGTTCTGTGCTTTCCATTCTACTGGGCTGATTGACGAAATTCAAATTGCGTTTTTCAAGTCTTGAAAGTGAAACTTAGGATATATATTAGATTTATCTATAGCATTGTTCTAACATACGTATTTTGGCACAAAAACCAGACTTTTTATGAAATAGCATACCAGTTGTTTTTCATATTTCAATTCTATGACTCAAATTATGCCTAAATGTTAAATTTTGTAAAATTTCATACGAAATTTATGGAGAAATTCAAAAATTTATCTTGGCACTTTTTTTTTTTTTTTTTTCAGTTTGCACCAAGAATAATTTACTTGGCGAACTTCGTAATATATGGCAACCTATTTTCTTTTCTCTTCCATTTGACAGGAGTGGAGAAAAGTCACATCATTTTTACTTTTAAGTAACTTTAGGAAAATGCCTAAACCGCATTTGATGTTATCATCGTTTTCAATAAATATGCCAAATTTCAAAATGTGCCAATATATAAATTCTTGTATATCTTCGGAAATTTTGAATAAAAACTCTTGATTTTTTGCAGGTATGCTTAGAAATACATCTACTTTAGGATGATGGAAAAAATTTTGTAGGTTATAAATCAAAATTTTTTTGAAAAATTTATAAAAATTATTTTTAAATACAAATTTTAAAAATAATCATAAAAAATGGGCAAATTTTATTTGGAATAAACCTAAATTTTGAAATGTGAAAGGAAGAATCAAATATGTGTAATAAAAAAGAGAGAATAATAAATATATACCAAATTCAATTAACACTGAGTAGCAAAAATTTTGAGAGCCAATTTTTTTAAAAACTACACGTGCGATATTTACAAAATTTGGCAGTTTGGCATAATTTGAGTCGTAGAATCAAAATATGGGGGGGGGGGAATGCACGTCTTTTCGGGAAAAGCTTGATTTTGTGTCAAAATACCTATATTAGAACAATGCTATATATAAATCTACTACATATTCTAAGTTGCGCTTTCGAGACATGAAAAACGCAAGTTGAATTTCGTCAATTGGCCCAGTAGAACGGGAGATATAGAACTGTGTTCCCATTTTTTGTGCAGTATATATCTGAAATGTTTCTTCTTTTAGTTCCAGTGTTTGCTATTTTCCAAAATTCCTGTGGCGTAACATGTAATGACATTCCATATAACTGAAACTCGTATTACATAACTAAGTGGAACTTTTTGTTCTCCAATTTGATAAAATATTTTTACTCAGGTATGAAATACACCAATGATGAGACATTTTATTCGTGCTAATGCATCAATACATAACATGGCCTTAAAATAAACATCTTTGATTCCATGCAGCTATGTTTTCTCTATTTACAAAAACTGGGTATGAAGTTTTGCCATCATCCAATGCTAACTTTGAATATCATAAATGCAGAGACTGGGCCAGGGGGCATAAAAAACCTCAGGGTTCGTATGGTCCTTAAAAGTCCTTAGGATTTGGTTTGTAAAAGTTCTTAATTTTGGCCAAAACTAGTGAAAAGTCTTTATTTTATTCATCTAATATATCTGTTACTTTGTAACTGCCATTCTGAGTGTGAATTGACATTTTGGAGGATTTTTTTTCGTGATACATTGATAAATATGTATTTGGTGGGTAATATTTGAATTCTTTCCTACTTCTTAACAATAAATGGTGAATACTCACATTTTAGATACAAGGCCCTGCTTTGATTGACACATAAACATTTCAAAGTAATTCTTTTCTTTCTTTGGCAAATGAAGAATTTATAAAATATTACATCAAACACAACTTTTTCTTTTTTGGGATACAAATTCTTTTATTATACAGCACTAAATTGGTGACTTGATATTTTGGAGATTTCAAAGGTAATTTGTATTTAAAATTTTTTATTAGAAGATTTGTGAATTTTTTTTTTCAAACATTTTTTTTTAACACTGATAAATGTAATAAAATAATGCTAGTAAATTAAAATTATATGTAAGAAATAGCATTAAAATAAAATAACCTTTTTTATTCTACCATAATTTAAAGTGGCATTACTTTTCATTTTAGTGACTTCGAAATATTTTGATTCTGAAAAATGAACAAGATAAAAAATGCTATAAAGCACAGTTTCTAAAATACTTCTTATAAAAAATGCTACTGCAATTATTTAAAAATTAAATTCATTTGTCTTTTTTTAACCCCAAAGGGCATTAGCTCAGAAGGGTTATTAATTTCATTTTGCATCTAATCACTATAAATGGCGTATCATTTTTCAGATTGTTGGCCATCAATTGTTAGAGCCTTGCATTATATTTACAGAAATTAAATAATGAAGAATCTGCATAAATGTATGTATGTTTCTTGCATTGTGATAAAACAACTGTACCTAGAGCCATCAAATTTTGAATAACGTAAGCCTCTACCCGAATATGGGCATCTGGAAGACCTAATTTGGAATTTGTTTTATTATCTATTTCATATTTTATAAAACTTTAATGAATTTTTGATTAACAAACTCTAATTTCAAAAAGAGCAATGGCAACACTGTACGGGGGGGGGGGAGATTATAACCTGCACATGAGACGGTATATCAGTATTCTAAAGATATGTTCTTTTTGAATTTTTTTGTGATATTGCTGTTGAATTGGATTTTATGGTTTAAGTGCAATGAACATGATATTTAATAAATAAAGGTAACACACAAAACATTAAAAAAGAAAGAAAAAAAATCTGAAAGGTTTCAGAATTTTAAATTATGTCCAAAGGGGCGTTTTTTTAACGTTTTGTGTGTTACCTTTATTTATTAAATATCATGTTCTACATACTCAAACTATAAAATTCAGTTCAACAGCAATATCGCAAATTATTTTTAAAATGAGCTTATCTTTAGAATTTCCGATACAGAGTCTTGCACGCTGGAGATAAAAATGTTTTTTTCGTACAGTGTTGCCATTGCCCGCTTGGAACGCGTTTAATTTTTTAATAAAAAATTCTAAATCTGAAATCTATAATAAAACAAATTAAAAATTCAAATTAGGTCTTCCACATGCCCATATTCTATGGAAGATTACGTTATTCAAAAGTTGATGGCTCAAGGTACTGTTGTTTTACCACAATGCAAGAATACATTTATGCAGATTCTTCATTATTAAATTTCTTTAAATATTAGACAGGGCTATAATATATGGTGGCAATGATTTGAAAAGTGACATAGCCTTTTAAAGTTTTCGATGTAAAATGCCAAAATGAAATTAATAGTCCTTCAGGGCAAATTACCCCTTTGGACCAAAAACAAAATAAAACTTTGGGCATAAGATAAAATCTGAAAACTTTCAGATTAAATAAATTTTTTTATACTTTTTCTGTTTTTAATATTTTTTTATGTTTAGTAGTTTTTTTTCATGTAATTGTTTCAAAACATTTAAATGTGTATCAGTTTTCTCTTGAAAAATTCATTTTACCCTTCTCTTTTCTGAATACGTTTTTTCAATCTTTTGGCTTTTACAAAGTTGGTAGGGATAATTTTGCTTTCGGACTTTAGAGCTTGCACCTCAGAAGGTCTAAAAGGCAAGATTTGTAGATTATTATTTTAAAGGCAAGGGTTATAAACTTGCAATTTCTAGAAAAGCATGATGAAAAGTGTCTTTATGGTTATTAACACATGATGGATGTGTTTTATAGGAAATTTATGATGAATTACATACCCTTTGAAGAATTTTTGGAAGAATAATGATAAGAAAATTAGTTGAATTTTCTCTTTTTGATCTCAGAAATCTTTCTGTTGTTTATCTTCCCTTTATTTATTATATTTCTGTTAGGCAGAACCATCAAAGAAAGTAAAGAAATTGAAAACTGACAGTTAGTTAAAAGATTCATCATGCATATCTCAGTATCTGTCTAAAATTCTACACATTTTGTCACTCGTTTATTCACTAAATTCTAAACATTTTGCTGTTTACTTGACTTCGGTGTTGGTCTTGACCTTATGTCATTTCATATTTTTTTTAGTACTACTCATATTATTAAAGAAATAAAATTAGCAGTTTCTTCTATACATTCATTCTAAGTACAAGCAGTTCTTAGAAAAAAAAATCTTTAATTAAATCAAAATATTCTAAAATAAAGAAGAAATTCATTGATGAAGAAATTGGTTTTATAAGGAGGGAGAAAATTATTTTTCAAAAGAACATTGTTGAAATGGCAACAGATTACGAGATGATGCCGAGCCTAGTGGGAACATTGATTTGTTTACTGAAACAGACTTGGAAAAGATGCTTAAGAGAGGGAAATCAAAATTATTTTTCAAAAGAACATTGTTGAAATGGTTACAGATTAAGAGATGATGTCGAGACTAGTGGGAACATTGATTTGTTTACTGAAACAGACTTGGAAAAGATGCTAAAGAGAGGGAAATCAATCTAAATTAGCTATAATATCTGAAAAATTTTGAAGCTAAAAAGATGCATAAGTACTTCGTTGTTTGCTACATAAATTTTGAGTAACTTTTAATATGTACTAATATAATTTTAGAATCACTGTCATAAATTATAACTGCTGTAAAATGTTCTTAGTGCTTTTATAATGGCTATTCTTAATTTAGAAATTAAAAAAAAAAAATGTAATTGTAACCATATATATCTATTATAACTAAGAGTATCTAACTACATAATTTAATTATTTGTAACTAACTGCTCAACCCTTACAAGTTTGTTGAGGTGAGTTATATCCTTTCCATAATCCTTGCTGTGTATGCAAGATACAACACAAAAATGTAAAAATTAACATAAAAATGTATTCCTTACAGATTCAAAGATTATAACATTGTAGATTACAAATTTATTCCTTCCTTTTGAGACTTAAAATAATACAAAACAACCTATCATCCCTGATACTTCAGTGGATTATTGGAACTTTACATTAAAATTATACAATAAAATGTATATTAACCGAGTGACAACTTCAAATCTACATGAAGCTATGACACTAACTAGTCAGAACAAAGTCCAACAACAGGGTTCATAGCCACATTTTAGTTAAAAAAATAAGCACCTATAAGCACTTTTCAAGCACATTTTAAGAAAAAAAAAAATAAGCACCTGTCTAATTACATCATACACAACTGCATAACCTTAAAAATTAGACTTGTAATTTAAAATATGAGAAAGGCAGTATTTATTAAGAGAGAATAAGCATTACCTCAACTATGGAAAATAATTACTTTTTTTTTTTTTTTAATTTTAAAGAACAGTTCAATTTACAAAACTAGTTTACAATGAGGAAAAAAAAAAAAAAACTATGCAGAAGTAAACTATATTACAAGATTTAATGATGAAATTTCAGTTCAAAATAAAGAAAATAAATAATAAGGCATATTTATATTGCAAGCAAAGTAATTTAAGTAAAAAAGAGGAACATTTCTGAAATCAGAAGACAGAAATTTGCTTCATGCAGTCATCCTTTAACAGTAAAAGCTTAACTAACCCGCATACTTGGAAACTGGCGAATATTCGGACAGTCGAGCGTAACTTGAAAAAGAGGAGCGTAAGGGTAGACTGTAGCCGCTCTTTAGATTTTTCCGCTAAATAAATGCTTTTGACATTTCGATATATGCATCGTACAAAAATAAACCAATGGAACTGAAAAATATTCTGCTTAGCAAGCACAGTAAAATTCTTTCAAGTGTTCATAAACAAATCTCGGACAGAACATCAAAATTAATTATCTCTGCAAAATATCGCAAACGTTATTGCCCAATACGTGGGCTGTAATTCTTCCCTACGTGATATTACGCAATCGGAATCAACAGCTGCCAGTATTGGGAGAACAAAGAACTAAATAACTCGGGTGTTTTTCATTCTAATTTTCAACAGACGGCGTTAAATTTCCGGAATAGAATCATTCTTTGCTTGGTAGACCGCAGAACTTTTAGTCCTATTCAATCCAGATTGGAAAGTGACAAAAAGAAAAAAAAGGGGGGTGGTCCATTGTTTGTTTTGCAGCGAACTGTAACAGTTCCAATATTCGAGATTTTGCGAAGAAAGGGGAGAACCTCCCAATCTTCATGCTGTATAATGTATTGGCCAAAAAAATGAAATTATTTTGACTATTCGATTACTTTCCCTTTATTTAAGCCATTCCGAATATTAATCCTTAGAAAGCTAATCTGTGTTAAAACACAACCATTTTTGGAAGTTTACTATAATTCAGCAGTTACTGCAACTATGTTATTATAAACATTCATACATATGCTCATAATAAACATGAATATGACCTAACCATGCGGAATGAGAATGCAAATTATTAAGATCTTGATAGAAATTCAAACGTGTGTAGTATTTGGGTGGGAGGAAAAGAATGCCGAATGTACCGGAATTTTCTACTGCTTTCACAATTCTTTGACCAATAGAACGATGGGCACCTGTCTGTACTCTTCCTGCACACCAAAGGTTATGTTAATGCAGAAAGAAAGGAGGAAAAGCTATTTCCGGGAGTAGAATTCACCATCGGACATTTCATATTAGGAAGAAAAGTTGTTTATTTAGTTTCAGCTTTGGTACGGGGAAAAATAGCGCGTTCATTAAAAAAAAAAAAAAAGCACTAAAAGCAAAAAATAAGCTCTAAAAACAAAAAAAAAATAAGGGCTTTAAAGGAAACGTAAGCACCTATAAGGGCCTTTATATTTTATTTTCAAATATAAGGATTTATAAGCACTTATAAGGACCGCTACGAACCCTGAACAAACTTGCAACACTTATCAATGTCATAAAATTTGCATATAACCCTGGATTAAGTGAGTATGTGACAAAATGAGGAATGAAAAAAAAAGTCAGTGTAAAGCTGACTGTTAGTAAAATTTAAATAAAAAGCCACTAAACTTTAAAAAATGTGGGGCTATTACAAATGTAAAATATAAATGTTTCATGAAATTTCATAATGCTAGTTACTTGAAAAAAACTTGTGCAGTTGATTTTATTCTTGAATTTGTTTCAAAATTAAATTTAATATTAGATTATGTTTAATGATAATACATCGTACTTACAGATTTATTTTATTCTTACAAATTACAAAAGTGAAGCTTGGGTGTAGAGTTTATTCAGTTCCCATTTTCTTAATAGTTCCTTAATTTTTTTAATTGATGGTCCTTAAAAGTACTTAATTTCCACATGTAGAAGTGTGTACAAATCCTGAACTCTTACAGCCTAAAATAATCACTTTGTTAATGAATTGTTTTTTAATTCTGTGCTTCAGAGAATTTATTTGGAAATAATAAAATATGTTATTATTAGACTTGTGAATATATAAATAATTTCTCTGAAACACAATTAGTGCTAAAAACAGTAAAACTCCCCCTCCCAAATCAAAATATTTTCAATTTTTTTTTCTTTTCTACTAACATAATGTAAGGATTATTTGAACTCTAAAATAAATCATATGGAAAAAAAATTGATAGTATGCCTAAATATCAATGAAACTGATGTTTGAAATCTTAAAATCTTTCACACACATATATATAAAGACAGACATATACAGGGTGATTCTACAATCATAGGACAAACTTGAAGGGGTGGTTGAATGTACTAAACATGTATTTTTTATATAGGAATGTAGGCTCTAAAGTGACGTGTTAAGGAACAAATGCAAAAAATGACACGAAGGAAAAATTTGTTTATTTACAAAACAAACGCAAATGCTTCTTTGCAGCAATACAGTATTCACAAGAAATGTTCAAAATTGCAACCACTAACAGTAATATGAACTATAGCTGTGACTGGCAGGTAGAGTGTGGTAGTGAGACGGGAAACTGCGATCCGATGCATCAGGAGAAGAATGTCAATTGCAACTGTGATTTTGAGCATGATTAGCGAGTTCAGGCATAGCAAAAAAAGGCTGACATGTATCTAATGCATGGACCTGCTAATAGAAACGTCAGAGCAGTGCTATGGTTGTAACAGGAAGTTTCTGAACAGGCGTTTGCTAAAGCACACAATGTTCAAGATTTTGCATCAGTTCATGTGTTAAAAACGGGTCATTTGCTGCCATCTCTGACAATAAGAGTGAAACAAGAACTGTACAACAGTCTTGTGTGGAAGAATCCATCTTGAACTTTGTGAATGAAGCACCCCACACAAATACAAGCACTATTGCAAAGCAACAGATTACCCTTGGCACGTTGATTTCTGTCATGATTCTTGCAGCAGTGTGTGGCGCAGGCAGATTTCCTGTTGGGTGTAGCCCACCAGCGGCCAAGCGGTAAAGTCGCTGAACACTGGTAGTTCGGTCCGAGGTTCGAATCCCGCGAACGGGCTGGCTGCATGGGCGTTTTCGTGGTTTTCCCCATGTGTAACGTGTATACGAGCCAGTTTCCCTTAGAAAGTCCTCCACGAAAGGCATCCCTCCCCTTAGGCAGATAGCCCTAGTGTGCTTTGCCATAATTAAATACACCACACCACACCTGTTGGATGTAATATTCACAACCGAGGCAACTTTTACAAAGGAATGATCTCTCCATATGCACAACAGTCATGGGTAGGCAACTGATAATCCACATGCATTTTTCCAAATCTTCTCTGTGAATGTGTGGGCCAGTATTATTAACGAGTACCTCATAGGCCCATACCTCCTACCTGCAGATTTCAACGGCTCACATTATTGTATTTTTTCTGAAAGAGTTTTACCTTCAATTGAATTGCTTCAGGATGTTCTGGCCGTCGTTCATGATCGTTCACTCCAGCATGATGGTGCACCAACCCATTATGACCTGGTGGCTTTGATTTACTTGGATGCGAATTTTGTAGGGCGATGGATTGGGCATGGTGGATCAGTCCGATGACCACTAGTTGCCTTGAACTAAAAAGCATCAGCTTTGTATAAAAACTTTATTGATGTTCTAAAACATGAAATATTTAAGAGAAAAATTACCTGCACCACAGTGCGCCCAAGAACGCTATTCTACTGAAACATAAACATGAACAACTGTTGCCATTCACACAAACTCAATAGTTAAATAAAGCATGTTACCAGAAACATTATTGTAAAAATCACACCATAAAATTAAACAGTGAGAAAATAAATAATGCAAACGAAAATATACATCCAACAGCCACCATGTTCGCGAAATTTATCCAGCGTGGATTTCTTTTTATGGGGGCATCATTTATGAGACTCTTATTGACTTACTGAAGGATCTTGTTGTATTCTTTTTATGGGGGCATCATTAATAAGACTCTTATTGACTTACTGAAGAATCTCGTTGCACAAATATCCATGACGGCTGCAAGCGTGCACAAAATGCCTGTCGTTTTTCAAAGTGTTCGCCAATCCCTTCTATGTCACAACCGAGCACATATTGCTGTTGGTCGCAATTTTGAAAATTTCTTGTGAGTACTGTATTACTGCAAAGAAGCACTGTGCATTTATTTTGTAAATACACACATTTTTCTTGCCATGTTATTTTTTGTGTTCGTGCCTCAATATGTCACTTTAAACCCTACATTCCTGTACAAGAAATACATGTTTTATTATGCTTAACCACCAGTCCATGTTTGTCTCATGATCAAAGGGCCACCCTCTATATATTTATATACATAGAGGTAGATGCACATATATATTAATACAAAAGCATACCATTTTTGTCATGCTCCTATCTATACTTTTTGAATTATTACATTTTATTTTTCCTTACTTTTGTATCTCCTGACATATTTATTATTGTGTGTATCGGGCATGGCAAAACTGAGACTTGTATCATAATAGTTTTATTTTTTAAATATTCCAACTTGAAACAAATCATGCTACAATGTATTTTTTAACAAAAATAATTTCATTTTTAAAAAATTATATTACATGTATAATAGTTTTAAACAATTTCAAACTGTGGGCCAATTCTACTGCTTTTTGCATAGGTAAGAGTTATATCTGGTAGCACAAAAGACAAAAATATTAGATATGAGCAAATTAATGATTTATCTCAAATATTACAAACTGCATAAATGTTTATTTGCAGCTTTCATAAGAAGAAATAAAACTTATCTAGTGATTCAGTTTGAATTTAATGAGTGAATTAAACAATTTCTGATTATCTTGTAGCTCCATATGTTTGCTGTCATATTAGTTATGTAGGAAAAACTAAACTATTAATTTTTCACATAAAACTTCATTGGGTTGATAGTTAAATAATTTTCATACATGTAATTGCAATTCCTTGCAGAACACCTGTCTCCATCTCAGTTGTTAAATGTAACAAAACACACACACACACACACAAAACAAACAAACAAAAAAATGCATTATTTTTCACTCAAATGGAGTTTTTATTTTGTTATTGTTAAGACCTTCATTTTCTTTTTCAGTTTGCTTTTATTAAAATCAGTTTTTAATTAGAATCAGGAGGAAAATATTGCTAAACAGAAGTCATCTGCGTGAAAAATGGATATTCAGTACATTATGAAAGTTTAAACATTATATTGCGTAGGATCAAATTGCGATTCAACACTTATGAATTATGTAATGATCAAACCTGGCATAAGAAACAGCTAAAAAGTTATTGATAACTTCTACACATAATTTTATCATTGTTGTACAGTGACAGTTGACATGTATACTTAAACAACACTACCAATCATCACCACAGGTAGCATGTTTAATACTTCTGTAAGTATTTATGGTAACAATTTGATGTTTGTGATAGTCTATACAAAGAATTGCTTAACAGCAAACCTCTTAATTAATAAGCAAGATGTGTATGCACAATTTGTTTGCATCAGTATTGTAAGTTAAAACGATGTTTTTATACATTCTACAGAATGTCATGAACTATTGCAACACAGTATTTATTAGTTTAAAACATGGCAGATATTACTAATCATGATATAGAGTAATGGTTATGTATTACTTCTTATAGTTCTGTTTTCATTATATATTTCTATTTATGTGAAATACATATATAATTAATAAATCATTTTAATCTGTAGAAATATTGGTGTTCATGGAAACGGATTACCTGAAAATCCAAAATGAGCAAAATATACACAAATAGTCAACTCTAAGATTATCATCTGCAATTCTAATCTTCTGTAAAGGTATTATACTTAAATAAATAAAAAATTTGGTGTTTATAGTTATTATTATGCATAATTTATTCTATTAAAGATTCATAGTTTGTTAATGAAAAATACTGATGTCAAAGTGTAGTACATTAGTTTATTAATGTTATATTTATACAGTTTTAAAAGAATGAAATAAGTAATGGACACTGTTAACACTTAAAAGGAGAGAATTTAAACATTTTTAGAATGATTTAAGGGCTGTTTAGTTGATGTTTAAAATGTAAAGAGTACTTATTTAAATGATCTCATAGCTTTTTTTCCCCTAGATTATGATTCATGATAGAAAGGCTTTTCATAAAGTTTCAATGCCTCAAGGTCAAACATCAGGAGACTGCAAACATATGTTAAAAATTATGTAACATATTTTTGCAAAGTCTTACAAATATACAGGTATAGTATCAGTCTTCATTTTTTCAGAGTATGATTTGTTACTTGATAAAGTTTCACTCTTTAAAAATTAGTGGAACTCAGAAATGGAATTTCTTCTGTAAATATCAGATGTATAACTTTCTCTTGATAATACATTAAGTTGATTAACATTTTTTTTTTAAATTTTATTTTTAATTTCCCATTGTAAGAGAATCCTGTGACAATCATAAACCCTTTACTGAAATTTCTTTGCATGAACGGAACCAGGTTTGTACACTTTTATTTCTTCGTTTTCAATAATAAATTGACCCCCCCTTTTTTTTTGTTGCAGTCATTTAGGTAAATTCATGCTTCATCAAGGATCATGGTGTATTTCCATTTATTTCCTGCTAAATAGTTTTCAGGGGGAGACGTCGCGGCGCACAATGAACTGGAAGTTGATCTGTCGGCACTATCCTTATCTTCAGGCCAGATCTTCCTATTTTATTCAGCTTATAATTCCTTACTAAATGTAGTATTTCATCTCGATGTGCTCCGTCTTTGATATGATTTAAATCAAATTCCTCATCATTATAAATATCATGAATACACATCAAATAGTTTTCTCGTTGCAATTTTCTAATTTCGACTATGCGTAATGTATACTTTACGCATGCGCGCGTTGAAAGAAATGTTTAGTAAAGTAAACAAATAAATATTAAGCTTTTTTTTTTTGGTAAATTTTGATACCCTTTAGATCATAATTGCTGCTTATTTCATAAATTACGGTTTCATATTTTTAATTTTATAATTTCTGCATGCTATCTTACCAGATTTAAACTGATGATCGCCGAAGTCCCGATGAGTACGGATTAAAGACTTTTGACTGTCTTTCAGATTGGTATTGAAATTAGACAACTTAGAAATCCCCTTGTAACAACTACTTTTAAATTTCCCCAACAACTGGATTTGAGTTAAATCCTATCATACCTTTCTTGCAATGCCACAATATTTGCTTAGACCAGAAACTTATGCAAATTTAAAACTATGCAGTACAATTTAACTTGAACTGCAGCCCATTAGAACACTCACTGCTAAGCACTAGTTCTTGCTGAAACCATGGAAGATCACAGCTTATAGGAGGTGTGGTTTTGGCAAGTGATTTAAAGCAGTGGTCTCAAACTGGCAGCCCCAAAGAATTATGAATGATTACAGAATGATTATGAATTTATTACAGATACAATGTTAGAAAGATAGTTGTATTTATACCTGTAAACCATGAGAAGTAGTAATTAATGAACTTTTATCTCATATTATAAACTGACATGTATGGTGGTTATGGATGATAAGGTTAATACAACTCTGAGTTTTAGCTATTAAGTTGAATATTTAATTCACATCATAGAAGTTATATCCTTAATGTATTTAGCTGAATTAGAGTAGCCAACTTAAAGAATACTACTATAATTATCAATATTGATGCTTGCTCTTATTTTTAGAAATACTGGTCAATTTTAGAGCTTGTTGCCATGATAGTTTTCACTGTAAATATATATATATATATGTTATATTTCCTTGTGCATTCCTCTACCCAAACTTTTTAGCAGTAGGTTCTGAAATTTTTAAAAATATTCACAATATTTCCCTCTTCTGTGAGGATTAGTATGGTGCTAAATTGCATTTATTTTTATTCAGTATACTCAATCTGCATTTCATTCATTTTATTTTTCCTGCATTTAAAATTCAAAATGCATTTTGTGCAGATTCTTCGTTGAACTCCTCAGACATGGCAGGTGATTTCACTTTCTTTATTGAATTTATTATTATTATTTTTTGAATAATAAATAAGTTTTAAAAAAGGGAGAAAATATGTGAGGAAATATGGTGTGTTTATATATTTTAGCCCCAAAAAGGAAAAAATTATTTAATGCTGCAATTTAAGCTTTATTTCATACCATTACAATACACATGCACAAAAATGAATAATCTGCACACACACAGTCAGGCAAATATCTTCGTAATTTATTTTTATGCATATAATAATACTGTCTAGCCTAATCTTCAAAAATTGGAACAAAAGAGAAAACAACAGCTTGTTTTGATTCTAGAGGAACATTATTTAAAGAAATTTTGGGATGATCCCCTTCAGCTAAAATACCAGTTATTAAATTTTTACTTCTGATTTCCACCCTAGCTACCTCAGGTAAGTATGAACTTTTGCCTGTAAAATCTATGACAGTTGAATTACCACCCATATTTACAACTACTAAGTAACCAGGAGAACCTTTGCGCACCCTGATCATCGAAAAAATTTCATCTGTTACTAAAGGATATGCTTGAAGTCCAAAATTGAGAGCTGGCTGACCCCTCAGTGCAAGTAAGCGTCTATAAATTTTCATGTGCGATTGTTTGTCATTCTCTTGTACCTAAAAATAAAAATGAAATACTTTTAATGCATTAAAAATTTATTTATGATAGCATGAAAATTCTTAAACCATATAGATAAAATAAACCCAACTTAAGTAAAACTTGAATATTCATGTTAAGAGTTATCTTTCTAAACAGTTGGGCCCTTAGATTACACTAATTAGCAAGTATTAACATTGAACAAAACTTAATGATTTTTAATTTATTTTCCAAGTAGTCAACACTGTCATCTTAGCAATAAATGCAAATTTTATTAAGTAATCTTATTTTATGAAGCTAGGTGACAATTTGTAATACACAGTACAAAGTCTGTAATCTGGACTTGTCGGGACTTTGGTGATTCCAGATTAGGGGTTTTTCCGTATTATAGATCATGAATTTAAATTTGGTAAGATGGCATGCAGAAATTATACAATTAAAAATATGAAACTGTAATTTATGAAATAAAGAGCAATTATGATGTAAAAGGTATCAAATTTTACAAAAAAAAAAAAAAAAAAAAAAAAAAAAAAAAAAAAAAAAAAAAGAGGTTTTTTTTTATTTTTTATTTATTTATTTGTTTACTTTCACGCGCAATGTATGTGCATTTGTTACGCGCATGCGTAAAGCATACAAAACAAAAAAAAAGTTTGTAGCTTTGAGTTCCGGATAATGGACATCCGGATTAGAGACTTTGTACTTTTACAGCATTAAAGTATAATCAATAAAAAATTTTCTAACACCATATATTATTGTATGGTGCTAGAAAAATTATGCACATTACATTGCGGCAATACTCTGATAGATAATTTACAACACAAAAAGATCTGTACATCATGTCTTGCATATCCAGAATATTATAAAAGATCTAACCACTGAAATGCATCTTCTGCATTCACTGGGTCTGAACATCAAATCTATTCTAGAATGTAGTAATCGGCACTCTGATATTCACAAACATTTTTAATATTCCTTCTGGAAATAGAAAAGTAGGTTGTGCATGTTAGGGACCAACACTGCATGGAATCAGCATACTCTCTACTGCCACAGGATTGGCAACAACAAAGTTTATACTCTGTTCAAGTATAGTTTATATGTAGATACCTTAAATAAAAAAATTAATCAAATTCTTTTCTGCTTGATTATGTGGAGTTGCTAAATTATAACCACTCTACATTATGCAATGTCCATTGCACACCAATTTGTTGCTACTCATTCTTACATCTTTATCATGCCAATCATATGCCAGCAACTCTTATCAGTTGTATGTCATTCTCTTCTGGTCTTAGTTAATGGACACCTTGAGAAGTATGCTGATATTTATTGCAATACACTTCTATATCAGGTATAAATAGTGTCATATTTTGAATGATTCACATTAAAAGGCAAACACCAATTAGTTAATTAAAATTATACCCTAATGAGCATCTTGCCACTATTTAAGTACAAGTCTAGATTCAAAATAAATGGAAATACCTTAATATATTTATTTAACTACCTCCTACCAAGGCAAGAGAGGTAAATGCTAATATTTATCTGCTACTGTAGAAAATAATGAAAAGTTTTACGAATTCCCAGGACATACCAAATATGGGAATACAGTTTAATTTATTATAAGAAATACAATAATTCTTGATACCCTGCAACATACAAACTATAATCCATTGTACATCGGAATGCTAAAGACCATTAACTATAAAAAATCAATAGCCATTCGGTCTTGAGCGTTTATAAATTGTATGTTATCATTGTGTGTTTCATCGCCTTTAGGATGTAAGATCACAAAGATCAGATTGCAGCTATAAAAAATACATTATTATCCCAACGAGAATCTATGAAATAAACTATATAATATTTCATTAACAGTTCAGCATCTACAATTGACTTAGTGGCAAGCATGCATGACTGCATGGGGAAAAAAATACACATATAATTTGCATCCCATGTATGGGGTCATGCATAAATGATACCAACAAACACTTTCATTCACAAAATACTTTACTGCAACACTCAAGTACATAAATTTGCATCAAATGACAGCAAGTCACTTTTTAAGGTTAAAATATAATTTCAAGCCTCTCATAAAATCTTGTAAAGGAAAAAAATCATTATATCGCAATTAATTCATAATATCATGCAATGATTTTTTAAAACTTTATATTAATTTAACACCTTTCTGTACATATGCATACACAGGTTTGTATCAATAGTTCACTGTAATAAAAAAAAAATCTGATGTATACACCACATGGCTTCCTTTTAAATTATACGCATTTTACACTGCACTTCGTTTAAACTTATTACTTGAACTATTCTAACTTAATTAACCGATTCCTCTAGGCAAGCTGAAAATGACATCCAAAACTGCAAATTTTGAAATTAAATATCTCAATCAATCAATTTTTGCCTTACGAGGATCAAACTTTTTAAAATTTTATCTTTTCATACCAAGCGTAAATTTTCTCCAAATATAAAAGTATAGCAACCAGGAGATCTCATTAAAAGTCCCATTTTGCTATTTGTTACTAACTTTTTAAAAAATTTGACATTGTCCAAACATGAATATTTTCATCATTTAAAACACTTCTGTAACTGAATGTGTATGACTACCACCAATGACTGCAAAAATAAGGACTGGGTAAGGACTTTGAAGCCAGTATGGGGGTGGGTACATAGATATATGTTTGGTACTCCAAATTGCAATAAAAAAGGGAGATGCACAACTAGATGTTATAGCACTCCCATAGACAAAATTTCAACATTTTATGGCTAATCGTTTTTGAGTCATGCAAGACACATGCAGATGTACATACTCAAAGATATATATATATATATATATATATATATATATATATAACCATCACACAACAGCCAAATGGATTTGGGAACAGTCAAAATGAATACTTCTGTTCAAATAAGATGCCTGAAATTTTTCAAAATTAGAGTACATGCTTTATTTCATATATTAAAAATAAAAATGCCAAAAACTAATTATTCATACCCAATGGGCAACTGAATCAAAGAATTTGGGAAATACATATATTACTTCAGAAACAACAACCATATAAAAGTAATAGTTATAAATGCCTAAAAATATATATTTTTGATTTTTCTTTAAAAATTTAAAAAAAAAAAAAAAAACTTTTGCAGCATAATATTAGGCAAATTTAATATTTTAGAAGATGAAGCCTAATAGACTTTAAAAAACAAGATATTTCCTGAAATTTTGATCTTATATGAATACAAGTTTCAAAATAATGTACTTTATGATAACAGTTTTATGAAGACTATACATATAAAATCAAACTTTTTATACGGCGCCTTTCAGCAAAAGTGTAACAAAGATTTCTATCTCATATAACATGGAACTATCATCTGTCAAAATGTTCAACTTTAATAGTTTTATCTTCCTTCTTATATCTCGTGCATATTACTGTTATGTTTACAATTCCTGCTAAAAACATTATATGCAGTTTGCAATAATTATTTTTAATTTTCCTCACAAATTTTCATTTAGGCTGAGAATTCAACTAGCAGTAGAAACCTCATATCCACAAATACATACCAAGGTCTATATTTAATATGATCATCATGCTAATGGCATAATTTTTTTTGATAATTTTTTCACAATATATTATCAACATTAATGCAGGAATAATTAAGTATACTGGAGATTTCAGTGGGACATAGCGTTTTCTCTCATAAATTTAGAAAAATAATGGAATTCTGGCATTTAAATTTAATTCTTAAAAAACTATGGATTGAGCGATGTTGCATATGTATGGCAGATTATCATTTGCAATTTCAAGAGGAGTAAAAGAGCGATAAATGTTTATGAGAGGAATAAAACTTTTTTTCAAGGCAACATATGAAGAGCTATGTTTATAATCTGAATTGTTTGGGGAATATAGAATAAGGATGGACTAAGCTAATACATTTCATCATCTTAAGGGATACTTTTCAAGTGTTTTGTAATTCATAAATAATTTATTTCATTACTTAAAAAGAATTTCTAGGTGTGGCAGTAGATGCCAAATCAACCAATAAAGAGGCATAATACAGCCCTCTCCCCTCCAGGGAAGTCTAAATGTGATATCTAGTGAATCAAAGGCCAATAATGACCAACTGTATCATTTACAAGTAGAAAAACTAAAAATGCATATCTCTCCCCAAACTTAAAAGTTCCATTCTGTTCTCTCTCTTCAATGAATACTAAATGCTACAAAAACCATTTTCTAACATCATTCAACAGCCATTTTGATACTTTAATAAAAGGAAAATATTACTCAGTTCTGGAGACATGCTCACGAATTCATGCGAATTAATTCATTTCAAATAGAACAACACTACATGCAAAAGCATCTGCAATGATATTCTGGAGCAGAAACTAAGTTTTAAGCTTTAAAATGCAGTGCATATACTGTATCTAATAAAATGTACATTTCATTCATGATATAATACATGTAATTTTTCATATAAATTACATACTCTTACATCATGAAGTTGTTATGGATGTCAACATTCAGGTATAAATATGGTTAATTATGAAAGGAACCAACCTCAACATTGTGTGTCTGATAGTCAGGATGCACATGCAACAAGCTGCTACCATTGGTAAAACCACCATAAGTTTCATTACTCCAAAGCATTACAGTTTCAGAAGATACCTGCATAAGAAAATATATGTGTGTAGCACTCTACAGCAATACATTACATTCAATTAATATAAAATGAAGTTGATGAAATATGTACATGTTGATTACAGCAATTTGAATTTATATACAGCTCGTTACCATCATTGCTTTTATTCATAATTTTATCTTGTAAAATTACCAAACATAATTCTTAATCATGTTTGCAATTAAATGCAATAATATAAAT
Organism: Stegodyphus dumicola; assembly: GCF_044657685.1. Taxonomy (NCBI): domain Eukaryota; kingdom Metazoa; phylum Arthropoda; class Arachnida; order Araneae; family Eresidae; genus Stegodyphus; species Stegodyphus dumicola. Next base: position 68,150,764 of record NC_140771.1, on the reverse strand, counting down.
TAAGACAATATTTGATACTTACATACCTTGGCAATTTTTTACAGATGAAAATAAAGTTACTTATTGGGTGCAAAAGTTGGTTTTCTAACTTTCTTTTTTTAAAGATACTCATACTATCAATATTTATGAAAAGGTGGTAAACATAATCAACATATGAAAAAAAAAATACTTTAGCAATTTAAAATATAGATTTGAAATATTAAATAAAGACTAAATGATACATTAAAAAAATAAAATGTTTACATTCTTTTCCCAAAGTGCAAAGCAATCTGTTTTTACTTTAAAAAAGAAAATAAACAGAACTGCAAAGATTCTGCTTTGTGAAATCCTTGGTAATATCAGCATTTCCTCTAGAAAATGTTCAGCAAAATTCTGTATTCTCGCAAAAATTTTATTGCAGTTTCTTCTATTAATGGCAAATTCCACAAACTAATATTTTAAAACTAAGGCAAAAAATATCATGATATGTTTATAAAAGCTGCTGGAACTTGGAATAAATAAATAGATTAATTAATTAAAAAAAAAAAAAAAAAACATACGAAAATGGCAGTGTTGCTTGACTGAAGGACTGTTATGAAGATGGTTATATGCATGGTTGCCAAAATTTGGTATATTTTGAAAATTTGATGACTTCTACTAAGGTGATGCCTTAATACGTTAGTACCCAATATTTTCAGAGAACAGCATGCAGCATTAGTTAATGAATTTCTCTAAATGCGAAGAGAGAAAACCAACACAGAAACTTCTGATGCAAGACATGCTTTACATTACATGTCAAAAAAATCATGCTTCCATACTATAGAAATGTCCCACTAATAACTTCAGACAATTCTATACAAAGTGGCCCACAAAAAATGTAGCCTGCCCTAAATATCAACGTTTTACTCTTTGGAGAAGAAAGCAGCACATTCTCTCCTACCCATCTGTTAAACGACTTAATGTCATCAAATAAAGAGTGCTTCAGCTTTATTCTGCTTATCTATTCACTTTTTCTATGCATACTGTATCAGAAAGTATACATTGTCTTGCTGCTAGAAGCGGGATATTTTCTTGTGAGCCACAATATATAATTTCCAGTACTAAACAAACAGTAAATTCAATATAAAACAAGGAAAATACATTACAAAAGCAGATACATATTTCATCTTTTTCAACAACAAAAGTCAGACTGATATTTTTTTTCCCAGTTAAAAATGGATCATGCTTTATCCCAGATATACATATATCTCTTTGAAAACTTTCCTTGCATAAAATCACCTAATCCTTTAATACTATTATAATCATTCAGTTAAACATCTATGGTTTTTTTTAAGACCATTATGGTAGTCACTCATTTACAAACTGTATTCTAATTACTATATATTCTAAAAATGCCTATATACACCGATTCAGATCTAGCTTCATGAAACTGGCTGAACAAAGCAGAGTTAAACATCTATGAGATATTTCTTTTCCTTCAAATTAATTGTTTTGCTAATGTACAAACTGGGCTAATAACAGAATCAACAGAAGTGATATTATAATATTTTAAATTGTACTTTTTGATTATCTGTATTCCAACAAAAAGTCAGCAACTCATTCGCACCTTTGTGAAATGGCAAGAAACAACTGTATAGCCAATTGTATAGCTCATAGGTTTGTACGATTCATAATAGATGCACTAATTAGCAAAACAGCTAGTAGTTAAAACTGTGGCTAATTTATTTACAGATCAGGTGATTATGGTTAAGCCGAGTAAAAATTTTCAGAGAACATTGCAATAATTATTTTTGTTTGCCACTCGATAAAATTTTAATTCCGTTTAATTAATTCCGCTACCTTACATTTTTATTTGTGCCCATGTTCCTACTAATGAAAGCAGCATGTAACTAAATTACCAGGTTTGCAAATAATTTGAATAGAACAGCTACAATTAAGTCAAAAATGTGAAAAGTTGCCCTTGTAAAGTGCCCATTTATATCTTGACTATACAGCACAGAAAAAATTTATCTGTGATAAACTCTGTTGCAGTTTTAAAGCAATTTGAAATTAACAGGAAGACTGAAAAACAAAAATTTTCAGAATTAGAATATTAATTTAATAAATCAGAAAAATATTAGTAATGCATGATACAGAATTCATAAATAAATTCCATATACAATGTGCTATTTTTTTAAAGTTCTTAAACTTCCTTATTTGGTAGGAAAAGTTCACCATATGCTAGTAAATTATAATATATCCTTGTCTAGACTAGTGGTTGTCAACCCTTACAGCTTCACGGACCACTACATATATAATTTTATATTTGGTGGACCACTACTATGAATTAAAAAAAATTAATAAAAAAATAATAATAAAAACTTAAATTAGACTTTTAAAATAACATATTAATATGGGAAAAAATATTTAACTTTCGAATGCATGCAATTCTAATTTTCGTTTGTTAATATAATGTTCGAAACATTTGGTGCTCAGCAGCATGCCTTTATGGAAATTCATGCTATGCCCCTGATTATGAGGAACAATTAAAACATTATTAACCTATCACTGATACACACATTTCATTCACATTGAAAAATTATATGAAAAGTACAAAAATCTTACCTTCTTCTACAGAAAGCTTCACATTTCCATACCACTGGAAAGGAACTTCACGAAAAGCAAGAACAAACCCGCAAAGCAATATCAATAAACTGAAAGTGTTATGCCCCAATTTTTAATTATTGTAAACATAATAATCATCTCTTACTCAGCAATGGCACCATCAATCAACAGTTAGACAAAACAAAAACTTCCAGTGATGCAATTATAAACAAGAATTCAGATGGTTCTCATAAAAATCCATCAAGTTGATTATTCACACATTAATGACTACATTTGTAATTAAAAAAGAACCAGAATTCCAGTTCGTGCTAATATTGATAACAGCAGCAAATCCATGGATGCTAACTCTCACTTTCAAATGTCGCTATATACACCTGCAAAAGCAGCTAAAAAGTCGCTAAATTCAAAAGGAATTTCGCTAAAAGTAGTAGATAAAATTAAAAAAAAAAAGTATAATCCATATTCCATAATAGGTTTGTCATTTTTTACACTGAATCTTCATAAAAATATAAATAATGTTCTAATTTTTCTGCAGACCATCAAAATGTTTTCATGGACTACCAGTGATCCGTGGACCACCAGTTGGCGACTGCTGGTCTAGACCACTAACGTCCAAAATGGGGGCATATGAAGTGATGCAAAAGTAGGCACTTTGAAGGCACGTCAAAATAGGCTCACGATCACTTGCAAGTGTATGACCATGGATCACATGAATGTGAGGGGACAACATAACTATACCAGTTTAAAAGCATACACACATTATATTAGGTTACATGGGGACCTTTTAATTATTTATATCTTGGCATATGCGATAAAAAAATTGAAGACTGCTGGTCTAGACAACTACAGTAAGCTGAATTTATGAATAGGGATGTTAAGATCCTAGTATCGATGATCAATTATTTTCTTTACATAGTTATTAACAAGGATATATTATAAGCAGCTTCATATTATATATCTGAAAAAAAAGTTATACCTTGTCCGTTGGAAATTTTGCATAAGTGTCAGTTATGCCTAACTCGTCACCATAGTAAGTTATAGGAGTACCCTTGGCTATAAAAGCAACCATGTGCATACCATCAACTAGTTCTTCACCAACTCGAGAAGCCAATCTCTGTACCTTCTTACTACCAACCTAAAAAGAAAGAAACATCATAAAAGATTATGACTAATGTTTACTTCATGCATTCATGTCTCATTTAGCATGAAGGTTTTTTTTAAATAAGGTCAGTTTTTTTTAATAAGAAAAATAGTGTAACCATCATTAAAATATATTTTTCCCTCCTTATTTTACACAGTTTCACCCATGTTTATACACAATTTCTATTTTTGTTCAAACATTTGTCATACCGCTTGATAAGTTTTTGAATTTACATGACAAAGAAACCTGCTGCCTGTGAAGAAGCCTAATTTATTTTTGTGTTTGACAAGGTTTCACGTCATTATTGCTGAACTGCTTACCAGTACGAAATTCTTTTAAATACTGAAACAAATGAAAATCTCTGGGTACAAGGTCTGGACAGCAAAGTGGATGATCCAGTTGTTCCCCTCCAAAAGACCCGATCAGACCTTGTGTTTGTGCAGGAATATGTGGCCTTGCACCAAGGCCATCTTGATGGGAGAAGGCCGAATCCAAAGGGGTTCTCCCCTGATGTGACGTCACGAGCGAGGGCAATTGTACTAAAAAGCCATCTGCAAACCATATGAACCTAAACAGAGCATATGATTAAGCTAGAAGTTATGTAGCATTAACTATTCCTTATAGTAAATTAAATTTTTATTAAAAAAAAAAAAAAAAGATGTATCGAAAGTTAAGTTTATTTACTAGCCCACTTTAATGTTTTTCTTGAATTAATTCTGTTTGACCTGTATTTCTTAACAGTTAGTTCGCAATACAAAACAAACACTTTTACGTTTTACGATGAAGAGATTCCTCTCCCATTTTATTCATGTTCTATTCATATTTGTTACATATGCCATAACGGTCATGTTAAATATTATAACAATTTAGTAAATTACTCTTGTATTTTTTCATTTTCAAACTATGTATCAAACACGAATCTCATAATTTTTTATTAGAATAATTTCTCCTTCTAAATTAGACAAGATTATTAATAAAGTTCTTGAAAGTTAAAGAATATTGAGCTCGAGCTTGTACATATATTTTGTACATTCACTAAGCTTAAAAAGAGGTGTGTTAATAATTACAGTCTACAGCGTATTAGTTGTATAGCATTAAATAATTCACTGTAATGCCTTTTCCTTTAGTTATTATTTAATTAAGGTGATAGGATTATTACAGATGCCACGAAAATGTAGCATTCCGGGATGCAAGTCAAATTACTTAGCCAAATGAACAGCATATTACAACTTTTAAGTTCCCCAAAAATGAACTACTGTGTAAAACATGCATTAGTAAAATTAATAAGAAAGACTTTGCGATCATGTGCTTATGTGTGCATTTTGATGAACAATTCATCATAAGAGACGTTAAAGCAACACAACCTAATGAGACAGTATTAACACTTCTAAGAAAGTGTCAATTTTATCAAAAGATTGCATATCCGACTAATTTTTTACGGTCAACCTAAATATTTATCTTGTCCTTTACCTCAAAAGCGAAAGACACCAGAAGACAAGACAAGAGAAATAAAGGAGTGTGAAATTAAAAAAAATTGTGTGCTGAAGACAACATTGCCACCTTTTCAGAATTTTTGAATATAAAATTTACAGCAATAAATTATCGAATACATGGGCAATAATGAAAGCATCTGATTATATACATTTTTTGCATAATTGAGAAGGAATATTGCCCAGCAGAGACTGCGTCATTTAAAGTCGAGCATGATTTAACTGTTTCAGTTCTTCGTGAAGGTTTAAATATAACAAATATGTTTTAATGGCTTTTGGGAAAAGACAAAATATGTAATAAATGGTCAAAATTTGAAAAATCTTTCAAATCAATTGTACAGTTATAAGAAAACCTCAAAAATAGTCAAAGAAATGCTTGATTTGGTAACAGAAACTCTTCAGAAGTGTTCTGAAAATACATCAGAACATATTATAATATAGCGATTAAACATTTTAGGGAAAAGATTTCATTATTGTAAGCTAAATGCCCAACCTTCACAGCTGAAATGATGACACGAACTTGCAAATTATTTTATAGCAGCCCTATGTGTTATTCTCGAATATGAGAAAGCTCGCCCTTGATTTTTCGGCATCCTTCCTACTTGAAAAAGTTAACATTAAATGCTGGGTACTTAAGAGATTGATACTTTGCATTTAACCCCCGACAACAAGGTTAAATGCAAAGTATTCATATCAGAAATCTTCAGAAGTACAAAATCACAAATAGGTTGGGAATCTTTTACTTGATGAGATTTGTATTAAACTTACTATACTGGTTATTATAAATTAAGGAAAAATCACGATTACTGAAAAAGTTACATGTAGAATTTAATGAAACTTACCCATAATACACAACACATAGTAAGGTATCAAATAACATAAAAAGAAATTACCAGACAAATATGGTAGTATAGAAATTAGCCCATGTATAAAATGAACAAATCGAAGGTGTCAGTTTGCTATAGGAAAAGTACCTTCAATATGGAATATGATCGCCTCTAGAAGCAATACAGCGATGTGTGATGCTTTCAATTATGCGGTCTATCAGTTCCATAGGAAGCGAGAGCCATTGCTCTTGCAAAGCAGTTGCAAGCGCTACAAATATATTATATATATATATATATATATATATTACAAAACTGTTTACTTAAATTTTCAAAAGAACAACCACAGCATAAAGTCTAAAATCAAGATTTCTTAACTGTCAGCAACCTTTTTTCTTTATGCTTCATGTTTCCGCATTTAATATTTTTTCATAATCATGTCATGATTTTTAATTTCCATTCGGCACCGACGCCAACTGGTGAAATAGTATTTATTTTTTACTTTCATCATCTCAGTATTAACACATTGCAGCTTGAGAAATGACTCATGCAGTGATGCCTAAAAATATTTAAAAAATATTAGTAACTAAATACCGAAAAGCACGATAACCTTTTATGTTGACATTGTGCTTGGTGATGATTACACACTTCTGCTAAATCAGCTGCAAAGAGGTAAGTGTGTTGACGCGGAGAAATTTAACTAAATTCCTTTCCTTTTATGCAAAAAATAGATTTTGTAAATCATAGTTGCAGGCTAAAAGACTACATCAGTTCTGTTCGAGTTGAGATAAATTGATTTATTATTTAGATAAGCTCAGGACCGGCGCCGGAGTTTTTGCAGCTGACCAAATCTAGGTACGCAAAATTTTTACAATTTATAGAAGCACCGAGCAACAAAATTAAGGGATGGAAGAATCTTCAAAATTTAGTGAGAGCACTAAGATGCAAAATTTTTAGAATTTAAGGAGGTGATTCACAGCAGAATTTCATATCAGCAGCGACTGCAATGGGCTGCAAAATATCTTGTGGCAACCCTGGATAAGCTTTAAATGCAAACAAGAATTTATTTATTTAAGACTCAGCTGAGTTTTAAGTATGTGCAGGAAAAAAGCGTAAGTACAATAATAACTAATATATCATTCAGGCTTAACTTTGTTAGCATGCGACAGAAGCAAGACAAAATTTAGCAGAACAATACAGTCAAAAGTCGTTAATTCGGACACCCATAATCCGGACCTCAAAGCTAAAAACTTTCTGCGCATGCGCCGCGTTGACGCATGCGCATAGCCGTTTACGCGTGGGCGTAAGACCTTTATGACTGCACATATCGGTGTGCGCAAGCGCAGAATACGTTTTCGCACGCACGTTTAATGTATAACGGATGGTATAAGCTAAAATTATCTAATTATCTATTTCAGTTAATTTTAATGATTGCGTTGTTCCTTAATATTCGAATTGGATCCGGCTTATTATTTTTTGCAGACTGTAAGAGCAATTTTATAAAAGTAAGCTTGAACTTTCGATTATGTCAAATAGAATTTCCGATGCTGGAGCTTGCAAAGGATCTACAAAACGAAAGTATGTTTCGATGTCCATCAAACAAAAAGTTTAATTGCTGCAGAAAATGGATAATAAGGCATATCCTTTGTTTATCTAACCGTTCCGAAATCTGTTTATCAATTTCACGCTGCTGTGCACGGGGGGGGGGGGGGGGGGCGCAATGAACTGGAAGTTGATCTGTTAGCACTATCGTTATCTTCAGGGCAGATGTTTTATTTTATTTGGCTTATAATTCTTTACTAAATGTAGTATTTCATCTCGATGTACTCCGTCTTTGATATGATTTAAATCAAATTCCTCGTCCTTATAAATATCACGAATACAAATCAAATAGTTTTCTGGTTGCAATTTTCTAATTTCGGCTATGCATAATGTATGGTTTACGCATGCGCGTGTTGAAAGAAATGTTTAATAAAGTAAACAAATAAATATTAAGCTTTTTTTTGTAAATTTTGATACCCTTTAAATCATAATTGCTCATTATTTTATAAATTACGGTTTCATATTTTTAATTTTATAATTTCTGCATGCCATCTTACCAGATTTAAACTGATGATCTACAATCCGGAATCGCCGAAGTCCCGACGAGTCCGGATTAAAGACTTTTGACTGTATGTTTACATTCCCCAAGAATGTATAGCACACGCTAGTTAAAATTTGTAATGACAGCCAAGAATTTGAAAGTATTCAAAGAGCAAGGGGGGGGGATTTTTTTTTTCCTAATGGAATTTTTGAAGAAATGTGGAGAACAGGAAATAACAGAAGTTTTTCATGACGATGACAATGCCCCCAATCATCAACCAATTAATAGACAGCTGTTGTGTCACGAATTTTTATTGTGCTTGTGTTATTTAATTAATTAATATTTAGGCATTTTATTTAAATTGAAATTGTGAACAGCATTATGAAATATATATATAACTGTTAAAATCTTCAGCTATTTATTTTTCAATGGTTCAATTTTTCTAAACAAGATAGGGAGCATTTCTTTGGACGGAAATGATTTTTTTGTGAATAGCTTTTACGATAACAGAAGGCAGTATAGTAGTGTTGTGTCACGTCTTTCGTGCTGCCGAGGGGGGGGAGTTTACTGGGTAGCATAAGGAAGATTTAATTCACAAAGAAAGCAGTCAAACTGCACTTTCTTTGTGAATGCTGTAAGTGTTGAATAAATGAGTTTCTTTAAGATGGATGAGCATCTGTAATTTCATTTTAAGGGACAGCTTTGATTCTTATCTCTTTTTTCCGCTTGTTAACTGGGAGTCAAATTTTCGTCACACTTCTGGGTGACTCACTGTTTCCAGATGGTCAACCGATCTTCGTACAACGTCTTTGTTTCGATTCATTGAGGGGGTGAAATTTTTCAGCAAAATAAAAATAAAAAATAGAATTCTTGGGTTGATTAAGTTTAATTTTATCTGTATTTTATTTTGCCCTATAGTTTTTAGTGGTGGTCTTTGGAGCTTGTAAGTGTGTTTAAGTCAGACATATTTGAGTTGTAGAGCTGTGAAGTTTCTTTAAAAGAGTTTGTGGGGCGTTTGACCTGCTGCGAGCGACTTGCATCGGAGGGCTGAGACAGCGTTTTTTTACGCCATGGGCTCTGCGAGCCGATTAGAAATTTGTGTGAGATATTTCCTGCGAGATGTAGTACATTGCGTGATCTCTTCCACACTTGAAAAATGGACATTCCTGAAGTGGTTATTCGAGGGAAAATGTACGTTTTTCCTCGCAGAGACTCTTTGTTTTTGAAAACTACTTTTGTGCCAGTGTTCCAGTCATGAGAAGGGGAATTCGTCCTTGTGTCGTCGATCGTGCAGTTTCAATCAAAGCTGACACCGGTATAACCAAATGATTTTCTTCGGTTTCTCCATTCACCTACTTCCAACCAGAATTACTGATTTATGGGCTTCTTCATTTATATTTCTACAAGATGTCATTTTTTCTTGAACTTGTATTTTGCACTGCTTAAACAAATTCATTTTTGATAATACAGAAAATTGTTTGTGCCTTTATGAGAACTTAAAATTATTGTCTATAAAATATGTAATTCTGTCAATTGTAATTTCTTCATTAGTTTACATGAGATCCACCTTAAATAACTAAACGTAACTTTCTAGAATAATCAAAATAATCGTTTATTATGTTAATTTGGAAATTTGATCATGATAAGTGACTCGAAAAAAATATGTGGAATATTATTTACGAATGTATGTCCAATGTATGTAAGGGTAGTCTGGCCAGCTATCTGAATTAGAATAGTCGAGAAATTAATAAATGTGTTCGATTTTCATTTGAGTTACTTTACTTGGATCTGACCAGTCACTCCATTTGTTTGAGCTTTGAGGCTTTTAAGAAACATGGAGATTTAACTCGGGGTATTGTTAAACTTTTTAAGTCTAAGGGTTTCACAACACGCCCCTTTATTTTTGTACTAGCCACATATTTAAAATTATTTGAATGTTGTTTTTGGATAAATTGAAATGATTCTTAGGTGCCAGAAATGTATTTAAACTATTGAGGAACTGATTTGATTGTTTAAGAATATTTCTTCCCCTGGTGTTGTGAAGTTTTGAATTAATGCAACTGAACTTGTTGCTCTTGAGTTAATTATAGAATTGACTGAATATGTAGTTTAAGTGAATTTAAGTAATGTTCATTGTTTAAGAGATAGCATTCTTTTGCCCGAGCACCAGTAAAGACGTTTTCTTCTTTATTTTTCAGATTAAATTTTATTAAGTGTGAATCTGATTTTAATTTAATTAATAGATTCTAAGAAATAGTTTATTGATTAAATGTAAAGTGGGTTATATCAATCTCACATTTCCTCCTCTTCATTGCTTAGGAGTATAAGAGTTTTCAGATTAATTTTGTAGAATTTTGTTCTTTTAGTTTTTGTCCGGCACGAAAGAAAGTCTATAACGCAGCTATAATTTCTGTACACCTAAATTTTCAGCTACGTAAGACAGCAAAACCTGTAGCAGAGTTCTAATCCAGAATATATCACTACCAATAGTGAAGGATGTTATAGACAGGTTATCAAGATTAAAAATATTTTGATTCACAATTTAGTGAGAATTCTCGATGCTGATACAGGACTCGAACACTTTTGAATTTTGTAACTGAACAATAAATTATGTCTAGCTCTAGAATTAAAGGGATATGCTTAATACAGCTAGTAAATACTGAGATTTTTTTAAAAAATAAATTTTGATCTCTTAGGTCATAAATGCTTTATCATTTCAATCATTATTTCATACGTTTAAATTTTATAATTTTTGCATATCATCTTACTAGATTTAACCTGACTATCTAATATCTGAAAAAAAAAAAAAAAAAAAAAACCATATCTGGAACTACTGAAGTTTGGATCTTGGACTTTGTACAGTATGAAATAGAAGGTTGCTCAAACCAGTGATTAAAGCTTCATAATGGGGGGGGGGGGATGCTAGTTATATTTGCAGATGTTAGTCATCAGTACTTAGATTGCAACATCTCGAATTTTACAAAGAAAAGGTACAAATTTTTTATATTTTACTTACTAGTGCATAACAAATACTCATTGGAATTCCTGTACTATAAGAACCATGTAAAAAATTTTACTTTCGTAATTTTAACTGAATTAAAGTACATGCTTAAAACCAATGTATAAATAAAGAAAATCTGCATAAAACTGAAATTATTAATACCTAATCATAATTTTAAACTCTTGCAAGTGTTCATTTCCACTTTTAATTTTTATTCAAGAAAACATATTCAGCAAAATTTGTTACAAAGTATAAATGACAAATATGAAAGTTACCTAATTTAGATACAACATTACTCATAAACCAGAAAGGGAGAAATCTTACCAGTAAAGTTGGCCAAGCACCTTCTGGGCTATGTTTTGTCCACAAGTCAAGGTGATGCTGAAGTTCAATTCCAGACGACATCTCATTTATTTCAGTTAAATGAGTATTAATAGGCAACTCTGCTAAAGTAAATGTTTCATTTCCATAATACAATACACTAGTATTAAGTGAACCAGAGACTTCGGCCATAAGAATTCTGAAACAAAAACAATTGTTTCAGACTATAATTCGTTGCATAATTTTACACTATATATTTGTTATAAATAAAAATTTGCATATATTTGTTATAAATAAAAATTTGCATAAGTAATATTTACATTTTTTTAACAAATATTTTTAAAACATATCCTCAAAAAATCTTAAAACAGCTTTACACATTGGTTTATGTGCTCAGGTTAAGCTATCCCAGTAAACATCAGCTTTAAAATAAGTCCAACTTGATATATGTCCCGTTGTTTGGATATGAAAAGTTTTATTCGAAACATGAACTCAAGTTTGATGAATTGCAATTGCGCTCACTACACTTGTTTACCTCTTTTGAGATAACATTACAAATGTGTGTGTGTGTGTGTGGGGGGAAACTAAAAGATTTTAGATTTTAAATTACCTCTAAAGCGGCATTTTTTTAACATTTTGTGTGCTACCTTTATTTATTTAAATATCATGTTCTTCACACTTAAACCATAAAATTCAGTTCAAGAGCATTATCGCAAAATAATTTTAATATCAGCATACCTTTAGCATTTCCAATACGCAGTCCTCGCGCTGAAGATTAAAAAAAATTTTTCTGTACAACGTTGCCATTTTTTGCTTTGAAATCATTTGGTTTTTTTAATCAAAAATTCGTGAGTAGTAATAATAGTGTTACAAAATATGAAATCGATAATAAAACAAATTTCAAATTCAAATTGGGGCTTCCACATGCCCATATTCTATGGAAGATTACGTTAGTCAAATTTTGATGGCTCTAGGTGCCGTTGTTTTATCACAATGCGAGAAACATGGATACATTTATGCAGATTCTTCATTATTTAATTTCTTCCGATATAACGCAGGGAGATAATATTTGGTGGCAATGATTTGAAAAGTGATACATCCTTTTAAAGGTTTCAACGCAAAATTGCAAAATGAAAACAATAGTCCTTCAGGGCAAATTGTCCCTTTGGATTAAAAAACAATAATAATAAATGCAGGGGAACCTCTGTTTCCAAATAAATAGAAGTCAAAACCTGAATTTTACACTCCCATTAAAGCTCTGACACCCTCTAACAGCATTGTCTAGAATGAGCAATGTCACACATCTTAAGGAAAATGCAGAAGCAAAGTTCTTTCGACAGATTTTTAGTAAAATTCAGACCTGGTGATCACCAATTAGGCCTAAGTAAAGACCTCACAGAGTAAAAAGACCAGATATAATTTTTCTTTTTTTCCTAATTAAAAAAGTTTGTATGATATAATTCCAAACATCTGGAATGAATTAATACCACTATATAAGGTACCACTGCAACTGCTATTTTAAACATGATGTAGTAATGAAATCATAAAAATATACTACTCTGGTAAACACTTATTGTCCTAAAAATCTTAATTAGGATGAAATGCTTTCACAATGCATTCAAAAACATGTTTCAAATCAATGAAGTGTACCACATGACATTAATTTAAGAAAAACACACCAATTCTTATATTCAACAAAAATATTAAAATATACAAAAAGGTACTACAAATATATTTAATGTAAAACCAAACATGTTCACATTTTCAGATCCAGCTTTAATTAAAAAAAAATTAAATTGCAGTACACACCGAATTAATTATGCATTAAATAATCATGCCGAAGTCATAATACTTTTCATCGACTGATAAGACAATTTTAAGGAAATTGTCATACATTAAATTAGCATTTACATTTTCACTAATTCAACTATGTGGCAACAAAATATGTACAAAGTTAGCTATATAAGGAAAAAGGGAAGAATTCTAGGCTGAGTGGCATATTCAAGTTCTGAATTTTGTTTTAAAAAATATTATTTTAGGCTCAGCACTTTTTCTTTATGTATTCTTAATACACAGATGTAACAGTTATGCTGAAAGTGGGAGGGAATGCCATTTTACTGATGGCTGCAGAGTTGTTTTAATTTCATGTCTGCAGCTCACAGGATTGCAACTTTTGACGACACAAACTTGGCTGCACAAAATTAAATGAAAGGACTATTTTACATACAGTAATATATCTGCACCTATCTTGAATCTATATTTATCAAAAATTACGGAGAGAGAAGGCAATCTTGACCAAACATGAAGTACTTACTTCATGGAAAACATGGCACATTTAGCATATCAACTTCCTTCGTTTAAATAATTAATATCTATTAAAATTAGCATAAATTAATATATTAACGGATTTTTTTAATAGAAAAGAGAAAACAGATACTTTGACATGCATGTGGGCTCCAGAATAAAACTGAATATATAGAAAAAGCTCCAATTTTTTCACTTCAATCTTTGAAGTGAAGACTATTTTCAACAACATAATTAAAAATACTGAATATCACTAACAGTCATCTTCTAAGACAAGACCTTCGAAAATGATTACCAGCTGCATCTAAAGACATGGATAGTAAAAATGCTTCTAAAATTAAAAAGACACCAAATAACAGCGTTTCATTTGACATATCATTTTATGTTACAATGCACATTCATCAAAACCTAGGTACAGATCGGAGTTTATTTTATTTATTTATTTATTTTTTTTTTTGGCTACATTGAAGAATGGAAAATTTCCAACAAATTTCATGGAGTAATTTAACTTTAAAGATATATGGCAACTAGCTTTTGCTTGGAATCAAGACGACAAAACTACAATGCAAATCAGTTGGATAACAAGGGCCAAGCCTTATATTTTAGGTAAAGGAGTACAATGAATCAAACCTTCTCTGGAGAGAAATAAAATACTAATCTCCAAACTGATTCAAGTATATTTAATTTGAAGCATCTTGCAATAACTAGAGAGATTACACAGGATAATCCAAAAGAATGAATACTGATAATAAACAGCCTGTTGTTTATTAAAGAACTGATCACTGAAAAGAAAGATCATCATTACAAGGAAAATGCAAAAATAAATGACAAAGTGAAAGAATAATGTATCTCAATGACGAGAAATTTAATTACATGACTGGACACGCAGCATTTAATAATAAAAAATTATCTCCAATTCAAAGAAAATAAAGGAGAAAGCAAGGATGTAAAGATCAACTGCATCAAAACAATGAAGAACACTGTACCTTAAAAATTCCATGGCACATTTCAGTATAGAAAATCCATTTCCTTGCACCTCTTTTGCCTCTGATATTGCAGTTAGCATACTGTAAGTGTTGATCATGGATATTTTGAAAAGCCTACATATGAGGTCTATAAATAAAGTAATGAGACTTTCTAAGAGCATTTTCATTTACACTTAAATTACAAATTTATTTGACCTCCTTCAAAGCAGTTCCCTTTGGAAGCCACACACATCACATTTAGTCATTATTCCCACGTTTCATAGCATAGGTGGAACTCTGAAATTGAAATGACCTTCAGTTGGTCAATTACAGCCTGAATGTTTTTTCTGTGGTTCCTTTAAAGATGGGTTTTAAGTCCAGGGAACAGGATAAAGTCATGACAACTAAGAGACAACAGGGATACTTTCCTTCTGAGGATCTACTGATTATGGAAAGCACTATGTGACAGTGAACATTGTCATGATGAATCATCCAAGTCTTTTTCATGTCTGACCTCACATCAATCACTCACTTTCAGACTGGGTGCATTCAAGCACCAGAGAGCAAAACTACAGATTACCCCTTCACATTTTCATCAGTTCTTTTTATGAAAGGCTTTTCAGAGGAGGGACTTGACTGATTTTTGGGTTTCTATTTGACTGATGGGACTTGACTGACTTTTGGGTGCTAAGGCTTTAATCTCCTAAATGACATCACCGATTTTAGTCAGTCCTGAGATTTTTCATCATTTGTTATAAATATTATTTAAAATATTAAGGTTTTTTTTATATTGATTAAAATACTATCTCAATGAATAAAAATTTATCAAAACACACTAAAGTAATTAATTAAACAAACTCCATTAATACTGTTTAAATACAGTTTTTGTTTCAGAAGTAGATCCAAAAAGCTGGGCTATTTGAAGGGTTAAACTGCCAGAAAAACCTGAACTTTCATCAATTAAACAGTTTTCATAAGCTTACTAAATTTTTGTAATAATTATGGTAGTGCACTGTTGTTTAGAATTCAAATAACTCATATTTATGAAGCATAAAAACTAAGTTCAGAACTGAGTGAATTACTGTATTTGAATTTTGCAAAGTTCTCACTTGTACTAAAGCTACAAACTTAAGTGTCATGTAAAGGATAATTACTCTCATCTGCAATATAGGAAGCTAAGTGACTAGACTCACCATCTTATTTACAGATCTTCTATTGTTAAAACATTACTACTAATACTGTAATTCTGATGTAATCAAAGGTAAAGATCTGTATTACTATATCTTTTTATTTTACGCTATATATACTGTATGTGAAAGAATGAGGCACAATGAATATATCTTTCCTGCTTAAAGCAATGCTATTGTGATAAGGTCACATAAAGAAAGAAGAAATTGAAGATTAATATGCAAAAGGATGTCTCGAGAGCATAAAATGAATATTATTATTATTTAACCTCCGAATACGTTTTCAATAGTTAAGTTAAATTAATTGTTTTAAAAATAACATTAATATGTTGGCATTGTTTCAAATGCAGGTTCGGGAGCCACATATTGCTCTCGCACATAAAATGTAGAGAATTTGAATTTGTTTAAATAGACAGGTTTTTCTCTTGTTCATGGTATATAGCCTTTTTTTTTTTTTTTTTGGGCGTTCAATAAAATTTTCATGCGGTGTTCTATCATTAGAGTTTCCATTGGATTTCAACACCACACCATTGAAGCATTAACCAGGGTTCATAGCCACATTTTAGTTAAAAAAGTAAGCACCTATAAGCACTTTTCAAGCACATTTTAAGAAAAAAAAAATAAGCACCTGTCTAATTACATTATACACAACTGCATAACCTTAAAAGAAAATTAGACTTGCAATTTAAAATATGAGCAATGCAATATTTATTAAGAGAATGAGCATTACCTCAACCATGGAAAACAATTAACTTTTTTTTTAAATTTTAAATGACAGTTCAATTTACAGAATTAGTTTACAATAGAAACATTACATTAGGGAAAAAAAAAAAAAAAAAAAAAAAAAAAACTATGCAGAACTAAACTATATTACATGATTTAATGATGAAATTTCAGTTCAAAGTATAGAAAATAAATAATAATAAGCCATATTAATTGTATTCGCATGGTACCTAATAATAAATACATTTTCCACTCATATTAATATTTAAATAATTTAACTTAAATCAAAATTCCAAACATTTTCTAAATTTTCATTGCATAACAGTTTTCCCTTAACATATATTCCAAGCAAAGTAATTTAACCACTTCCCAGTTTTGCCCGAACGCCGTTCGGGTACTTGTAAATGGCACTTTTTTGATTTTCCCAAGCGGCGCTCGGGCAAAACTTTTTTCTAGTCTAATACACTGATTTGCCCGAATTTTTTGCTTGTTTAGTGTGTAATGTTTCTAACAGATGGCGCTAGTAGTCCAGTAAAGTTAGAATTGCAAAACAACTGGTTTCAAGGTTAGGTTTTACTGAATTCTTTTACGCAAATAAAGGCGCGAAATTTCTTTTCACTAGCTCCGGTGTTCTGGCTACTGCGAATACTATTTGTTTTAAATTTGGAGCTAAAATAAAAGAAGAAATGAATGATAATGAGAAGCTTATAACTGAAGATATAACTCTGATATTGACTCAGATAGTGAATCTGAAATTTCACTAAATGATTCTGGAAGTAATGACAGTTTGTTGTCTGACTTCTCTAGTGATGAAGAAACGGAAAGTATAGATAATCTAACGCAAATTTGGAACTTTTATGAACTTGATATTAATAATTCTTCTTTGGAATCGAACAGATATGTAATAACAATAAAACAATTTAAATTCTGACATCTGTTTTTGTAAAGTGTGTTTTCCAGTTCGCTTACTTGTTCGAAAAAAGCCAACTTTAAGGAAATATGTGCTTTTTACGATGAAAATAAAAATTAGCATAAATCAATAAATTCAATACTTGTAATAGTTCTGACTGCTGATTTGGGTTTATATAATGACTTTCTTCATAAAAATGTTTATCAAAAATATGCTTATTTTTTGTCATAATATGACGGAAAAAAGAATCTGTTAAGTGGTTAAGTAAAAAAAAGGAACATTTCTGAAATCAGGAGACGGGAAATTGCTTTATGCAGTCATACTTTAAGAGTAAAAGCTTAACTAACCCGCATACTAGGAAATTGCCGAATATTCTGTATAGTCGAGCGTAACTGGAAAAAGAGGAAGGGGGGAGAGATTGTAGCCGTTCTTTAGATTTCTCGGCTAAATAAATGATTTTGACATTTCGATATGTGCATCATATAAAAATAGACCAACGGAACTGAGAAACATTCCGCTTAGAAAGCACAGTAATAAGTGTGTTCTTTTAAGGGTTCATAAATAAATCTCAGACTGAACATCAAAATTAATTATCCCTGCAAAATACCGCAAACGTTATTGCACAATACCTGCGGCGTAATTCTTCCATACGTGATATTACGCAATCGGAATCGGAATCAACAGCTGCCGGTATTTGAAGAATAAAGAACGAATTAAAGGAAAAGAAAGAGACTTATTAATCTGGGGTGTTTTTGATTCTAATTTTGAACAAACTGCGTTAAATTTCCGAAACAGAATCATTCTTCGCTTGGGTTGGGTAGACCGCAAAACTTTTAGTCCTACTCAATCCAGATTGGACAGTGGAAAAAAAAAAAAAAAAAAAGGGTCCACTACTTCAATATTAGAGATTTTGCGGTGAAAGGGGAGATCCTCCCAACCTCCGTACTGTATAATGTATTGGAAAAAAAAAAAAAAATAATAATTTTGACTATTCGATTACTTTCTTTTTATTTAAGCCATTCCGAATATTATTCCTTAGAAAGCTAATCTGTGTAAAAATACAACCATTTTTGGAAGTGGAAGTTTATCTACACTTCAGCAGCTACTGCAACTATATTATTATAAATATTCATACATATGCTCATAATATAAGCATAACGATCATAATAAACACGAATATGAACTGACCACGCGGAACGAGAATGCAAATTATTAAAAATCTTGATAGAAATTCAAACGTGTGTAGTATTTGGGTGGGAGGAAAAGAATGACAAACGTACCGGAATTTCCTACGGTTTTTGCAATTCTTTGAGCAATAGAACGACGTGCACCACCTGTCTGTATTCTCGCGCGCACCATAATGCAAAGAAAGGGGGAAAAGCTATTTCCGGGAGTATGATTCACCATCTGGCGTTCCATATAAGGAAGAAAAGTTGTTTATTTAGTTTCGGTTTGGTACGGGGCAAAATGCGCGTTCATTAAAAAAAGCACTAAAAGCAAAAAATAAGCAATAAAAACAAAAAAATAAGGGTTTTAAGGAAAAAGTAAGCACCTATAAGAGCCTTTATATTTTATTTTCAAATATAAGGACTTATAAGCACTTGTAAGGACCGCTACGAACCCTGTTAACACTACACCACAGCAGTAAATATTAAAAATTGGTGGCAGCGGTGGGATAGTTCCTAGAGTAAATTTAGGAACGGACTTTTTCGCCTGTGAACTTGAGTTAACATCGTGCGTTGTTTTCCGTAAATCTCGTCGTGTGAGTGTTCCAGATCGTTGAATGGAAGTTCCAGAAAAGGGTGCAAGGACAGTTTGCATGGTGAAACCTCTTCAGAAATAAAAAAAAGTGTATTAGAAGGGGGGAAGCGTGATCTAGTGCTGCAAAATAGTGAAATTTTCAGGTAGAATACCAAAATTAGTGCCAGGAGAGTCATCGAAGGCATCTTAAAATTGGTGAGTACTATTTTTGTGATTTTGGAGAAGTTATTCCAGTTATTCGAGACTAGGTTTATTTTGGATATAGCTCAGTTTTTGGGGATCAAAGGTATTCTTGTGGTTACCTTTGTTAATTGGAATTTAACTGTTTAAATTGTATGAAGTATTAATGGTATGCTTTAGAAAAATTTAGTTTTCAAATCAGTCCAGAGTTAGAGGACAATATTTATATAGTTGAGTTAGCGCAGGAAAAGGTTGCATCTTAATTAGCATTTTTTAATATATGTGTTGTATGTACGCATAGGTATTATCATTTAGTGTTGTTGTAAGGCAATTAGTGTTCAGAACTGTTAGGGTATTATTCAGTTTTGGAGAGATAGACCTGTTGTTGTTTTTGTGTTATTGTATTTTGGGATGGGTTATTTTTCTTTAATTTTCCATAATAGGTGAGTTTATGAAGAAATTTACTAAAGCTCTGCTATTGGAGTTTGATACAAATGTGTCTCAGGCAAATAGAGTAAGAGAAATTAGGCAGACTATTCTAAATGCCGAGGACTATGAAGAAGAAGCAGCGAAAGAATGTGTGGCAAGAATTTGGGCTGTGGATGAGCCGGAAAAATAGCCGAACAAGAGAGAGTAGAACGGGAACGTGAACAAGCGAGAGCAGAGCAGGAATGCAAGGGAACATGAACAAGAGAGAGCAAAGCGGGAATGGGAATAGGAGAGAGTTTTTGAATTGGAAAAGTTAAAACTGATGAAGGTGGTTCAGACTAATAGCCTAGTTTCCACGGTTTTGACAGCTGAACAATCTAGAGATTATTCTTTATGCTATTTGAGAAACAAGCTGAAAAAGAGAACATTAATGAGATTAATTGGGCCTTGCAATTAATTCCTTTATAACCTCACGATGTAACCCAGTTAATAGTGAAAGAACCAGCAGATAAAGGGGATTATTATCAGCATGTTAAGAATTTAATCATACATAGATTCAAGCTTAGTTCTTGGGCACTAAAAACAAAATTTGAAGAACATTCTAGAAAACGGAATGTTACGGGTGGATTTAGTGTATGAATTGAGAGTGTATTTACAGAATTGGTTGGATTCAGTGGAAGTTCAAGATTTTGACAGTCTTAAGGAACTTATGCTCACTGAGCAAATTAAGTGGCCAGTCCCTCTAGAAATAAGAGAGCACTACTTAGACAATTGAGAAGAATTTAAAACAGCTTCTATTTTAGCAGAGAAATGCGACAGGTATGAGACTTTGAGAAGAGATACTAGGAAGTTAGAACAGAGAACGGGGTTAAAGAAACCATTTGAGAAAGATAGAGAGTGGTATATAAATTCCAATGGTAGTTATAATCAGAAAAGTAGTGGTCATCGAAGAATTAAATCAGAGGAGCATAGAAAAGTGGAGGCTCCTAAAAAAAAAGCAAGTTTTCAATGAAGCAGGTTTCGAGAAACAGCGGAAAATAAGGTGTTACCAATGTGGAAAGGATGGACATATCCGACCTAACTGCCCATTGCTGGAAAAGAATAAGGCTAATCTGGTGAATAATCTAGGAATGGAGAGTTTAGAAAAATGTTTTGAGCCGTATTTCAAGAAAGCAGTAATTAATGGGATAGAGAGAGAATATCTAAGAAATACTGCAGCTGGAACAGATCTGTGTGATAGTACTTGGATTAATACTAGTGACTTATTAGGGAAAACTGCATGGGTGAAACAGACTTTGGACACAGAACGTAAATGTTTAACCTTTGACGAAAGTCACCATTGAAGGTGACTTTGGTGTGGTCACCACAAAGGCAGTGGTTACACCGGTAGAGTTAGATAAAGAGTACTATTTATTAGGAAATAAAATGGCACAGTTGATTGAGGAAATTAGGGAACGACAGGTTTTCTTGAATGTTGTGGATACTCGTAGTCAAGCACATGCGTGCAGGAGTTTAGAGAGGGCAAGTGCAGAAGACTTAGATCAGAAGAAGAAAAAGAGACAGAAAGTGAAAGAGTCGTGAATAATGAGCATTCGGAAGAAAGGAAGTTAACCAGTAATACAGAGGAGGCCATTAAAATTCCAGACATCAGTTAGAAGAAAGGTCTATCCTTGCAGATGTTTCGTCATCAGAATTTTCAGAAGCACAAGCAACTGAAATTCATGATAATGTTCAACACCAAACAAAATTTATTATATCGCATACTGAAGGAACACAAGATCTGCAGAATTCAATATTCGAAAAACCCTCTTCTATCAAGACGTTTTCTTCTGAGAAATTGCTTCCAAATAGCGTTGCTATAAAAGTGATGTTCAATTATAATGCTGAATCAAATGCATATGCTATGTGGCATGCAATGTATAAGGAGACATTACCAGTCATTGGCGAGTTTTCTTTGGGTGAACTGACAAAACATAAAGTCAGGAAAAAGAAATTGGGTCCTCATCCAAATACAGTTGAATTGTATTTTGCTTTTGCTGATCAAACACCTCTGCTTCCTGGTGCCTTCACTAACTATCTACAAGCCCTTCCTGTTCATCTTCTGAGTGATGGATGTAATAGAAATATGACTCTATTTCTTGTCCTGAAGAGATAAAATTGCAATTTAAAAGAAAATTTGAAAAGAATAGATGTTTCTAGTCACACAGCATTGCTACTGTTTACTCAGCTTTTGGAAGCTTTAGTACACTTGCTTCAAAATGGTATTACTCATTGGGATTTACAGACTGACAAAATTTTATTACATTTCCAGTATGGACCCTCCTTTCCTAGACTTGCAATAACTGACTTTGGGTTCTGTCATGAAGGCCTCTATTTGGTCTACAATTCATACTATTCTGAGAAAGGTAAAAATACAGCATTAATGGCACCAGAAGTTGTAAATGCTGAAGCATGTTCCTTCTCAGTGATTGATTATTCGAGATTAGATCTATGGACAGCAGGAACTTTAGCATATGAAATACATGGAGGAGCCAATCCTTTTTGTTCTGTTAACTGTTGTTTGAAAAATGATTTTTGTAGCATTTTGGAATTATATTTTTGTAGATTCAAAATTGTTTGCATCATGTGTTTTATTTTCAAAATGGTTAGAATTAAATGTTTTATCTTAAGTATTAGCATTTTGTAAAATTTGAGGAATGTACTTTGTATGAGGCAGACATTAGGAGTAGTTTAAATCTTTTTGTTGTAATTTTGTGTTTATGTTATCTAGAAACAAGTGCGGGGTAATGTAACTGGCTTCCTTATTATCACTTAAATGGTTACCACTTGTGTTTTGAAAGCAATCAAAAGTATTTAGAATTTTTCCTTCTACAGTCAAGAAAAATTCCTTTATGAGGGGAGGAGTTGCGATAAGGTCAAATAAAGAAAGAAGAAACTGAAGATTAATATGGACAAGGATGTCTCGAGAGCATAAAATGAATATTATATTATTATACTTCCAAATACATTTTCAATAGTTGTTAAGTTGAATTAATTGTTTTAAAAATAATACTAATATGTTGGCATTGTTTCAAACACAGGCTCAAGAGCCGCATATTGCACTTGCACGTAAAATGAATACAATTTGAATTTGTTTAAATAGATAGGTTTTTCTCTTGATGGTATGTAGCCATTTTTTCAATAAAATATTTATGCTGTGTTCCATTATTAGAGTTTTCATTGGAGTTCAACACCACACCATTGAAGCCTTAACACTACACACTATCATAGCAAAATATACATGGCCACTATCATAGCAAAATATACATGGCATCAGTTGGGAAATCTAGAAGTCAGGAATATATTTACTGGTATACAGGGGATTACTTTTCCTTATTTTCTGAAATTGAGTAATGACCCACGGCAAAAATTGATGATTTAAAAGATAAACATGTACTTATATTTTCAATCAACTTACTTCGGAATGCCTGTAGAGGCAGTAAAATTTTGCAGTATTTCCCTCCATTCTGCAAACAGGCCCAAGTTTTCTGGTCGGTCGACAGTATATATATGATTAACATCTTTATATTTAGGCTGCAACAAAAATATGATCATGTTTTACATTCTTGAATATATATTACACAACTATTATGATGGGGAGGGAAGTCACTGCATTTAAAGCAAAATTAAAATCGTTTGGGAAAATACAGCAGAAAAATTTCGCAAATAGTTACTGTCAAAATTTAAACAGTTCAGTCAGTTATCAGGAATAATTAGTAATTTATTTCTGCAAAAAAGCCTTAATTTTTAAGCATTTTTTCAGACATAACACTGTATAAACTAGAACATAGTAATTTTTAGTAAATTACTATGCATTTACTATATTATTAAACAAATAAAAGTGCTGGTTAACTACCTATCCAAAGCTTTTTACAGCATTTCATTTCAAAGAAATTTTAACAATTGCATCAAAAAGCTTTCAAAATAAATCATAAAAATTGTGAAATTTCAAACAATTTTTTTAAATTCATATTTGTTTTTACTAGTCTACAAATTATCTTCCTTAGAATTATGCAACATATTAGGTAAGAATGTCGATGGTGAGATTATTTGCTTAGAGTTATAAAATTATCTTCAGATTAAAAAGCCAATAAAAATTGAAATTTCAATTTGGAAGCAGTTATTAATGAATACACAGAATGGATCTTACAGAATTAACTGTTTTATCAGCAGCTAATGGTTCATCTCGTAAACTTTCATCTTCTATTAGGTGACTAGCAGCAACAACTTTCAATCCATCAACTCCTTTTTCCAGCCAATATTTTACTATTTCCTGAAAAGTTACAAAGTCATACATCAGATATCTATCTTTTTTTAAATATTTGTATGTCGTCTCTCAATTGCAAACCAGAGGAAACCTTTACATGGATATAGCTCTAAGATTAATCCCTGTTATAAATTCAAAATTACATTAAAAATTATGCAGACTACAAGTGCATAATGTAATGTTTAAGTACTGAATTTTGTTAAAATAGTAAATAACAGAATACTTACTCTTAATTCTTGCCTTACTAATTCATTTCTCAAATTGAGATCTGGCTTATCTGGGCCAAAAGTATGAAGGTAAAACTGGCCTCTGTCTTTATTCCACGTCCAAGCAGAATCACCTTCAACACTCAGCTGCAAGATCATTTTTAAATTATATCAAAATTTTAGTTTTATAAATTAGAAAACTTTGTTTTAAAAACATTTAATTACTTTTATGAGCCTACATATGTATTATAAGGACTAAAAATTAAAAGCTATTTATTTACAGATTTACACAAATATGTCACCAAAAATTAATAAATCTGAAGGCAGTTAAAAGTATTTCTTCAAGGATTGCAAAAAATTTGATGGATATATAGCAAAATACTTTTTACATACAATTCAGCAGAACTGTATTTCACATTCAATTCTACTAATGATGTAAATTATGAAGATGCTACTTGATAAAAATGTTCAATAAAATAAAAATATTCAAAAAAAAACTTGAAAAAAAAAAAAAAAAAAAAAAAAAGAGAGAGAGAAAGGTTTTAGATTTTAAATTACATCCAAAGGGACCTTTTTTTTTAACATTTTATTTATTAAATATCATGTTCTTTGCACTTAAACCAAAAAATTCAGTTCAAGAGCAATATTGCAAAATAATTTTAAATTGAGCATATCTTTAGAATTTCCGATCACAGTCTCACGCACTTCAGATAAAAGTGTTTTTTCTGTACATGGTTGCCACTGCTCGCATTGAAATCCTCGAATTTGTTAATCAAAAATTTGTTAAAGTTTTAAAAATATGGAATCGACAATAAAACAAATTCTAAATTTCAAATTTGGGCTTCCAGATGCCCATCCCAGTAGGATTCTGTCCTTCAAAATTTGATGGCTCTAGGTACCATTGTTTTATCACAATGCAAGAAACAAACATACAGATTCTTCATTATTTAATTTTTTCAAATATAATACAAGGTGATAATATTTGGTGGCAACAGTTTGAAAAGTGAAACAAACATTCAGAGAGATTTGATGCAAAATCTCAAAACGAAAACAATAGTCCCTCAGGGACAAAGTTCCTTTGGACTAATAATAAAAAGAAGGAAGATTACTTTTGGTAAGATTATATGCAAGTTACACAAAAAAATGTCTCTTGTACTTGAGATTTTGTCACAAGGATTTCAGCAAAGCAGTGAGACCCAACATTATGACACATTTTCCTAATTTTAACATCATGGATCTTAGCATTCCAAATCATACATAAAGCACAAATACTTTATAAAAAAAATCATTTGACATCTTCAAAAAGTATAATAAAAACTTAAGTCCTTCCACAAATGATTGTCACAACACAAAGTACTACAAAATTACCCAGTTATTGGGAGGAACATGCTCGTTATTTGCTGGTGATTCAGCCCAAACATAAAAATCACTGTACGGTTGCTGGCCATCTACACTGGCAGCAAACCAAGGATGCTTATCACTGGAGTGGTTCGGGTTAAAATCAATAACAAGCTTTATATCTATAACAAAAAAAAAAAAAAAAAAAAAAAAAAACAAAAAAAAAATAAATAAATAAATAAATAAAAATAAAAACTATGAGAGGAAAATATTACATTTAAATATAATACACAAAGCAGAGACAAACTTTCAGATTTAAATATAATTCAAATAAAAGAGATTAGTTAAAGAACAATAAATTTAAATGACCAAATACAACAGCTGTTATCTAAACATATACGAATCCGAGAAGGAACTTTGCTTGCATGTCCACCTCAGTTACATCAGTTTAAAAATATACCGTAATTTCCGGAAGAAACGCCGCGGCGTTTACGTGTTTATAACTTAAATTTTCAGCGGGTGCGGCGTTTAGGTGCACTAAAAATAAAATATTTCCTATGATGGTCATTGTACATAGTTTGGATGGCCTTGTCATTGTGCATAGACTGGTGCTGTGTAATGGATTTTTCTTGGCATTCTGCCAAATACAGATCCCATCAGTTAGGGTACAAGTACTTGTTGGATAGTTTTTAATTAGGGAGCGGAAAATTTTTGAAAATGTCTCTAAATGGCACAGAAGCTATACATTTCTTACCTTTAATTTATTTTTGAATTATGGTTTCATTTCATGCATTTTTCTTACCTGGTATGTCATATATCAGGACTTACGTTGAGTTTTTGCATCTATACGGCCCACGACGATGTCACGCGCAATTTAATCTATTGCGGCGTTTCTGTGTAATTTTAATTTTTTCCCCGCCATTTTTCTCAAGTGCGGCGTTTACACTGATGCAGCCTTTCTTCCAGAAATTACGGTAGTAAGATTTTGCAGAATTCCTAACCCTCACAGCTAATGATCATCAATTCTTGAAAAAATTTCAATAGCTATAATTTTTTGAGAATGAGTACTCACACAACAATTTTAATTACTTTTGAAAAGCATTAGGATTATGTTGATTGTTTCCCCCAAAAATACTGAACTGCATGTTTGCCATGTTCACTGCCATGAAAATTCAAGATGTCACAGTATTTCATAGTTCAAATTTGAGAAATACTATTGCTGACTACTAGGATCTATACTCATACTGCTAAAATTTAACCTCCTCCAGAAGTGTAAAAGCAAGAATAGCAGTGATGGTATTTGATACTGGTGAGCTTGGGAAATAAGGAATGAAATGAAATTTCAAATTAAAGCCGCAAAAAATTTAATTAATAACCATAATAAAGCTCCTGTATACAGAAAATGATCCATGAAAATCTTGCTGTTTATATGGAAAAGCATGTATTGCAAATGAAATTAAACCTTAACATGTTAAAAATAACAGAATATCTGCAACCTGAAGTGACTAGAGATTTTACTACATTGATATTTCTGAAGCCTGCCTGTTTTCAAACATTTTTTGGGTAAAGTGCAGAATCCCCCACTTATATGGCGCTTATTGATGTGTACATGGACAAAGGGAGTGCACAATGCCAAATTTGTGCAATCCTCTGATGTTTTTTTTAAGTGAAAATAGGTCAATGTGTACATGGATACAGAATTTGTGCAATTCTTTGATTTGTTATTTTCAAGTTGGCGATTTTGTGAAACCTGCGAATGTGATTCTGCACTTTCCGCCATTTTTTAATGTCGTTATTTTATATTTATTTAACTAATTACTTACCAAGTCAAAAATTTAAAGATTCAAATTTAACCTGCTAGTTTTCAATTAACATTTTTATCTGGGGAGGAGGCTTGTCAGCAGGTATGCTATGAATTGTTTCTGAAATGGAAGGCTTGAACCTTACTAGATAGTTAATCTTTTTTACATTTATTCCATAATTATAACTTCTAATTTATTCTTAAAGGTTTATGCTAAAGATACCAGAAATTCTTTAAATATACATTCTGGATATATAGATAAAATTAAAATGTAGCTTAGACAGATGATACCATCTTTTTCTGAAAATAAGACATCCTCCGAAAATAAGCCCTATCGTGATTTTCGGAACTTTTTGTAAAATAAGACATCCTCCGAAAATAAGCCCTATCTTGATTTTCCGAACTTTTTGTAAAATAAGACATCCCTCGAAAATAATCCCTAGTTAAAATAATGTGACAAAAAGAATTCATTAAAAAATGCTGCTGATTTATTAAATATAAGTAATAATATGTTTAGCTTTCCTAATACTTGTATTTCAGAGAAATGTGTGAAACAAAATATTTTGAGAAATTAATTGTTTACCTCTACAGTTCGTTTCAAATTAATTCTTAGAATTTATCTTAACCAGTTCACCGTTTGCCCCAAGAGAGATACGTTCACAGGAAAGGCATCGTCATCCGTTAGCGTCGGCAGACTCTCGTCGGAGTGAAATTTGGGCTGAACCGAAACCCTCAAGACACATATGACGCAGCGACGATAGCTATATCGCAAGACATGAGAGATTCGGACCAATGATTCAACAGGAAATGGATTTGGAAGAAAATCAGAATATAATTCAGAATTTTATTTATGACAATGTTCCAAAAGAAGATGACATGACTGTAATTGAATAAATTTAAATTTCTGTATTCTGTGTAAAATAAATATTAAATAAAAATATATAAATATACTTTTATTTTTTCCCTCCCCCGAAAATAAGCCCTAGCGCGTATTTTGGACCAAAAAAGAAAGTAAGACAGTGTCTTATTTTCGGAAAAAGACGGTACAAATATACCTCACTTAAATAATCTAATCCAGAGCTTCTTAAACTGTATGTTGCGGGACCTGCAGCAGCGGTTCGTCATAAATTTTAGCAGTTTTGACATTTCTTTAAATTATTATAATAATTTTACAATTACCAAATATTTTTACAAAATGTATCTGAAAATAAATAAACATAAGAGAATACAGACAAAGAAAAAACAAAAACGTTTTGACACATTCTTTTTATAATAAATGTTCATTTTACTTGCTTTGCACGTGACACTCTCATTTCGCCTGTTACTTATTTAAAACTTTCACATTGTTCCATGTCTTAAAATTAAAAATTTAAGTTAATGACCTAAAACTGCAATAGTATTATATTACAGTACAAGTAAAAAAAAAAAAAAAAAAAAAAAGAGAGAGAGTTTCACTCACTTGTGTGTCAGATTTGCGCAATGTTTATGGTGCCCCACAAAACTTCTGTAAATATAATGGGGGTCCCCCCCAAAAAAAATGTCAGTGATAAAAAGGGGTTGCAACTGAAAAAAGTTTAAGGAGCCCTGATCTAATCGATATGTATATCAAGGTACCTAAAGTTTGAGGC
Source organism: Stegodyphus dumicola (assembly GCF_044657685.1). Classification (NCBI taxonomy): domain Eukaryota; kingdom Metazoa; phylum Arthropoda; class Arachnida; order Araneae; family Eresidae; genus Stegodyphus; species Stegodyphus dumicola. The sequence goes on along the minus strand of NC_140771.1, from coordinate 68,121,583 downwards.
ATTTAACTCTCTTGCATTTTTAATACAGTCAAAAGTCTTTAATCTGGACATCCATAATCCGGAATGATCTATAATCTGGACCTCAAAGCTACAAACTTTCTGCGCATGCATAAACGTATAATGCTTTTACGTATGTGCATATGCGTTTATGCACATGCATAATTCGTTTACGCATGCACATTTACTGTATAAAGGACAGTATGAGCTAAGCTAAAATTATCTATTTCAGGTAATGTTACAGATTGCGTTGTTCCTTAATCTTCTAATTGGATCTGGCTTATTGTTTTTTGCAGACTGTTAAAGCAATTTATAAAAGTAAGCTAACTTTCGATTATGTCAAAAAGAATATCCGATTCTGGAGCTGCCAAAGGATATACAAAGCGAAAGCATGTTTCAATGTCCATCAAACAAAAAGTGGAATTGCCGAAAAAGGTGAATAAAGGCATATCCTTTGTTTGTCTAACCATTCCAAAATCTGTTTATCAATATTTCAAGCTGCTCTATGGGGGGGATATCGCCGCGTGCAATGAACTGGAAGTTGATCTGCCAGCACTATTCTTATCTTCAGGCCAGATGTTTTTATTTCATTCGGCTTATAATTCCTTACTAAATGTAGTATTTCATCTCGATGTACTCAGTGTTTGATATGATTTAAATTAGTCGGCATTATAAATATCACGTATACACATAAAATAGTTTTCTGGTTGCAATTTTCTAATTTCAACTATGTGTAATGTATGCTTTACGCATGCGCGCATTGAAAGAAATGTTTAAAAAAGTAAACAAATAATTATTAAGCTTTTTTATGTAAATTTTGATATCCTTTAGATCATAATTGGGCTGATCTTTGGAATATGGTAACTGGTAGTTTGGCGACATTTTGGAGGCGATAAAGGTTACTACCTAGGACATTGGTAATAATGTGAGAAGTACTCAGTTCCGATTACGCATTATTTTGTGTGAGGGAAATGAGAGATCATGAGATATGTCATGTGACATTAATGGACGAATTACAGTTCTTTAATCGGAAAAGGGGGGAAATCTAAAAAAAATCTGGAAATTTTGTATTTAGCTTTATTCTGCGTTGTGTGAAACAGGGTATATATACGTTTGAGTGGAAATAAATGTGCATGAAATAATTTAAATATTTGTAACCATTTGTAATGTTAGCGGTATGAATTTGTTGATGATGTTTATAATATAATAGATAATTTAGAGGTAAAAGTTTTTGGATATTTTATTTATTTTATACGTGGAAATGTTCATCTTTGGAAAGGGTATATCCTTTTTCCCAATCAGATAATTTCATATATGTTCTTTTTACCGGATTTAAAGATTCACAAAATTTTCCTACATTTTCGTGAAATTTTTCTAATTTATGAGAAAAAAGCAGTGTATATGAATATAGTGAAGAGTGTGCGCAATGCCATTTTTGTGCAATTCTGGGATGTTTTTTTAAGTAAAAATAAGTCGACTTGTACATGGTTTAGTGATATTTTAATTAAATGATAGTTATTTTGTGAATTTTATGTTTGTAGGAATTTGGTATACGTTTCAGTTGAAGTAAACGTGCATGGAAATAATTTAAATATTTGACACTAAGTATTTGTAACCATTTGTAATGTTTGCTATGAAGTCATTGGTGACGTTTATAATATAATAGATAATTTAGAGGTAAAAGTTTTTGGTTTGATCTTTGGATTATGGTAACTTGGCGATTTCTTAAAGAAAATTTAGCGACCAACTCTGCTACAGCAACCCTCTATTTTTTTTTTCCGCCGCCATTTTGTCTTCACAAAGTAAAGACATGTTTCTTTTCTTTTTATTTACTGAACACTTTTTTCCAACAATCTACTAGCCAAATTACACTTATACTAGAAATTTTATCTAACAAAACTGCTTAATCATGACAAATATTCACTGCAAAATTGGGAAAAAGTGCACAATCGCAAACTCCTTGCGCGTTTTTCACAATAACACATACACAAAAACCATGTACACGTCGACTTATTTTTACTTAAAAAGCATCCCAGAATTGCACAAAAATGGCATTGCGCACACTCTTCACTATATCCATGTACACTGCTTTTTTCTCATAAATTAGAAAAATTTCACGAAAATGCATGACAATTTTCTGAATCTTTAAACCCGATAAAAAGAACATATATGAAATTACCTTATCGCGAAAAAGTATACACCCTTTCCAAAGATGAACATTTCCACGTATAAAATAAATAAAATACCTAAAAACTTTTACCTCTAAATTATCTATTATATTATAAACGTCACCAACGAATTCATACCACAAACATTACAAATACTTAGTGTCAAATATTTAAATTATTTCCATGCACGTTTACTTCAATTAAAATGTATACCAAATTCCTACAAACATAAAATTCACAAAATAACTATCATTTAATTAAAATATCACTAAACCATGTACACGTCGACTTATTTTTACTTAAAAAAAATCCCAGAATTGCACACACTCTTCACTATATCCATGTACACTGCTTTTTTCTGATAAATTAGAAAAATTTCACGAAAATGTATGACAATTTTCTGAATCTTTAAACCTGGTAAAAAGAACATATATGAAATTACCTTATCGCCAAAAAGTATATACCCTTTCGAAATAAGAACATTTCCACGTATAAAATAAATAAAATATCCAAAAACTTTTACCTCTAAATTACCTATTATGTTATAAACGTCACCAACGAATTCATACCGCAAACATTACAAATACTTAGTGTCAAATATTTAAATTATTTCCATGCACGTTTACTTCAACTAAAACGTATACCAAATTCCTACAAACATAAAATTCACAAAATAACTATCATTTAATTAAAATATCATTAAACCATGTACACGTCGACTTATTTTTACTTAAAAAAACATCCCAGAATTGCACAAAAATGGCATTGCGCACACTCTTCACTATATCCATGTACACTGCTTTTTTCTCATAAATTAGAAAAATTTCACGAAAATGCATGAAAATACTCACCGTATACTACTCAAACATATTCCAAAATACTACAAACATATAACTCACAAAATCACGATCATTAAATTAAAATATAATTAAATTAAAAAACACTACTTCAAATATAAATAAGCACATACATTAAATTAATAAAAATTAGATTACAATCCTAATTACTTTAAACTAAATCACTGCTAATAACAATTTTCAAATAATACCATTTTAATTTATTTACTCCTTACATTTAGAACAATGCATAAAAATAATATCCTCAAATGATTAAAAATACTATACTAACTTACCTAATCTTCTTCAGAATCTTCATTATGTCGCTGCAGTACAACTGCTAATTTCTAAATCCTAAATCCAGTACTCAACTGGAAGTCTATTCACCAAGTAATAAGAAATTATTAAAATTTCACCTATACTCAAACTACTTTCAGCAAACCACGTACCCTTCCTTACACTCCTTTTCACAAAATGTCCATTTTCACCATATTTCTTGCACCGCCATTTAAACTTGTAATATCCTTCCTTTCACACAATCTCAACTTATTATTACAGTCAAAAGTCGTTAATTCGGACACCCATAATTCGGAATGATCTATAATCCGGACATCAAAACTAAAAACTTTCTGCGCATGCGCCGCGTTGACACATGCGCAGAGGCTTTCACGCATGCGCGTAAGACCTTTTACGACTGCGCATATGAGTGTGCGCAAGTGCAGAATACGTTTTCGCGTGCGCATTTTATGTATAATGGACGTATAAGCTAAATAATTATCTATTTCAGTTAATGTTGAGATTGCGTTGTTCCTTAATTTTCGAATTGCATCCGGCTTATTATTTTTTGCAGACTGTAAGAGCAATTTTATAAAAGTAAGCTTAAACTTTCGATTATATCAAATAGAATTTCCGATATATATTTGTTAATATGTAAAGGATCTAAAGCGAAAGTATGTTTTGAAATCCGAAATCTGTTTATCAATTTCACGCTGCTCGGCGGCGGGCGCGTAATGAATTGGAAGTTGATTTGTCAGCACTATCCTTATCTTCAGCGCAGATGTTTTTATTTTATTTGGCTTATAATTCCTTACCAAATGTAGTATTTCATCTTGATATGCTTCGTCTTTAATATGATTTAAAACAAGTTCCTCGTCATTATAATTCGCTTCCGATAGCGAAGAAAAGTGACACAGGTTATTGAAAACAAAAAAATTTCGATTGACAAATTAGTCGGTGTTCTTGACACAGCAATTATAGGACTTGAACGGCGGAACTTTGTAACTGAACAAGAAATTATGTCTGTTTAATAGAATTAAAGAGAAAGTATTATCACATGAAACGAAGCAAAACTTAAACAACTTACGTTGAAAGAAATGTTTAATAAAGTAAACAAATAAATATTAAGCTTTTCCTTTTTGCAAATTTTGATACCCTTTAGATCATAATTGTTCTTTATTTCATAAATTACGGTTTCATATTTTTAATTTTAGAATTTCTGCATGCCATCTTACGAGATTTAAACTGATGATCTATAATCCGGAAAAATCGATAATCCGGAATCGCCGAAGTCCCGACAAGTCCGGATTAACGACTTTTGACTGTATTATCAGATAAACACATTAAAAATTTACAATTCACTTTACATAGCGCCATGCAATCCGAAAATTAATCAACACTATTTCACACAACACACAATGAAGGTTTTCCAAATTAACCCCCTTTTCCGATTAAAGAACTGTAATTCGTCCATTAATGTCACGTTTCACACAACACAGAATATTGCTAAATACGAAATTTCCAGATTTCCCCCCTTTTCCGATTAAACAACTGTAATTCGTCCATTAATGTCACATGACATATCTCATGATCTCTCATTTCCCTCACACAAAATAATGCGTAATCGGAACTGAGTGCTTCTCACATTATTACCAAAGTCCTAGGTAGTAACCTTTATCGCCTCCAAAATGTCGCCAAACTACCAGTTACCATATTCCAAACATCAGCCAGTTTTTGGATATTTTATTTATTTTATACCTGGAAATGTTCATCTTTGGAAAGGGTATATACTTTTTCGTGATCAGGTAATTTCATATATGTTCTTTTTACCGGGTTTAAAGATTCAAAAAATTTTCATGCATTTTCGTGAAATTTTTCTAATTTATGAGAAAAAAGCAGTGTACATGGATATAGTGAAGAGTGTGCGCAATGCCATTTTTGTGCAATTCTGGGATGTTTTTTTAAGTAAAAATAAGTCGACGTGTACATCATGGTTTATGTGTATGTGCTATTCTGAAAAACGCGCAAGGAGTTTGCGATTGTGCACTTTTTCCAAATTTTGCAGTTAATATTTGTCATGATTAAGCAGTTTTGTTACATAAAATTTCTAGTATAAGTGTAATTTGGCTAGTAGATTGTTGGAAAAAGTGTTCAGTAAATAAAAAGAAAAGAAACGTCTTTACTTCGTGAAGACAAAATGGCGGCGAAAAAAAATAGAGGGTTGCTGTAGCAGAGTTGGTCGCCAAATTTTTGCCTAAAAATCGCCAAGTTACCATAATCCGAAGATCAACCCTTAATTACTCTTTATTTCATAAATTACGGTTTCATATTTTTAATTTTATAATTTCTACATGCCATCTTACCAGATTTAAACTGATGATCTATAATCCCGAAAAACCGATAATCCAGAATCGCCAAAGTCCCGACGAGTTCGGATTAAAGACTTTTGACCACATATAATGCAAAAATATTTATTTACTTAAAGCAGAGAAAGTATATAAAAATGTGCCTTTGATGGTAAATATATAACTATTTACAATTAACTTTTTTTAGATTTGATACTTTTTTTTAATGCTTCTTTGAAAAAGTATGATGTTAGAAACCTACTTAATGCATTCTTTTCAATCATGGAACTTTTCTTTGCAAGTTTCATAACTGTTTCTTTTTTAAATTTAAGACTTATTTTACAACATTTTTTGCTAACAGTGCTCTAAATATGTAAAAAATATTAAAAAAATTATGACATTTTCTGTAAAGGAGAGAAAATACAAGAAATATGCAGCTTAATATTGTGTGTTAGAGAGAGAAATTCAGTGAAAGAATTAAATTTTTTTTTTTTTTTTTGTCTAAAAATAGCTAACTAATTAAATTATTAAAAACAGATTTCACCAATCAGTTGATTTGCAATAGATTCAATTTTTAATCATGGTTTTCAGACAATATGGAAATATTTCAAGTATCAAATTATTCAAGTATAAAATTGTGATGATAAAAAAATCGGAAAAATGTTACATCAGATTAGGCAATTTCAGATAAATTTACATTTTATTTAATTCTAACAAGTAACTTTATAAATATCTTGTACTTATTGATACTGATAACACATACCTTTTTCTTTTAACTGGTTCAGAAGCTCATCTAAATCCTCCAGCGTTCCAAACCTAGAATCTACCTCTTTATGTTTCACAATAGCATCTGTGTCTGAATCAGATGTATAGAAAGCACTAAGCATAAGAGTACCAACATTCTGATCTTTGAGATAGTCCAACTTTGAAGCAAGTCCTAAATGATCACAAAATATACAACTCTTACATATACAAAAATACATTACATAAAAAAATTAAGTGTCTTTGATAAGTATTTATTAATTAACAAAAATTCTACCATTTACTTTTAAAAATAGTGAATTAGATTGACATCTCATCTAACAATTTGGAGATTATATGAGGGAGGAGAGGGAACATGATTAAGAAGTACAATCTTATAATTCCCACAAAAATTAGTTTCCAGATCTTAATATTTAAATATTGAACATTAAAATTTTGCTTATATTATACAAAGCATTTTTAACTACTAGTATTATACATATGATGCAATTCAACTGAAGTACTTCATCAGAAATAAAATTCTAAATATGAAGGATAATTCTGCATTAGGACCTTTAATGCATTAAAAAAAAATCATTTCCAGTCTATAAAACTTACTTTCACAATGAACTTTACACTCTGAAGAACATGTATTAAATATTCTAAAATATATTTATTTTTGCAGTTTTAAGAAATATATTTTATACTGATTTTGTTATAATTCATATATCACTGAAGATCGCAGACTTTTAGTGTTTACATACACTTAATTATAACACGACGTAAATATATACACATAGGTCGCTAATCGAAGGGGCACCCCAATGTCTGGAAAATGTGTTTCAGAAATCAGTTATGATTAGAGTAATATTCCTCTCCCCCTATTACAAAGCACAAAAATTTATAATTACTTACTAGATTGATTATAGCTTTTTAATAAGATCGATGCGATTTAGAATTAATCATCTTGATTATAAAAATGAAAACGATTGACTTGTATGAAGTAATAATATTTTACCTTACCTTTAAAATCGCCAATACCATCTCCATCAGAATCCTTGAATGTTTCCACATCAACCTGATACATGGCAGTTTTCTGGTACCATTTTAAGGTCGGGGCTGGTGGACATCGAGGAGCTAATAATATTATGACAATAGCGCCAACAAGCATAGCAATCCATGAGATCCAGAAGAAAATGAAGAGAAACATCCGAAGCCTCACCCAAAATGGTTCGTTAGCATATTTCAGTAGTTCCTCTTTGCCCATCCCAACAGTAGTTTGGGTAACATGAATATCAACTTTAGCTTCACCATTTTTACCATCATAACCATCTAAGTTAACAGATGTAAATTTCACTTTGTTGGGGTCAGCGGCAGTTAATTTTTCTTTAGCTGCAGCATTTTCATCCATGTTGTCGATGGGATCAGCTTCATGCTGGTCGCCATTACAAGCTGCTTGTTCATCACCTTTATCCATGATTTTCGAAGTTGAAAATACTAACAATTACTTTATTTAGTAATACAATAATAGGTACTACAAGAGGCTCTTATAGGACGAACACCTTAGAACCCCTAATTTCTAAACGTAATTTTATATCGCCACAGCGATACTAAAACTATCAAAGTAAATGTCACAGAGAAAAGCGGAAGAGTCTACGCTTCAGATTCGCTGTTACGTCATATCTGCGGTGGGACGGATAAGTTTTTATTGTTTCAAAAAGTCCTGATTTTTTGATAAGGTTTCCTTCAAGGATCAAATTACGAACAAATTTTTAGACAGGAATATAATAAATATGTTTCTAATTTAAGTTCTTGGTTAACGAATTTCTTTTTATGTTTTAAAAACTTAAAACATTAAAAAATTACTACTTTTTAACGTAACTTTTGAAAATTCTTTTAGTTTTAATGAGCATTAATTTTTAATTAATTTGAGCATAACTTTTATATAAAAAAAATAAACACAGATTACTGTTATTTTCAGTAAAAAAATCTGAAAGCTTTCAAATTTATTATTACACCCAAAGGGGCGTTTTTTTTCATGGGGGGGGGGATTCAAAACGGGATTTGAAAAATGAAACAGGCATTCAAATTCATTCAACGCAAAGTACTGTTAGCTATTGTAACGTTTTTGTGTTGCAATGCTACCAATATAACACCAGTAAGAAATATTAAGAAACCTTGCGCATAAAATATCCGTGCTTGAAGATGCAATGTTAATGTTAATGGAACGCTTTGAAATTGTTGAGTTTGTTAATAAAAAATTCGTCAAAGTTTTTCAAAATATGAAACATATAATAAAACAAGTTCCAAATTCCAAATTTAGGCTTCCAGATGACAACTTTGAGCGGAGGATTATGTTATTCAAAATTTCATGTCTCTAAATACCATTTTTTTTTTTTTTTTTTTTTTTTTTTCCACAAGAGAGAAACATATACCTACATTCATGTAGGTATGTTTCTCTCATTCATACCTACATTTAATTTCTTTAAATATAATGCAAGGCTGTCATATTTGGTGGCAACAATTTGAAAAGTGATTCAGACTTTTACTGTGAACCGCTTATTCACAAAGCCTACAGACCGTTTCTTCTGCTGTTTGCTCCGATTGGTTAAAAGAGGTAGGGTTACAGAATCTAATGCTTGGCGACTTTTGGTTCATCGCCTTTACAATTTGTATCTGAGCGTCCTGTACCAAAAAGTGAGCATACCCCACCGGAGAAACCGCAGCCCAGTGGTAATGAGCGCGAGAATAATTCATAGACTTCTAGGTCGCCAGTTCTATCCCCACTCGTAGCTTTCATAAACTCTGCTCTATACGGATTTATTTTTATTTTAACTTTATTGAATGACTTTGTCATTATTTGTCTTTTCGCCTTCGGGTACGGTGTTAAAAATTAAACTCCTTTATTTTCTCTATTTTTGTTAATGTTAATTTTTCTTATTTTTATTTACTAGTTTGTACTCTTTGTAGTAGATACCAGTAAGCAAGATTACGATCCAAGATCCCGAAAAGCGTTTCAATAGATATAGCGCAAAATGGAATAAAATATAATTTTAGTTATACTTACTCGTAAAAAGAATAGGTATCCGACACCCTTAAATGTTTACTGAATGTTTTCATTTGGTTAATTTTTTAATATTCCTTTATTTGTATAAATTAATGCGCTATGAAAATTTACACAATAGACTCTTCTTAAGTGAAATAACGCAAAAGTGCATATGCTGTCTCGATATAAACACCTTTTCTTGTAAAACAATTACGTACTTTAAAAAGTTTAAATTCAAATACAAATAAACTATTAATACGATCAGTAGGTTATTTAAGATATATTCTACACAATTCCTCTAAGCTTTCATTCATAAACTAAAAAAATATTGAATGAAATAAACGCTTGTTGTTTTCGTTTGTTTGGCGTTAATTACCACGCCTACAGGGCGATAACTCGCCATTCCAAATATGACCGCCAAGCAGATGTTTCCTCCAATGAGAGCAGCCCGTAGCGAAATTGTCTGTAGGCTTTGTGAATATGCCTGTGAACCAGCACAAAATGCTAAAACGAAATTAATAGTTCTTCCGGTCTAGTTTCTATTTAGGCTAAAAAATCATTTATGAATTAGATAACTACTTGAACTAAATGCCACAGATTTTGTTTTGTACCTTATTATTTAGCTGAACTACGACTTTTAGCTTATTTTACACAATCTATATAATGAAAAATGAGATACATTCTGCATGGAAGAAGAGGAAGAGTATAGTCACAAGTGTTATGAAAAAAAAAAAAAAAAAATGTCCGCATATTCTGTTTTCGCTAAAATTAATCGATTTTCCGAATTCAGAAATTTACAGCTATTGCGGAAAATTAAACAATACCACCTGGAGGTAATTTCTCCTTCTTTAACTTCAACGAGAGGGGTCTTTTCTTGTTCAAGGAGAAACATTTTAACAATATTTGATTTAAAATAATGCCAAATAGTACGGATTATGTAATAGGTTGTGTAGAAATTAAGAAAACAATTAACTATAAAATATCAGCTCAAATGTTTGCAGAAAATCACTTGAGATTTATGAATTTTCGGTACTTACGTATTATTGCAAGCCTTTTGGTGCAGAGGCGCGAATTTTATGGAAGAAAAAGAAGAATTACTTTTACTGTAAAAAAATTGTGTATTATATACATACATATTTTACATTTCAACTATATATTTTCCTCAAAACACTCGCTAAACCTAGTTACAAACGGGTTTTACTTTTTGTTGTGGTGGAAATTTTATAACGATCTCTTTTAGAAAAGATTCGAACCGTTATTCCTTTAGCAATTTTGCGGCAAAATACTATAATCCCGCAGAAATTTCGCCTCTGTTTCTTCTATTATAGGAAAATTCCACAAGCATGAATTTTAAAATTGTGTTTAAGATAAAATAATAATAATAATTTTCCTATAAAAGCCGTTGAAAGTTGCAACGCAGCAAACAGAACGCATACGAAAATGGCGTTGTTGGAAACCGAATAATTGCCATGGTTGCCTGAATATTTGTTATGCGAGTGGATAACAGAGTTGACATGTGGCTCCAAAAATCCTTACCATTCTGAAGCTTTGGCGATTTCTACTAAAATAGTTGCAATAATATATAAGTACCAATTTTTTATGATGCACAGTGCTTACTAATAATAATAATGCATTATTATATTAAAAATACTAAATCCATACCAATCAGTTTATAAATATTCCACAAACTTTGAATAACGTTTCCGAACTTTTAAGTATAAGCATAATAATATATAAATGTATAGTCATAGTTTATGAATAGCGGTTAAAAATTATGAATTAATAAAGTTCGTGAGAGATCTGCTAAACTGCAAAAACACACAAATACAAGGCTAATTTTTTCTTATATCATGCGGTGGCCCGTAAATGCACGGTCGTAAAATGCTCTGGAATTTCGTAGATATTCATAAAAATGTTCAGATAATTTCTGATAAGTTGAAATAATATCCCCAAAAGTCTGCATTCACTGATGAAAGCTTCGGGTTTGATATTGTTGCGTGCATACGGGTTCATAGTAGATTGAATGCCATTGAATCTCTGATAATAGGTTAATGAGAGAAGAAAAGTTGAAAGAGCTCAAGTTAGGAGTGAAAAAGCAACAGTCCCATGTTTAGTAAAGTATTGCAAGAAAGTGAAGCGGCGGTACATGCAAGCTACGTCTTGTCCGAGTTGATATCTAAGCATTCAAAGCCTTTTACTGACGGTGATTTCATCAAGGAATGCCTAATGAAAGCTGGAGAAATTGTTTGTCCTGGAAATGTGAAGGCTTTTCAATCAATTTCATTGTCTCGAAATACAGTTGCGGAAAGAGTTACTGATTTAGCCGCGAATTTAAGTGATCAGATCAAAGCAAAATCATCTAGTTTCGAAAGTTTCTCCACTGCCTGTGACGAGAGCACGGACATTAGTGGCAAAGCTCAATTAGCAGTGTTTCTTCGTTCTTGTGACAAGAATTTTAACATTTTTGAGGAATTACTGGAACTAATTCCGATGCCTGGTACTACCACAGGAGAAGATATATTTACTTGTGTTTTTGGACTTCTGCAGAAATACAATCTACCTTTGGCAAAATTAAATTCTGTAGCTACAGATGACGCTCCATCAATGACCGGGAAAAACAAGGGCTTCGTAGCATTACTAAGAAAAAAACTTAGTGAAATTCACGGTTCATACATTTATCATATGCATTGTATTATACATCAAGAAGTTCTATGGCACGAAAGTAATAAATATGGAGAACGTTTTCTCATACATAAAAAAAGTTATAAATTTTATAAGATCTCGAGGTTTAAATCAGCGTCAATTCACTGCTTTCTTAAGTGAGTTAGATAGTGAATATTCGGGTTTGTCCTACTATACCGAGGTACGTTGGTTATCTTGCTCCAAGATTCTCAAACAATTCTGGGATTTGAAAGAAGAAATATGTTAGTTTTTAAAAACGAAAAATCAAGACGTAAGTTTGTTTTACGATCCAATATGGATACAAGATTTATCTTTCTTGGTTGATATAACCAAACACTTAACCAATTTAAATTCATCGTTACAAGGAAAAGATCATATCATTACGAACATGTTTGACATAATTAAAGCATTTAAATGTCAACTAGTTCTTTGGGAAAAACAACTTAAAAATGAAGATTTGACGCACTTCCCGACGTGCAGCATGAACAAATCAAGTTTAGATGATACTTGTTCGTATCGAAAATACGCAGAAAAAATTGCAAATTTAACAACTGAATTTGAAACGAGGTTTAATGATTTTAGTTCCCTTGAAGACAAATTTTTTTTGTTTTCTTCGATTTTCTCAGTACCCAGCCATATGCAAATGGAGGTGATCGAGATTCAATGCAACTCAAATTTGAAAACAAAATTCATTGAAGTGGGCGTGCCTGAATTTTACAAATATTTACCAGCCAGGTTTGAAAATACTCGAAAATTCGCATATGAAATTATTTCCATGTTTGGTAGCACTTATCGGTGTGAGCAGTTAACTCAGTCATGAAAGGTAATAAGTCTCCTATTAGAAACCGTATTAATGATGCTCACCTTGGGTCAGCGTTGAAAGTTATCACTGCAAACAAAATTTCTCCCGAAATAGGAAAGATAATAGCAGAGAAGAGATGTCAAGTATCAGGATGTAAACATTAAATTTTTCTTGTTCTTTTCTATATAAATATATATATGTATATGTTTATTATTGTATTATTCGAAATAAATCTACGTTTCTATGAATATTGATTTTTTTTTTTTTTTTTTTTTTTTGCGGCCCGCCTAAAGTTAAACCTTGTTCGTTTGGCCCAAGTGTACCTATGAGTTTGACATCCCTGATCTAAATAGATCAAATGCCCTGAATTTTTAGAATTGTAAGTAATAAGGAGTTTTTGGTTAAAGATTTAAAATTTTCATAATAATTTCAGATCTTTATTAAGAAAGTAGCACAACTGGGGTGCAAAGCGCATTAAAAAAGAAAAGACTTATTTTTTACCTGAAATTTTTCTACCAGTACAATTATAACTAGAAATAATAGGAAATGACACCATGTATTATAGGGAGAAAAAGGGGAGTAAATGTTTATTTAGGCAACTTCATGCTACTTACTTTTTATTACAGTAAATCCCTTTGAGAAAAAAACAACTTAGTACAAATGTATAAGGCCTTACAGCTGGGAAGAAATGAAAGTACTTTTTTTTATTCTAGTTTATTTTTTATAGAGTTATCAGATGCATTTTCCCCTGTATACGTACAACTATATTTCTAGAAATTTTATTTCTTTGACAGAATTAAACATAGAATAAAATGAAAATAATATATTAGTAAATATCTATAAAAAATAGTTATCTGGAATTTTATTTGACTACAAATTGTACATACTTCCTTCTTACAGTTTAAAAATTAATGTAACAAACACGTCTGTTTCAATTAAAATAAGATTAGAAAATTTCAAGATATTGATTTTAAAATAGAAACGAAAGTAATATTAATTGACAAAGTATTTTATCTTCAAAAATGAATATTTCTTTAGTTTATGATGAAAAAGCTTAGTATATTATATAACAGACCTTAGAACTTTAGCACTTTTCTATAATAATTGCAAATATTTTCCTTTTTTTGTGTGTATGCGTGCATGCATTTTGGAATAGGTGGCAAAGATTTCACAACACAAATAGAAAAAGCACTTTTTTATTCAACATATTATACACATTCTGCAGAAAATATTCATTTAAAAATTGAATTACAAGTCTGAAAATATTAAGAAAAAATAGGTTAGTTTCACTCTCTTATTTTGTATCTTAAACACATAACATATTTCATTTCTGCTACATACATAAACTATTTTTTTAATGTTTTCAATTTCCGTTGCTTAGTTAAATTATTGCTTAAAAGATTATCATTTAACTTTTTGCAGTAATTATTTAGAAAAATATTTGTTGATGATTGTATGATATTTTTCAAAATAATCTCAGGGTTATTAAGTTTTGCACAGTCATTCAGTTCCAAAAAAAATTTTTTTTCATGAAGTAAATTTAAAGTAATTTTACACACTGTATCTCGTGGATTAACCGAAAATAAAAATTTTTGCTCATATTCGTCTGAAATTAGTTTCTTCACAACAATAAAATTAATATATAACAGCAAAGTGGAGAGACGACTTTCGTGACGTCAGAGCGTTCAAGCAACTCTAGAGCCTTGGCTTTGTATGTAGGAGGTACTGGCTCAACACGCTTTCTCGACCATGCACTAACCGCGATACACTAAGAGACTCTTTCGGTGCACTCGACGACCCACTCGGCACTCACTGCCCAGCTGTCAACTCGATTGACTCGCTAGACGAGACACCAACTCGATACAAACTAGACGAGGCACACTCACTCGCTCCTTCGATGAAGCACACACTAACTGCGGACCAGCAGGGTTTATATAGCTTTCGGCTTATGTTCGAGAACATTTTGGGCTAAACCGGTAAGAATTCGTTCCAGAAGGTTCTCAATCCGTCCATGGAATATCGCCAATTTTGTCGCCAAATGGGCGATTTCTTGCCAACTGTGGCAACCCTGATTTATTTTGCCATTTTATGGCAACCCTAAAATGCTTTGCGGGGGAAGCCGTTTTACCGCGCCTGTACATTTCGTAACAATATCTATATATGTTTTGAAAATGTCTTTAATAGACATCATTGGAGGATAAAAATAGATAATTTAATCGAGGATTACGTGTAATGATATCTACTTTACTGTTTGTATTTCCAATAGCTTTTCTAAATCATTTTCTTAAAACATTATAATACTGAACAAGTTTTAAATCTTTTTGTAACATTTTTATAGGTGTTATATTTCTTACATATTTTTCATAAAATTTTGAAATTTTATAATCTGGTTCAAAAACGTTATCTAGATTTATACCTGGACTTTTTTTACTCTTTTTTAGGTTCAAATTTATTAGTATTTTTATTAAATCGCAAATCGTATAAACCTAGTATTTTCTTAATTTTGCTTCTTTTTTTTAGGATATATAATAAATTGTTTTTATTTTTTATCTACATACTATATACCATAGGGATTGAATAAATCGCATAAATCAAATAAGTATTCAGTTTTAGGATCTTTTTTAGGAATAAAATTTCAATCATATTTCAAATTAAAAGAATCAAATATCTTCTTAATTCTTAATAAGGCTTCTTTTCCGCTAAAAAGGAAATTATTCCACATATTTTAATGTTTATTCTTCATCTTATTTTTTAAGAATTATATTTGTTTCGTTAGAAATATTATAATAATCACAAACTTTTTGTTATAAAAAATATATTATATATTCTTTCAGGAAGGGTTAAGCCAACAAATTTTAGAAACGTATTATCTGCTTCTTGAGCGAAGATAATATTATGTCTTTTAATTTTATTAAATAAGTATATTACACTATTATATTTCTGTTTTAAAAACATGTTTATATTGAAATTGCAATAAAATTTATCTTCTGAATTATCATAAATTATTATTATTTTCTAGTTATTTTATTAAATATTCTTATATTTTCTTCACTGGCTTCAGATTCTTCACTTCAGATTCAGTATCTTGTACAGATTAAATCTTGTACATATTCAGCATATTTGAAAAAAATTATATTCATTTATTAAGGTCTCAGAAGGTTACGGTTTGAGAGCTAACTTTGTATTATGCTCACAAGGAAATTCTGTGAAAGAAGCAAGTACTTTGGCGAATTAAATTTATTTCTTTTAAATATATATTTTATAAAATAAAAATCCCAATTTACCGAAACAGGATGTTGTAAAAAGCATCATTATGTGTGCAATATAAATCTGTTTATTAGATAAAGTAAGAAATTTCAAAATATTGTCAGGAATAAGCATTTTTTTAGTTTAATTTTGCCTAATTTATATTCACCAAAAGGATCAAAATATTCTATATGCAGTAGTACCTCCCAATAAGGGACATCCACCAGATCAAACATTTTGTCCCTTAAATAGAGATGTTCCTTCTTGACAGGGTACATACTAAAAATCTGTAATTTAATTAAAAATTCAGGTTGCATTAAGTTTTAAACAAATTATATATTTTTAAATAAATAAGTATCTTAGTCGCAGGTATTTATTTGAATTTAAAATTTATGAAAAATGAATTCTTAATTAAAAAAGTTTAATTATTGCAAAAATGTCTGAATTGAACAACAGAGTTTTGTGATACATAAATTAATTGAAAATAATCCGTTACACGGAAAGTCTGCGAATCATAAGCATTTTTCTTCGTGTGGATATAGAAGCCACTGATGATTTTAAGTCCTTCGCTGTTACCAATAGGAATCAGGAACTGTTTTAACTAGGTTAAATTAGATTAGGTTATTCAATTATGGCAAAGCCTCGAGGGCTATCTGCCTAAGTGGAGGGATGCCTTCGTGGAGGACTTTCTAAGGGAAACTGGCTCGTATACACGTTACACATGGGGAAAACCACGAAAACACCCATGCAGCCAGCACGTTCGCGGATTCGAACCTCGGACAGAACTACCAGTGTTCAGCTACTCTACCGCTCGGCCGCTGGTGAGCCTGTTTTAACTAGGAGGTGTATTTTAAGGCATCGGAATAGTATTTTACGTCACACTTTTCTTTTTTCTGGTTTTTCTTCGTCCTCCTCACTGCTATCCAAGCTATTTTTATTAAGGCTCACATCATCCAATATAGTTGAAATAAAAGATTTTATTTCGTCATTGGTGTCTTCAGTAAACAAGTGTTCATTGATTTCTAAGTGCTCTTGCATTTGAGCACTGCCACTGATTTCGACAAGTTCAAATAATTCATTACATTTCACTGAGGGTACCCGAAACTGGAATTCCAAAGCTTGCTTTCTTAGAACACAGCTTTGTGATATGCATTTAACAGCTTTTGTTATACATTGAATGGCATTCAATACATTGATGCATTTTGCAAGCAGCTTGACAAAGAACATGCCATAAAAATTTTTTCTGTAACGAACCCTTAAGCTTCTAATTATACTTTGATCCAAAGGCTGCAATACTAATGTTGCATTGGGGGGAGGAATAGTAATTTCACTGATTTCTGTTTGACATTTGGTGGGTGGGCTGACGAATTGTCAAGAAATAGCAGAATCCTCCTATTTTTTAGAGGAATCAGCTATTCTAACAGTTTACTTTCCATTACTTGAAAAAATTAAAAAAAAGTTTTATGTCAACACTTTACACTGCATCGGGAGTTCCAAACATATGCTGTTATGCAGTTTTTAAATATTTTGTGATTTTTTGTTGACCTCTGTGTGGCGTCAGTGCAAAAAAAAAAAAAAAAAAAAAAAAAAAAAGAAGTTTAATAATAAATCTAAAAAGACAAAACAAAGATGTGTTAGTAGGAGTGAGAGAAAGAGAAGATTGGTGAATTGCGTTTCAGCGAGAGATAAACCTCAACAAACTCTTTTGGAAAACCGTTAAAATCTGAAAACCGGAAAAAATTATCATATTGCCATTGTTCTTGCTGGATTTATTATCCTTTAAATATTTGCATATTTATTGGGAAAAAAAAGAAAATGGTGCGGCTTGTTCCCAAATCCAAAGATGAGACTGACTGCTTCTAATTCTAAATGTAGTGGTTCAGTTGTAATTGTACCTAAAATTAATACTTAATCTAGCTTTAAAGCGAACGTTTTAAGCTGTATCGTCAGTAAAGAGTGCTAATTGAATTGTGCGGTGAAATGTCGTAAGTATATATATTGCACAATAAATGACTTAAAACTGAACCTTGTGGTACACCTGCTTTAATCGGCCTCTGCGACGAATATGCATTTCGAATGTAGACGTTGAATGATATCTTACGGAGAAAAGAAGAGATAATTTGAATTAGGTTACCTGGAAAATCAAGTTTGATTAATTTATAAAAAGACCACTATGTCAGATGCGGCTAAATGGGTTTGCAACATCGAGAAAGATCGCTCATGTGGGCAGTTTGCTATTGAAGGTTTCATCAATAATGCTGGCAACGCGATGGATTTGCTGCTTAGTTTTAGATTTTACTTTAAATCCAAATTGCTCGTGTGATAGGAAGGAATAAGATGGAACAGTAATTTGAATATAGAGAAGTATGACTTTTTCTGCATTTTAAAAGGACAATTATGTAAGATAACTGATCCATAATTTTGGGAAGAAGTGCTATTTTGATTTGGTTTCATTATTATAATTTCAAGTTTCCAAAAAGATGAGAAGTGAGAAAGTTTGAGAATGGAGTTAATTTTTACAATGTAGGAATACCAATTAGTGGCATATATTTTAAGCTATATTTTTTATATTATCCTCCCCCCTCCTTGCTTTAACAAATTTTCAATTTTCTGATGATGTTCTGTACAAAGAACATAGGACAACAAAACGAAAATTTTCCGCTTAAGGAGTGCATAGGTAATTGCGGACTATTTTAAGATGATTCTGACACAAACAAAAAGACAAGATTAAAAACACAGACAAGTCCTATCCAGAGAATCCTGAAAATAAAAGAGAGACTCGATATCTTTCCTACTGTTGAAATTTTTCCAAATCAGTTAGACCCTCAGTGTATTGGTTGTTTGTAGGATGGCGTTTACTTGATCCAGCCCGTGTATAAGAAAATGACAAACGAATCGGAGTTGAGGGCTATTGCTCTGGAGACTATACACACCAATTATCCTAGTCAGGACTGGTTGCATATATAAATGGATGGATCACGCCTGTCTCAGATTGGAAATACAGGAGCTGGTGTCTTCCCTGACTTGTTTGCATTCTATTTCCCTTGGTTCGTGTACCACTCCATTTGATGAAGTGGAGGTGATTAGTTTAGCTTCTCATCAACTGCTTACTAGGTATGAGAGTTTCGAAAATGCTGTTATTTTGTCAGCTTCTATGTCTGCAATACAGGCTATTATCTCTTTGAAACATGCCAACTCGCAAAGTATTAAAGACTGTATATCTAACTTTAGTTCATTACAAACATTACTCAAAAAAGTTATTTTACAGTGGACTCCGGCTCACTGTGGAATATTTGGTAATGAAATGGTAACGATTTAGCTAAAAAAGGAACCAAAATCCTACAGCTTCCATCTCTTATCCTACTGTAGTGCGTGTAATAAAAAAACGCATGAAAATTGACTTTCGATCCAGGCAAGCATAGCAAATTACGCTTCCAGCACGCGCGCTTGGCAATTTTACATGAGCACGCGCGCGTCGTATTTTTTACGACATTCGTTATTTTACCATTTTGGGCACGAAAAACGACAAGAATGAGTGAATATTCATAATAAATTTGTTAAGAAATAAAATATTAATCTTATTATTGCAAAATACAAATAATATAACATTCAAATATAAGTAAATTATTTTTAAGTTCTTATGTTAGTGAGATGGAAATGCAATGATGTATTTCATTATAGAAAATTCTAAATGTATTGTTTAATAATTATATTTTAAAATCGAAGCCAATTTTAATATTCATCAGAGGCAAGTATAGACAAATAAAAAAGGAAAACACCTTGGTAGGAAAAAAGTAAGTTTAGCATTACTTACTTCTGCAAGGATATTTACTTCTTACTGGTTACAAAAACGCACTTAAACTAACATTAATATTTTTATTTATTTCCAAAAAATAGAAATAAAAGGAAATAAGGAATAGAAATCGCTATTGTTCTCCCATGCAAAGGTTTCCCTGTCTTCCTTTTCTTCATCAGATAAATATTGAAGAATACGAGCAAAATCAGTTGGGTGCACATATTTTTTTTGCCATGAAAACTAATATAAAATTTACAGAGCCAAATGTATTCAAATTAAAATAATACACGGTAATTAATAACACAAAATTACAAAATATTCGAGAAAAAATATTTTCCGAATTTTCACCCACTACCACGCGGGTGTCGTAAATTCTACGAAAAAGCTGCCACGTAGCACAAAAGCCCAGTAAAAAAATGTCAAATGACTTTTTTTTTACTGGCACATTCCATGATGTGGAGAAGCGTAGAAAGGAGGAATAGAAATGACCTTCAGACTTCTCAGATTCGATATGCGAAAAATTTGCATTGAAAACTGAATTTGTCGTAAATTTCGCACATGCGCGCGTGCTGGAAGGTTAAAGAAAAACGTTGGAGGGATTTTCTTTTAAAAATATCTACTGCTCCAAAACGAATGGCTGTTACAGCTTTTCGGTTAGGGACTGGACATGATTGCCTTGCGGGTCATTTATTTAGATTTGGCATCTTTTCGTGCTCTAACTGTGTGTTATGTGGAAGAGACACTGTTATGAATTCTTCTCATTTTAAGAAATGCCCTAAAGTGACTGGACAACTATATGACAAATGCTGCATGCAAGAGAGAAGATTCAAGATCTCTAGACTGTTTGATTTTTTCCTTCTGACCAAATTATGTTCCAAATTTTACATTTTTTTTTTCATGTGTTTGTGTTGAGTGTACTTGTCACAATCTAGTCAATGAATTGCATGTTCAAATGCTACGACTAAAACTAAAAAAAAAAAAAAAAAAAAAATCTTAACATGTGTAATTAAGTTATTATTATAAGGTGTTAGATTATGAGATGTTGTTTCTAGACTGCCTACAAGTACATTAGTTTTGACTTCATCGGTGTCAGGAAGATCAGTGATGAAGGTACAGGTGCATGTTTGATGAAATGAGAGGATATGTGTATGATTTTGCGAAATTTACGTGACATCTTATAAAGAGAATTAGGAGCCCACCAGCGGCCGAGTGGTAAAGTCGCTGAACACTGGTAGTTTTGTCCGAGGTTCGAATCCCGCGAACGGGCTGGTTGCATGGGCGTTTTTGTGGTTTCCCCCCTGTGTAACGTGTATACGAGCCAGTTTCCCTTAGAAAGTCCTCCACGAAGGCATCCCTTCCCTTAGGCAGATAGCCCTAGTGTGCTTTGCCATAATTAAATAATCCAATCCAATCCTTAATTAAATATAATTAAATACGACGCCATAAAGAGAATTATCGTCCACTAGGAAACTGCTTAAAACTAGTTCGTTTCTACTGTTTGAATTCGTAGGTATCACTTTTGATATGGTTGTAATTGGCTTGTTACCTTTTAATAGCGGGATCCCATGCAGTTTGATAGCTTTTACGTGTTCTGTTACGCATTTTGATATTTTGTTGGATATAAGCCAATAGGTTGAGAGTGGGTCTGTGCGTAAGGATTTATTTAGAGGGAATACTGAATATATCATTAATGGCTTTTTTTATGAATTTCAATTTCATTATTAAATTCTGGAACGATGTTAATTTTGGGATTTTCTTTGATGGTGGAATCGATAATATTTGTGAATATTTTCAAATTAGGTTGTTAGTGCTTTCGTAGATTGGTGATAAAAAGGAATGAGGCTCAATATAAAAGCAAACTGGATTATGGTTAGATAAAAGAGTTGAAGTATTTCAGTCGAATAGTTATATGAGCTATTTTGCAAGAGGAAAAATTCAGTTATTGGAAAAGAATTATAATAATAATGAATACGTTGATTTTGTGTTATTGTAATGTAATTCTTACACGAAGTCAAAAATTTCTCTACTTCTGCGGTCCCGGATTCTATCGAAATCGCTGCCAATGATAGTGAATTACGTTTTAAATTATTCAATTCCACATAATCAATAATATTGCTGGGTCGCATATAAATATTTTCTAGAGTAATGTTCCTCTTCTGTATTTGAAGAGTAACAACCGCGCTTTCAAAGGAATGCGTATTGTACTTAATCCAACAGTGAGGAATATATTTACGTATATAGGCAAATTGGCCACCACTTCTGCTAATATGTCTGTCTGTCCTATAAGCTTGACAAACGGGAAATAGTGCACTGGAAGAAGATTTAAGATCCTCTTCTTGAATGAAAATAACACCTGTATTTTCGTTTTCAATAAAATCATCAAGTTATTTTTTTGGCATAAATACCATTTGCATTCCAAGCCATGTTTTTGTTAGAAATTTACGGCTGTTGTTATTTATCGTTTTTTTAAATCAATGCTCTTCTACTACTTTTCGCTTTGCTATTCAGTGGTAAAGAAATGGTGTCTATTCAAACCGGAGCAGTTACTGTTTCTAAAAATATTTTATTTACCCACGGAAAACTGATAAACATTTATAAAAGATAGGCAGACAGATGTACACTATCAAAGAAAAACTTAGTGTTGCGCCTGCGCGCGCATTTCATTGCTAGCGTCGGCGCATGCGTCTTGAGCTCTTGGAGTTTGTGACATGAGATTGTGAGCTAAGAGCGTGTGAGAGAATTCGTGGCTTCGAGTGGCCATGAACTATGTAAATTAATGAGAATTAAAGTGAGATATAATACAATCCATTGTTCCTGAGTTTATTGAATTATAGTGTAGTGCCTGTGCAAAACAGCGTGGTCCGTCATGGGACAGAGATCTATGGATTATGAGTTATATACAAGTAACAAGTAAGTCAGCAGTTTCGATTTAAGAATAAAGTATCATTTTGTTATTTTGAGATACTGTGTAAGAGTTTTGAGAAAATTTATATACTGTGTTACTGCGTTTAAGTAATTGAGAAGAATTACTTATTATCTTGTGTTATTTCATTAATAGTACAATGTTGATAAAAGATGCACTTAAAGAGGATTTAAAGCTATTGGCTTTAGAACTGAATATAGAATTAAGTGAAAAGATAACTTTTACAGATTTAAATTTAGCGATTAAAAGTAGTGAAGCTTTTAAATCCGATCCAAATTCGGTAACAGAGTTGGGTAATTCCATAGTAGAGCATCGTAAATCTGAAGAAGCTAAAGTATTACAGTTAGAACAAATTAAATTAGAGAGATGTAAAACAGAACTGGAAATTGCTCGATTGCGAGCTGAAACCAAAAGTGTTAATAACGATCAAAATGAAACTAAAGGAGAAAGTTCCGATTCCTTAGATTCTCTTATTAAAAGTATAAGAACACTAACATTGAAGGTTCCGAGTAAACCTGAAAACTGGAGTTATTTTTTCTCGTCTTTAGAAAGAGCTTTCGCGACAAAAAATGTGCCTGAGAAATCTAAAGCGGAAATATTGTTAAACTTGTTAGGGGAACGGGCTTCGAACATTATCGTGTATATTAGAGATGAGGAGCTAAGTGACTATGAAAAAGTAAAAGCTATTATTTTAAAGGAATTCGAACCTACACCACAAATTGTTTTAGAAAATTTTAAAAAGGCTCAACGCCTAAATAGTCCCATGTGCAGTTCGTGTCGCGATTAACCACAAATTTCGAATATTACTTAAAATTGAGGAAAGTGTCTGATTTTGAAACTCTGAAGCAGTTAATAATATCAGACAAATTGTTTGAGACATTAGATCGAGAAACGTCAGCCCATATTTCTGTAAGGCAAGCTGAAAGTTGGTTTCCGCCTCAACAAATGGCTAAGGAAGCAGATTTATTTTTCACATTTCGCGGAAAGTCCCTTGCCGCAAGCGTGGACAGTTTTCAAAAATCTCGCAACAATTACAAAACGTCGAAAAATGTTTCAAAGGTATACCTTGCCGACGTAAAAGGATTAGAGTGTGTTCTTTGTGAGGAAAATCATTTTTTGGCAAAATGCCCAAATTTCTTGAAACAACCGGTGAATGATCGGGTTGAAATCATCAAAAGTCATAAATTATGCTTTAATTGCCTAGCATTAAACCATTATGTCAAAAACTGCAAATCAAAGTTTTCGTGTTCCGTTTGTGGGAAAAGACACCACATGACATTGCATTTTCCAGTAGAAAATAAATCATCGAAAGAGAAGGAAAAAAATAAAAACGAAACAGCGAGTAGTTCCAGTGTGCTTTCCCCCCTAGCGCCAGACTTTCTGCCTAACAGCGGTAATACTCTACTTACAGCGACTAGTGTAAACAGATCCAAAAAAAGTGTTCTTCTGAGCACGGCTATTTGCTTTATTAGTGATAGTATGGGTAAGCTACATCCAGTCAAAACATTACTTGATGGCGGCAGTACTTCATCGTTTATAAGCAGAGACTGTGCGATTAAATTCAACTTTGATTATGAGAAGGTAAACATTGCGATTTCCGGATTAAATGATTCCTTGTTTACAATTCGGAAAAGAGTTTCGGCATGCATTAGCAATAAAGATAAAAGTTACGTGAGACATTTAGACTTATTAGTAGTACCAAAAATCACGCAAGACTTGATTCCTTCAAGGAAAATTGATATTAAAATGCAGGATTTTTGTAACATAAAATTAGCTGATGAGAATTTTAATGTTCCAGAACGTATAGAGATGCTTTTAGGAGCTGAGGTTTTCTTTGAGATATTAAAATCTGAACAAATTTGATATGAAAACTCGAGTCTTATTTTACAAAACAGCGTGTTCGGGTTTATAGTGTCGGGAAGCGTTACATCAGAAGAACAGAGCCGCGTACATTGTGGGTTAATGAAAACATCTAATGACTTAGAACAAACAATGAGAGAATTTTGGGAAATAGAGAATGTTGAAATAGCCATTCCAAAAAATAAAGAAACAGCAATATGTGAAGAACATTATGTGCAAACTCATAAGCGGAATGAAGAAGGGAGATACATTGTAACAATGCCACTGAAGGAAGATCCTATTTGCTTAGGAAATTCAAAAGATTTTGCCCTTGAGAGATTAGATTCCCTATGGAAAAGATTAGTTAAAGACCCTGAATATTTGAGTCTGTATCAGGATTTTTTAAAGGAGTATGAAGAGCTAGGGCATATGACTGAGGTTAAAGAGAAAAATGAGCCTAGGGTAGTGTACTATATGCCACATCATGGAATATACCGACCTCAAAAAACAACAACTAAATTGAGAACAGTGTTTAATGCATCATGTTTAACATCAAATGGAATTTCGCTAAATTCTTTACAACGTAATGGAGGGGTTATTCAAGATGATCTCTTTTCAATCATGCTTAGATTTAGAAAGTACCCATTCGCATTTACGGTGGATATTAGAAGAATGTATAGAATGATTAAAATTAACCCTGAACAGAGATGCTTGCAGCGAATCCTGTGGAAAAAAGAAAATGATGCACCTGTGAAAATCTACGAGCTTAATACTGTGACTTACGGTACAGTTAGTGCGCCATACTTAGCTACGAGAACTCTTAAACAATTGTCGATTGATGAAGGTCCAAAATTTCCATTAGCTGCGCCAGTCTTACTTAAAAACTTTTATATGGATGATGTGCTTAGTGGAGCGGAATCTTTGAGTACAGCTAAGGAACTTAAATCTCAGTTAACTGCAATACTGAAGAGTGCAGGAATGACACTGCACAAGTGGTGCAGTAATCATGCTGAACTTGCGGAAGAAGATCACTCCTATTCCTTTCCTAATGAAGTAGAATCTACAACACTTGGAGTGTCTTGGAGGTCTAGAAGAGACTGTTTCTGTTTTAGAGTGAAACTCGATAATGACATAGTTGTTACCAAACGACAAATATTGTCCACAATTGCAAGATTGTTTGACCCGATTGGTTTACTAGGGCCAATCATAAGTAAAACCAAAATATTCCTCCAACGGTTGTGGTTGTTAAAGCTGAATTGGGATGAATCACTACCAAAAAAGGAAGCTGATGAGTGGAAGAAGTTCTCTACTGAACTGGAAGTTTTAAGTAAAATAGAAATTGAAAGGTTTATTCTTATTGCAGAAGTAGACTATGCGGAACTTCATGGATTTGCAGATGCCTCTGAGGTAGCATACGGAGCAACCATATATTGCAAGTGCCGTTCGAGAGATGGAGAAGTGAAGACAAGGCTAGTGACGAGTAAATCCAGAGTCTCGCCTATTAAACGAGTTACTATTCCGAGACTGGAGCTTTGTGCGGCAGTCCTACTTGCAAGGTTGATGGTTAGAGTAATATTTGCATTAGAGATTCCTGTGAACAAAGTTTATCTGTGGAGTGACTCCATGATCGTGCTTTCATGGATACAAAAGGAACCTTACCAGTTGAAGAAATTTGTTGCAAATCGAGTGGCAACAATTCAAGAGTTGACTAATGGTCATCAATGGCGTCATGTGTCATCAAAGGAGAATCCGAGTGACCTTATATCCCGAGGCTTGAATCCCAGTAAACTTCTACAAAATGATATGTGGTGGAAAGGCCCTCTGTTCCTGAGATACGACCACTACCCAAATAGAGAGATTCCGGTGGAAGTCATTGTGAAGGACTTTCCAGACGAACTTAAAATCCTTAGTGACTCTACTAAAATTATTCGTGTTTTAAGTTTTATTTTTAGGTTTGTAAACAACTGCAAGGGGAAGGATAAGGTTTCAGGTCCTCTTCAGAGCTCAGAATTAAAATTAGCTGAACTTAAACTGATTAAGCTAATCCAAGATAGTGAATTTAAAAAAGAAATCTCAAGCCTTGAAAAGGAGGGTAAGGTACCTCCAGATAGCAAGGTAAGAAGTGTTTTTCCATTTTTAGATCAATATGGAATTTTAAGAGTTGGAGGCAGATTAGCTAATTGTAAGTTGAATTTTGATAGAAAATTTCCTATAATCTTACCAAAGAATCATAAGTTGACTAATCTAATTATTGTGATGTTTCATAAGAAATACATGCATATTGGTCCACAAGGCTTACTGTCTATTGTTAGACAAGGGTTTTGGCCCTTAAACGGGCGCAACACTTGTAGAAAAATAGTACATGAGTGTGTCGTATGTTTCAAAGCAAAACCAGTGCCCTGTCAACAACTTATGGGTCAACTCCCTCAAGAAAGAGTCAGCCCGAATTTTCCATTCAATTGTGTCGGAGTTGAATTTTTTGGTCCTTATTTTATAAAATACCCACATCAGAGGAAAGGTCGCCTTAACAAGGTGTATGTGTGCATTTTCGTTTGTTTTGTTACCAAAGCTTGTCATCTTGAGTTGGTAACAGAGCAGTCTAGTCAAGCATTTATTGCAACCTTAAAGCGTTTTTTCAGCAGGAGAGGCAAGTGTGCACGCATATTTTCAGATAACGCAACCAATTTTGTTGGTAGTAACGCAGAATTCAAGAAATTGAATAGGCTCGTCAGCAAACCAGATGGTGAATTAGGTAATTATTTATCGAGTGAGAGTATTGATTGGTCGTTCATTCCCCCTAGAGCTTCCAATCATAGAGGTCTTTGGGAGGCAGGTGTCAAATCTGTTAAGTTTCATTTGAAACGCGTAGTAGGCAATTTGAAACTAACCTATGAGGAGTTTCTTACAGTAATTGCTCAAATTGAAGGCATTTTGAATTCTAGGCCCTTGCAACCTTTATCATCCGAACCAGAGGATTTTGATATCTTGACACCAGGCCACTTCCTGATAGGCAGACCTATCACGGCTATTGCAGAACCTAATATTTTAAACGTTAACGATAATAGATTAAAGAGCTGGCAAAAATTGACTAAAATAGTGCAAACAATTTGGAAATATTGGAGAAATAACTATTTGAGTGCAATGCAAGGAAGAACTAAATGGTTCTTTGAAAAAGACAATGTCAAGGTTGGAACTATGGTAATTTTAAAGACTGATAATGTTCCTGTATGTAACTGGCCTCTTGGCAGAATCGTAGAGATATTCTTAGGTAAAGACAATAAGGTTAGAGTAGTTTCAGTGAAAACGAAAAGAGGTATTTTTAAAAGATCAATTAATAAAATTTGTCTTTTACCTATGCCAAATTAAACAAAAAGTATGTTTGTAATTAATTATTGTATTTTCTTATTATAGTAGTTTGATTTTATTGATGTTATTATTTGATGTTTACAATTATTTACCTGTATTTCGTATTGTCACTCTGTGTAATTTTTTATTGTAAGATCTAATTTTGAATGATTACATCATGTCAAGGCGGGCGGTATGTTGCGCCTGCGCGCGCATTTCATTACTAGCGTCGGCGCATGCGTCTTGAGCTCTTGGAGTTTGTGACATGAGATTGTGAGCTAAGAGCGTGTGAGAGAATTCGTGGCTTCGAGTGGCCATGAACTATGTAAATTAATGAGAATTAAAGTGAGATATAATACAGTCCATTGTTCCTGAGTTTATTGAATTATAGTGTAGTGCCTGTGCAAAACACTTAGCTTAATAAACTACGTGAAAAATAAGAGTTTGAAAGCCTAATGAAAATTAAGTATACCAGACTGGAAAGAATTTGGTAACCGAATGCAAAAAAAAGGAGGCCATGAAATGTTTTCAAGTAATCTAAAAAATACACTTACAATGGAAAAAAATAGACAGGTAGTTGGTAAGAATAGAAGAGAAGATGATTGTTCATATACAATGAAACTTTGATTTCACAATTCTTTTCGCAACTACTACATTTTGGAAGTACATACATGAAGAACTATGTGTATTCAAAATTTGGGGGCTCCAAGTGCTGTCGTATTTTCAAAACACGTGGAATGCACGTACATACAGATTTTTCATTATTTAATTAAAAAAGGAGCATAACAGAGAGTAAAAATAAACCTTTAACATTTTAAAAGTTAACACCAAGAAACGCACAGGAAATCCCACAGGAAACGTTTATTACTGATACAGTTCAACGAGGTACAACGAGATTAAATGAGTCAGTCGATTTACAATTAAAATGGGAAGCTAAAAGTTAAAAAAATAAAACTTTGTCAAACATCATTTAAAAATAATTTTTGCATTTTAGCTTAAATACTGAAGTCTAAAATTTTCCTCAATAGCTTTATTTTTTTGAATGATTTGAGAACTCGATGATGTTAGTGTAAGTTTTTATTTATTTATTTTTAATCTTAAGTATAATTCCTTTAAAATACACACCTTCTTTAAGAGTTTTACTTTGTCTCCAAAAGTCCAAAATTATCTTTTCATATCAGTCATATTTATTTTTATAAATTATCAAAAAAAAAAAAAAAAAAAAAGAATCTCTAGTTTTAGACAATGTGGAGTCATCAGATTAGGAAAACTGAAATTAGTTTTATACTTGGGAAACGAAAGAACAGTTGCAGAGATACTGAAATGGCTAAATCTAGAAATGATAATTTCTTGCGCAACTATTTTTGTGAAAGTTTAAGGTATTGTTTTAGAGATAAATGAGCAGGTGCGGAGTGATTTTGATCTCCAAGGCTCATTACTTGGCCAAGGTCAAGATTTTTATCACTTCCTGTCCAAGAATTTGCTTAAATATCTTTGAATGCTTTCACAAGAGTACCTACAATTGAATAATATGCATCAGCACAGCGTAAGATACGTGAAGCAGGGAATTTGATTGGTTAAATATGCAGTAGACAGAAAATCTATAATTTAGATTAAACAAATTTTGGGATTTTAGAAGTGTTACATAAGATGAGGACATACGCAAAAAAAGGAAAGAAAGAGGAATTTCATTGTATCTTTTTCCTTCAATAAAGATAATAAAGATGTTTTATACTAGATTCGTTACATTATTCGATATATGCAGACAAGAAATTGTTTTATGGATAATTTAGCGACAAAGTGGCATCATCAGATTCAAAAGCGATTGTTTTTAGTGAAACGAAACTTGTAGAAGTTACTGTGTGGGGCAAATGCACAGTTCTAATGTGCGTGCACTTTTTATTACTTCCTTTACGAAGTAAAAGAAATATTGTAATTTGTTATTTACATTCATGTATAAATTTTTATTATTTTGTAACTCAACATGAAGTTTTTCAAAGTAAGGATTAACAAAGAATGCTTGCTCTACCTACATTTAGGATGAGTCATCTTTTAAAGTTGGCTGTAGCAAGAATTAAATCCGCATTATGAGGCTCTCGATGTTGAAGCAGAATACTAGCATGCAAACATTGAATATACCTATGGCAAGTGCCAGGGAGAAAAGTCAAAAAGCAAATGATAAAACATCTAATTTCAATGTCTGCACGTCTTTGCAAATGATATGGACGCAATTTTCCTCTTTTAAGATTCTCCAAATGGTTGGTTGTTTCATACCTAACACATGTCCAACAGCTCTGATACTTGTCACAGAATTATTTCCAAACATACGTATAATAGATTCTTCAATTTGTAAGGTTTATATTTATTTTAACTGACATTTATTTTAAGTTAAAACTATCTTTCCTGTCAAGCCTTACTTTCCCCTGGAATTGCCAATGCCAGAGTATGTAAATTTTAATAGAACGCGCAAGGATTCAAATTGTCAGCGGAAGTATTCTGAGTTAAATAGAAAGGAAAAGGAAGAGGGTGCTTTCTTACTTCACGAGCGTGGAGGTGGCTAGTTAGAAATCGAAGAACCACGCGTTTCGGCCTGTGTGGTTGCCTCGGCAGATTGTTAATCTTTCAACGTAATATTCAGAGTTTGCTGAATTATCAGCGGTATTTTAGAACGCGGTGAGTTTAGTTACGTTTAGAGAGCCTCGTAGTTAGTCACTTGTTACTATTCTTTTCTTAGTTTCTTATTTTTATTTTACCGCCGGGTCGGCGTAATTTGTGAGCGTCAAGAGCACGCATTTGTAATTTCTAAAGTTAAATAAAAAGGGATTTAAACCCTTCTCAAGACTTTGGTCTACTTCCAGTTCTCAGCAATCACCACTATTGTTGCGTGCAGGTTGGAAGCGCGCAACGTTACATTGGCGCCCGAACACTTGTCGAACTGAAATGGCCGAAAATTGGATGGAAGTTACTGGACAACAACAAGAAATGGCAAGCCAATTGGAAGGATTTGGATACCTGGTCCAGACGATGAGAGCGTCCATCAAGCCAAACGTCAATTTCGACGGAAAAAATTCGGTGGCGATATTTCTAGAAAGCCTAGAAAATCACTTCCAGCTCTACCCTGTGCCGGAAAGACAAAAGGTTGCCATCGCCACATCTGCACTAAGAGGACAGGCTGCGCTATGGTGGAAGAATATAGGCAAATTTTTATTAGGGGAATTCGGAGGCCAGACATATACATTTGAAAATTTCAAAAAATCGTTATTAAAAGCCTTCCCCATAGTGAAAGATCGAGCAAGGCTAGAAGCCGAACTATATAGTTTTTATCAACGGAATATAGAAGAGTTGACGGACTTTATTTTGCGAAAAATTAAGCTGACGGATATGCTGTATGGGAAGAAACCCGACGCGGAGATTATTGAAATAATCTTACCAAGATTGTTACCTTCTGTTCAAGACTACTTCGAAATTAGAAACCCAAGCACATTGCAGGAGCTCTTCGAATTGGCGGTCAAGTTTCAAAATCGCAGAATAGCGAAAAAGCTAGAGGGGCATCGTATTCTCAAAGTATCCGAAGGCAATCTTCAAATGAGCAGACCAGAAATGCAAACCGCTCTTATGGGGGAAAGAGCTATCAAGCTAACTCATCGAAGCTCGAAGGTCAAGGCCCAAAAAGGAAATTCGAAAACAACCGTCCGCGTACCCAGAAGGCAGAAGTTGAAAGGAAAGCTTTAAACGAGTAGAGGGGCCTGTGAAAGCGAGGGTCCAGACCCCGGAACTTTTAAAAAAACCCTCAAGAAGACACTTAAATACGGTCATCGTAAAGAACTCCCAGTTACCAATTATACAAGTCCTGGTTGGCGATGTACCAGTAGAAGCCCTCATCGGTATCGAGCATAGGAGCAGAAGGTAATTTTATGAGTGTTATTTTTTTTAAGAAGAACTTTAATAGGTTTCGATTATTTAAAAATAAAAACACAGAAAGCATACCAGCACAAGTACAAACTTGTCAATGTATCGGAAAACTATCTTTAAAGATACAAGTTCAGAATGAAAGCCTTAAAATATTAATTTTTGTAGTAAAAAATTTGCAAAATCCACTTATTTTAGGTATGGAGTTTTTAAGAGCCGCGAAGGCCAAACTCAATTTTCAGGACAGTTCTATTGTGCTGGAGATGGACCGGAGGGTGGTGGAACCAGTGGAACAACCGCAAGTTGACCTTAGCCATTTGAATGACCATGAAAGTCAAGCCATTCAGCAAGTGGTGAGTACTTTTTGAAACTTGTTTTCAGAACGGCCTGGTAGCTGTCAAATAGTTACGCATGAGATACAGTTAACTGCCGACAAACCCTGTAGGACTAAACCTTATCGCTATGATAAACAGAAAGAGCTAATCATAGAAGAACATATTCAGGAAATGTTAAAGAACAAGAAAATAACGCCCATAAATAGTGAGTACGCGAGTCCAGTCGTACTATGTAGGAAAAAGAACGAGTTTCCTCCGTCGGATAAAAGGGCTTGGAGGTTTGCTATCGATTACAGAAAACTGAATAGTATTACTAAATTCCCAGTTTACCCTTTGCCGGTTATAGAGGAAATTATTAGAAAGATTAAATCTACTAGATACATGACTACTTTGGACTTAACGTCTGGCTAATATCAAATAGCTATGAGACCCGAAGACATACATAAAACCACGTTTATAACAAAATCGGGCACTTATGCATTTTTACGCATGCCTTTTGGGTTGTGTGGGGCCCCATCAACATTCCAGAGAGCTATGGACATTGTTCTAAAGCCTGTCCTAGGAAAATCGACTTTAATCTATCTAGATGATATAATTATAACGAGTAGTACGTTGGAACAACATATTAAAGATCTAGAAGAAGTTTCTAAATTATTAAAAGAGGCCGGTCTTACAATTAACGCCTCAAAATGCAAGTTCGCAACTAAAGAACTTAAATATCTGGGTTATAAAATTTCGCAAAAGGGTATAGAAACTCAAATTCAAAAATAAAAGCAATCAAGAATTTCCCACCGCCCAACACCGCCAAGAAACTTTCTTCTTTCCTTGGGTTATGTTCTTATTATCGGTCATTCATAAAAGATTTCGCTAATATTGTTGAACCCTTGTTAGTAATTAAAAGAAAAGTAAATTCACGTGGAAAGCAGAAGCAAATACTGCTTTTGAAAGATTAAAAGAAGCGCTCATCAATGCCCCTGTTTTGAAATTCCCGGAGGGGTGCGAAAACCTGGAAATTGCAGCAGATGCGTCGGACTATGCTGTGGATGCGGTTCTTATGCAAAATGGCCATCCTTTGGCATTTTTTAGTAAAACGTTGAATCATACACAAAGGAATTATACAGCTACAGAGAGAGAAACATTAGCCGTATTAATGGCTGTACACAAATTTCGAGTTTATTTCGACAAAGCGCCAGTAAAAGTCTTTTCGGATAATGCGGCTGTTGGTAGACTTTACTCGGGGAAAAACCTAACGCCCAGGTTAATAAGATGGGCTTTAAAACTCCAAGAATATAATCTAATAATAAAATATAAACCGGGTAAGGAAAACAATGTAGCTGACGCACTTCCTCGTATAAAACTGGACGATGAAGGCAACGAACTTAAATGCGCTGTGTTGACTTCAAAAATTTTAGATTCTAGAGATACAATTATTGCTGAATTGAAAGCTGATCCAGAATTTGGAAGTATCTATGCATATTTGAAAGACCCCGAAAGCTTTGAGCACACAGATATCGATGCGATAAGAAGTAGAGCAGAAAACTATGAAATAATAGATAATTTATTATTTTATACGAAAACAATAAACGAAAATCTCGAGTACAAACCAGTCATCCCAGCCTCGTTTCGATTAAGCATTTTGTAGGAATTACACGACGCGAAAACAGCGGGTCATTTAGGGGTCAGAAAGACTTTAAAAAGGGTACGCGAGGCGGTATATTTCCCGCAATTATACAAAATAGTAACTGCGTATGTCAGGTCCTGCAATCAATGTCAGTTAATAAATGATATTAATTACAGTCCGGCCGGGTACTTAAATAGCATTCGCGCTACATTTCCGAATGAAATTTTAGGCATAGATCTTCTTGGTCCTTTCCCCCAGAGTGAGTTAAATAAAAATCGTTTTCTTTTAGTAATTGTAGATCATTTTTCAAAATGGACAGAAATTGTTCCACTTAAACGCGCGTCAGCCAAAATAGTCGCAGATGCATTCTTACACAGATACATTTTAAAATACGGTGCACCGATAAAAGTCATTAGCGATAACGGTAAACAATTCATTAGTCAAATATTTGAAAACATATGCACTGGACTTGGCATACGCCATATCAAAATGGTTCCGTATAACCACAGGCAAACATAGCAGAAAGAGTTAATAAAAACATTGTAAAAATAATTCGAAGTTATGTTAGCACACATCACAAGCGCTGGGATGGCTACATAAGTGAGTTAGCTTATGCTTTAAGAACAGCAAATCACGATACTACGGGAAAAACCCCAACAGAATTA
The DNA here is from genome assembly GCF_044657685.1 of Stegodyphus dumicola. Lineage (NCBI taxonomy): Eukaryota > Metazoa > Arthropoda > Arachnida > Araneae > Eresidae > Stegodyphus > Stegodyphus dumicola. Next base: position 68,087,011 of record NC_140771.1, on the reverse strand, counting down.
TTTTTAGGACGAAAGTTAATTACGCCATTAGATAAATTATTCTTTGTGCAACAAAGAGAACAAGAATTTAAACAGAAAGAAGTGCAAACACTTATTGACCAGGCGGTTAAAAGCTCGGATACGGCAAGAAATAGGCAAAAATTATATTATGATAGAAAACGCCGTGAAGCAGATTTTAAAGTTGGGGATAAAGTGTTGAAGCAGAAGTTTTCTTTATCAAGTGCCCCAGACAATTTTACTGCAAAGTTAGCTCCAAAATTTGAAGGCCCCTATGTAATTCAGGAAATCAAGGGAGTCGTATTGTACCTTAAGAACGAGAGAGGGGAAATCTGTAAAGCAAGTCCCGACCAGGTGAAAAAATATTATAATCAAAATGATTTTGAAATCCTTAAAAGTTTCTTGCAGGACTCAAGCGTAAAAGAAGTAGAAGGTCCAGAAGTAACGTCACCCGTTCCACCACCCAAGAAGCTGAGAACTGAAGAGAAACCTAGCCCTTCTACAACCCATGCGACGGTACCGAAAAGAAGAAATGAAAACTTTCAGACTCCAGCATTTAAGAAAAACAAGAAAGCAAAGCCGCCGCGTAAAGAAACCTTGGTAAAGAGGAAAACACCACTTACAACGTATCGCAGTAGAAATTCTACATCGAGGAGAACGCTTCCAGGGCCAGAGAGTCAGGTGCAAACAAGGCCGCCGTTCCCGAAAACGAAAAGACAGCAGGAGGAACGAAAAGACCACCACCAACAGAAGAAATTCAAGCATGACTCCAGACCGGAGGACGCCAAGACCAGCCGTCTAGGGAAAAAACGGAAAAGACAGCAACCCGACTACTACCACTCCAAGAGGCCAGCATGCAGAAGGCGAAAAAGAAAAAGTAACGTGGACGACACTCGGAGGACACTAAGGAGAAGACTGACGTCGATGAAACCTATAACGTGGGAGCAGTTCTGCCAGAAAAGGATGTCTGAGTTCCAATCATCGAAAACTCAAAGATAAGTTAAAATCTTCTATAAATTTTTTTTCTTTTGTTCCTAAATGTTATGCGTAAATACGAAGTTCTATGTTTTGGCGGAAGTCAATGTGTCTCGGTTGAGACTTAGTTTTGTTTTACTTTATTTAGCTAAGGCAAAAGTATTATCTTCTTTAAGTATAAAATCTCAGAACTGAAGAGAAACCTAGCCCTTCTACAACCCATGCGACGGTACCGAAAAGAAGAAATGAAAACTTTCAGACTCCAGCATTTAAGAAAAACAAGAAAGCAAAGCCGCCGCGTAAAGAAACCTTGGTAAAGAGGAAAACACCACTTACAACGTATCGCAGTAGAAATTCTACATCGAGGAGAACGCTTCCAGGGCCAGAGAGTCAGGTGCAAACAAGGCCGCCGTTCCCGAAAACGAAAAGACAGCAGGAGGAACGAAAAGACCACCACCAACAGAAGAAATTCAAGCATGACTCCAGACCGGAGGACGCCAAGACCAGCCGTCTAGGGAAAAAACGGAAAAGACAGCAACCCGACTACTACCACTCCAAGAGGCCAGCATGCAGAAGGCGAAAAAGAAAAAGTAACGTGGACGACACTCGGAGGACACTAAGGAGAAGACTGACGTCGATGAAACCTATAACGTGGGAGCAGTTTTGCCAGAAAAGGATGTCTGAGTTCCAATCATCGAAAACTCAAAGATAAGTTAAAATCTTCTATAAATTTTTTTTCTTTTGTTCCTAAATGTTATGCGTAAATACGAAGTTCTATGTTTTGGCGGAAGTCAATGTGTCTCGGTTGAGACTTAGTTTTGTTTTACTTTATTTAGCTAAGGCAAAAGTATTATCTTCTTTAAGTATAAAATCTCAGAACTGAAGAGAAACCTAGCCCTTCTACAACCCATGCGACGGTACCGAAAAGAAGAAATGAAAACTTTCAGACTCCAGCATTTAAGAAAAACAAGAAAGCAAAGCCGCCGCGTAAAGAAACCTTGGTAAAGAGGAAAACACCACTTACAACGTATCGCAGTAGAAATTCTACATCAAGGAGAACGCTTCCAGGGCCAGAGAGTCAGGTGCAAACAAGGCCGCCGTTCCCGAAAACGAAAAGACAACAGGAGGAACGAAAAGACCACCACCAACAGAAGAAATTCAAGCATGACTCCAGACCGGAGGACGCCAAGATCAGCCGTCCAGGGGAAAAACGGAAAAGACAGCAACCCGACGACTACCACTCCAAGAGGCCAGCATGCAGAGGGCGAAAAAGAAAAAGTAACGTGGACGACACTCGGAGGACACTAAGGAGAAGACTGACGTCGATGAAACCTATAACGTGGGAGCAGTTCTGCCGGAAAAGGATGTCGGAGTTCCAATCATCGAAAACTCAAAGATAAGTTAAAATCTTCTATAAATTTTTTTTCTTTTGTTCCTAAATGTTATGCGTAAATACGAAGTTCTATGTTTTGGCGGAAGTCAATGTGTCTCGGTTGAGACTTAGTTTTGTTTTACTTTATTTAGCTAAGGCAAAAGTATTATTTTCTTTAAGTATAAAATCTAAGAACAAGCAGTTTCTGTTGGTCGAAAGACTAATTCTGTTATGTTAAAGCCAAAATTTGGCCGAAGATAAAAATAACTTCGTATTCTTGTATTAATAAGAACTTTAGTTTCAGTGCCGCCAGCTTGGTGAAGAATGAGTAAAGTAAAAATTTATTTTTCTCTTATTCATTTTATGGTAAATTGTAAAAATCATATGTATTAGAATTTTGTAAATATACGTAAATACTTTCATGTAAAAGTAGAATTTAGTCCAGAAGCATAAAATTTTAGATGCTAAAAGTAAATGCTCAAAAGCAATGAATTCAAATTAAGTATTAAACTGTAGATAAAATAATGCTTTAGAGCGAAAGCCTGCATGTCTAAAGATGAATGAGGGGTAAGTTAGAATGAATGTGTTTTGTAGGGTTCTCCACCTACACTTGAATTTTAAGAATGCTAAAGTAGCTCATCGAGTTGTAGAATGTCGAGTAAGGTGTGTCTATTTGGTCGTTGAATTCTAAAAAATCATTGTGGTTAGGGGAAGTGTTGCAATACTAAAACACGAATATTCCCGTTTGACACCACACATGGTGAAGAGCCAGGGTAAAGTTAAATTCATGTTTGAATACTTGAATGAATGTGAATTAAGCAGTAACTAAGGAAAATAAATCGTTCAAAAACAAAAACTTCAGTGTCAAGAAAGTGTAAATTATAATGTATTTAGAAAGATACTGATACTTATTCCTTCCAGATGCTGGAAGGAATAAGTATCAGTATCTTACAGAAATTTATTCTACCTTTTGTAAGATAACAGATTTTTTTTTTTTTTTTTTTAATGTAAACGAGGCTCTTAAAATTTAGTTCAGAATTGTGGAAACTTTTCAACAGGTCGTTTCTAGGACCTGCTTCCAAGTCTACCAAATTCTGGCAGCGGAAAATGTAGGGGTTATATTTATTTTAACTAACATTTATTTTAAGTTAAAACTATCTTTCCTGTCAAGCCTTACTTTCCCCTGGAATTGCCAATGCCAGAGTATGTAAATTTTAGTAGAACTCGCAAGGATTCAAATTGTCAGCGGAAGTATTCTGAGTTAAATAGAAAGGAAACGAGTTCGAAAGGGTGCTTTCTTACTTCCCGAGCGTGGAGGTGGCTAGTTAGAAATCGAAGAACCACGCGTTTCGGCCTGTGTGGTTGCCTCGGCAGATTGTTAATCTTTCAACGTAATATTCAGAGTTTGCTGAATTATCAGCGGTATTTTAGAACGCGGTGAGGTTAGTTACGTTTAGAGAGCCTCGTAGTTAGTCACTTGTTACTATTCTTTTCTTAGTTTCTTATTTTTATTTTACCGCCGGGTCGGCGTAGTTTGTGAGCGTCAAGATCACGCATTTGTAATTTCTAAAGTTGAATAAAAAGGTATTTAAACCCTTCTCAAGACTTTGGTCTACTTCCAGTTCTCAGCAGTCACCACTATTGTTGCGTGCAGGTTGAAAGCGCGTAACGTTACAAATTATAAGAGTTCTGGGATGCCCTCCTCTGCCCCATCACACCTAAAACATGGAACTAAGCATTATCCCAAATTTCCCGTTTAACATGCTCAAACGTTTGGCGATATGGCAGCTGTCTTCTCAAGAATTCATATCTTCGTTGACATCCTTCGAGACATCCCTTGAGACATCCTCTGCAGACCTTTTTTTACCTACAGGCATCCTATGTCTACCCTTACTCTGTAAACTCTCTCTACCTGTTTACGTTTTCATTAATATTACAGAATCACTCTATATACCCATTTACATGATTTTTTATTCTGCACTATGTGTATGACATATTATGCTTCAGACGTTATGCTTGAAAAGAAAAATTATATAATAGAGCAAAACATAGCAGTAATACAAAAAATGCAATTAGTATGTACACTGTGAAAAAAAATTGGGACAATTCTATATCTCCCGTTCTACTCGGCCGATTGACAAAATTAAAATTGCGTTTTTCATGTCTCGAAAGCGAGACTTAGGTTATATATTAGATGTATATATAGCATTTTTCTAACATAGGTATTTTGATACAAAATCGGACTTTTTCCGAAATGCAATTGTTTCCTATGCAATTTGTTTCCATATTTCGATTCTACGACTGAAATTATGCCTAGATATTAAGTTTTGTAAAACTTGGTGAAAGATTTAAGGAGCAATTCAAACATTTATCTTGGCACAATATATTCAGTTTGCGCCATGAATAATTCACTTGGGGAACTTCTTAATATATGGCAACCAATTTTCCTTTCCCTTCCATTACGCGGGACCGCAAAAAAAGGGACTTCGTTCCTACTTTTTTCATTGTGCATGAGCGGAAAAAAAGTCACATCGTTCCTACTTTCAAATAATTTTAGCAAAATGTCAAAACCACATTTGATGTTTTATCTCTTTCAGCAAATATGCCAAATTTCAAAACCAGTATATAAATTCACGTATATCTTTGGAAATTTTGAATAAACATTTGTAATTTTTTGCAGGTATGCTTATAAATAAGTCTACTTTAAGATGATGGTAAAAATTTTATAGATTATAAAAAAATGTTTTTGAAAAATTTATAAAAGTTATTTAAAAATACAAATTTTAATAATAAATAACAAAAATGGGCGAATTTTATGTGGAATGAACCTGAATTTCGAAATGTAAAAGGAAGAATCAAATAAGTTTCATAAAAAAAAGGAAGAATTAATAAATGTATACCAAACTCAATTAACATTGAGGAGCTAACACTTTTAGAGCTAATTTTTTAAAAACTACTCATGCAATTTTTACGAAACTTGGTAGTTTGGTGTAATTTGAGCAATAGAATTGATATATGGAAAAAATCGGCATGTTATTTCAGAAAACATTTTATATGTAAATCTAATATATATCCTAAGTTGCGCTTTCGAGACATGAAAAGCGCAAGTTTAATTTCGTCAATCGGCCCAGTAGAACGGGAGATATAGAACTGTCTCTTCCTTTTTTTTTGCGCAGTGTACAATAATTTACATATATGAGTATGTAAATAAATAATCACGCTATGAGTAGTGTACGTTTTATTATATTATTTAAAAGCATATTTCTGAAATTTTGAACTGTATTTCACCAGCTTACAGTTTTCTGTATAATTAAGCTTTTGATTGCAAGTAATTATGTACTTACAGGCCAAAATATATTCAATTGGAATTGAATATATTTTGGGTTTCTTACCGTTGCATCAACACATTCAGTGCTCATAATCTCTGTTCACTTAAAAAAATATTTCCCGTTTTTTTAATGAGACTTCCTTTCGCCTTTCATGATTTCGTTAGCTTGAAAGATAGCTTTTGAGAATAATTTGAGAGAATTTGATTTGATTTAATGCTAATTTCGATATTGCGTTATTTATAATAAATTAAATGCCGTTTTCAATAATATATTCTCTATAACCAGAACTAGGCAATATCGATTTGTGTCAGTAGCACAATATCTATTTTAAACAGATACTAGTTTACTCTTGAGGAATGAGAACATGTGCCCTCAAGCCTCTATCTTTCTATAATACTTAAAATACGTAAAATTTTAAATAGTTTTTTTTTCATTTGTAAAAATATAAAATTAGAAGCAGAAAAAAGATTTAAATTTTGTGCTTCAGCTTTTAGTGTTTTTCTTCGTAAATCAAAACTGAATCGTCGTCACGTGTTTTCAGTGGTGACTGATATCGTTTGGGGAAACCTAGTTTGTAAACTTCAGACATTTATAAACCCACCAGCGGCCGAATGGTGAAGTTGATAAACACTGGTAGTTTGGTCCGTGTTTCGAATCTCTGAAAATGGGCTGGATCCATGTGTGGTTTCATGATTTTCTCCACGGGTAACGTATATGGGAGCGATTTTTCCTTAAAAATTCCTCCATGAAGCATTCCTTTTCTTAGGTAGATAGCTCCGAATGCTTTGCCATAATTAAATAAAAATCAATCAGATATTTGTAACATAAATTTTACTTGCTTTTAGGTTTATTTTAATTCCTTTCCTTTATGCCGTAATTCGTCTCGTACTCACTCAGTCCAGAGGTTTATGAAAATCTTAGAATAAGCGACGTAGTTTAAAACTAAAGTGAAATCTGAATTGGGTGTTCTGAGTGGAATCCTCGCATCTGGTTTTCCTGTTTGCCTCAGAAACCGCTCATCAGAATAAAAAGTGAGCAACCGCATTCGATAAATGTACTAACTAGTTGTATTTGTCTATCCGACATAACAGTACTGTAACTTAGCCTTGGGTTTCATTGAAATTGTAAGCAGCGAACATTAGCAGTGAACTTTAGTCCTGTATATTAGCAACGAGTTGCTGTCGACAAGAAGACGAAGTACGTGCTTTGTACTATTTTTAATTATAATACCAAAAGCCAGGAAAAATAGAGCTCTATGTTACGTATCATCTTTTGGGTTTTATTTTGTATTGAAGGGAAAGATTATTATAGTTTGTTACTTTAGAATAATCACATCAAGCACATTTTCGTTCACAAACCGTAACCATTGCAACGACTGCTGCAGTAAAAAGGTTGAACACTTTCATTTACTAAAATCTTCTAATCCCCTTTGCACATCGTAAATGAGGAGAGGGTCGCCATGACCTTGAAGTGTCTTAAAGTAGTATACTATAATAGAAGCGACAGCTCTCCAATCAAGGTAACTTCTAAAGGTTGGTCGTTAAGTATAAAATAAGTAGTATAATTACAGGCCTGTAAATGTCATGAACTAACGTTTGCTTACTTATACGTGGGAAGATAATGCTGTCATTTCAATATGAGGGTCATTTTATATTTCATAAGCATAGTCATATATTTGACTATTAAAGTAATAGAAAAATTAACTGCATTATTTTGGTCTCGCTCAACAATTTAATTAATTATGATTTATAATAAAATTAGTAAGGTTTCTTTAGATGCATCTCTTTATCTTATTTTTCTCCGAGGACTCCCCCCTCTGAAAAAAGAAACAAGAAACTGGTGTAAAATGTATATACTTACTTATTTTATGCAACATTTAATAAACTGAAATCGTAAACAGCAAACATATAGAAAGGTGATATGTCCTTTTTATATAAATGATTTTAAAAAAGTTATTAAATTGTTAGGTTGTACCACAAAATAGCTGATATAATTTGTGTCAGTATAGTGATGTAATATGTTTCAATGTAACTGAAAAAAAAAAAAAAATATCGGATAAGAGACCTTCGGAAGAGATTTTGTCCTGGGTCTTCAGTTTTGTAAATAGGACCCCAGTTAGAAGACAGTAAGGGACTCAGACTTATTAGGGATGCATTTCACGACAATAATGATTTCTTGCCATTTATCCTCACATTCTTTTCGTATTTGGATCTTTGACGATTAATTGTAATTTCTCACCTTAAATGATTATTATTATAAGAATCGATGCTTAAACAAAGAAACAACTACTCATATTCTGTTTGCTGAGAGAACTACATGCGAGCGCGTATAATGAAAGATGTCTCATTAATTCTAATCTGAGAACATCTTACTTTGACAGAAAAATAACCGGTTGAAACAGGATAAATGCGTATCAGATTCTTGAATCTAAAATTTACGCGATAAAGCTTCCTGGTTGACCTGTCAGGGCAAATAAGGATTAAACAAGCGATAGCGGCGCGTGGAACAAGCAAATGGCATTGACATATTTTTTTTTCTTCTGTTATACTAAATGTCTCAGATGAAACAAGTTCCTTTAATCGGAGAGTATCAAGATTTTTTTTTCTGCTAAATATGTTTCAAACTGGAAGAATTTTTGCTTCATCTGTATTACTAAATCATGAAGAATCTGTATGTATACATGTACGCCTGTATATATGTATTTTCCTCGTGCTGCGAAAAAATGACAACAGCTAGAGTATCAAAATTTTCCTCCATCCGAACATGAGCATGTCGAAGCCAAAATTTTGAATTTTGATTCTTTTAAAAAATTATTTCACATTTTGCACAAATTTAACGAGATTAAAAAACTTAGCGGTGTGAAAGCGAGCAGGGGCAATACTTTCCGAAATAAAATAGTTTTATTTCTAGGGCATCAGACTTTTGCCATTCGGACAAATGTCAGAACTTTATCTTTCAATTTTAAACAGCAAACTAAACTATCAAAAAGCAATGTATTGCCACTGCCCCGAAATAAAATTCATTTACCTTCCGCGTTCCAAAGTATTCCCATTTAGTAATGCATAAGTTATTGAACTTTCAAATTTTTTCTGCCTGTAACAGATTAATAAACTAAGCGATTTAAAGCCATAAACGTAGCTCTTAAGAATATTTTTCTACTTCTTAATCTGATGAAGTTAAATAAAAGTGTAATTTAATCATGAAAGAAAATAAATGCTTTAATGGGAGTACGAGCAGTTTAGAAAATCGATAAGCGTCACCTCAAAAACAACATTATACGTTTTTGCTAGTTTCATTTAGACGTTTTCTTTGTGACAACTATTCTGCGTCTGATGACGACAGTTTGTGTATAAGTAACACCTAGAAATGCAAAATGCATTAATATATCCTATAAATCTACTAGAGCTCTCTTATCAATAGAATAAAATTTACAAAGTAAAATTCATACTGATAAAGTCAGTTAAATATTTAGTCTAACACTGCCGATTAAAGATTTAGTTTCAACTTTGCATTTCAAATTTAATTCAAAGTTATGAAGCTTGAAGGGCGTTTTTGAAATTCACATAAAGCAGTCTTATAAAAGAGAATATTAAAAAATTTGTAATTAATTGTTGTTGCGAGAAGTTTTATTAGATTTTTTACTATCTCACATTTTCTGTGAATATTTTTTTCGAGAATTTTCAGATTATCGTTATTAAAAATTTTAGCACTTTTTTTACGAGCCGTTTGTGCTGCCATCCGCCTAAAACAGTTATTATAAAAAAGGAAAAACTATATATGATGATTTTAATGAATCCAAACAATGTAATTTCTTGGATCTAACTAGTAATGAATAATAACTGAACTGCATCTGAGTTTATTACTATTAAATAGCTTAGCTTTTTTAAATCGCTTATTATAATAATAAAATAAATTTGAAAGAAATAGTAAATATTATATTATTCTTTTGCTGAACTACAATTGACAGCCGCGTAGAAGATAAAAATAGTTTAATTCAAGCACAACACATTTCTTTTAAATTGCGCAACACATTTCTATACTGGAATTGAAAGGTGCAGTCACCATGGTACAGACTCATAAGCTTTCAGGCCATCCAAGGCGGCCGCAGTAGACATCCCATTGTCAGAGACATACAAAAACTATTAATTTCGATTCCTGCAAGTCTGAAGCCCCAGCTACAATGGGTTCCGGCCCATACGGAGATTAAAGGAAATGAAGCAGCGGATATGATTGCGAAGGGCGCAGCCAATGAACCCCACGTGAGTAGCATTGGTGTGCCCCTTCCGCACTCGTATCTGAAAACTACTCTCAAATGTAAACTAATGAAGCAGTAGCAAAACTACTGGGAGACAAGCATCGCAGGCAGAAGACTGTATGCTTTCCAACCAAAAGTTAACCACAATTTAAATAGCAGTTCTTCGCACCTCACACAGTATTTGACAGGGCATGGCCCATATATGTCCTATCTTCACAGATTTCGCCTAAGAAAGAGTGACCAATGTATTTGTGGCAGTACTGGTGACCCAGATCACTATCTGTTTGACTGCTCGCACACGGGAAATTCACATTTGAAAAGACCAACTGCAATCAGTATGCCAGCATGGTTCAAGAACACAATTAAGAATAAACATGCGTTCAGCAGCATTAGAGACTGCACTACCATTGCTAAAATCATTGCTGACAATCTGGAGTGACTTCTTTCCTTGGACACCATGCCGTCAGCAGCCTGGTCTGTACATATATTGATTTACTTAATGTCTTGTGTTTTTTTTTGTTTGTTTTGCTGTTTTTAATTATATTTAATATTATGACTAATCCAGAGCTCATTTAATGTATTCCACAATTTGTAATGTATTTGGTCATCTTTACATCTGTACCTGATTTTTATAGCACATCCTTAATATAACTGTATGCCTAACATGTACGATAATAGTGAAATGTGTTCCGCTTAGTCTCAGCAGTCCCCACCATGCACCTTCTTTCCATGTTATGGTCTTCACTTCAATGTTCCTCGTTTCGTGGCCAATCCCCGGAGGACACAGTACTAAGCTCTTTATTTATATTTATTCATGTATTTTTAAAATTGCATCGACGGGATCCAACAGGCTGAAAAGCACCTAACCCAGTGGGCCAGCTGTTCCGTCGATGGTGAAAAGAAAAGAAAGTCACCATGGTGCCTGTGCACGAGGCATTATCTCTGTTGAATACTTTGCTGTTTCGAATAATGCGAGTGCCAATAACGCGAATTAAGGTAAGCCACCGAGTCTAAAAATTAGATGTTTCATAAGGTTAATATTTCATAGCACACTTAAATAAAGAAGGAAAAATGAGTGTTTTCAGAGTTTTTCTCGGCTAATGAAAGTCGTACGAAGAGAGGAATAGTCGAAATGGCTTCTTACGAATTTTTGGAAAGGGGAATAATGTATTTAATGTTTGGCAATGCTATTTTTATTTCGTTGTAAAACTCAGAAGTTTTTTATTAACAAACTCGACGATTTGAAAGCGAGCAGTGGCAACATTTCTCGAAATAAAGCAAACTTTTATCTCCAGCGTGCAAGACTCGGAAAAAATGAGGGTGGAAATTAGCTTTTTCAGAATTTGTTGATTATTATCTCTGATATTAGCTATTTGGTTTTTGGAAAAAAGTGATCGTCGAGCTTTCCCAAGACCCAGAAAAGAATTTTAGAAAGTTTGGTGACGATAGCTATTGTGGTGACTAAGTTAATAGCGAATAAACACACAACCACACAGATATTATTCTTTACATATATAGATATCATATGTATACATTCTTTCATTAAGTAACGTCTCTTGTGAAAAAAGATTATTCGAAATCGAAATTGTTTGTAGTCATTAAAAGATGGTTTCATGTAACTTCGAGAAACGACTTTTTATCCTGTTTCTAAAGCCAAATTTTATGTAATTGAAAGCTCTAGTTTGAGTTTCGGAACAGGATTAATTTACAGCTTATTTTCGCGGATCTAATTCTAATCGAAATTAGCATAAATTATTTTAATCTAAAACTAATATAAAAGTACAAATAAAAATAGAAATCAAAAGAAATAAGAGAGGACTATATTTTTATAAAGAAATCTCCGGATTTATTCGGGCTTTGTGAAAAAAATCTGATGTTTGCAGAAATGTTAGATTTCTTAAAACTTGGGAAAATAATCATAGAATCGCGTCCATGACAAAGTTACTGCTCTGAGTTCCATATATTTTCCCTTCTTACGTTTCATTTCGCAATGCTTTTCTTTGCTCTTTGAGTTTAGATTACGGACTTTGGAATGGTTACTCATTGAAGATCAGAAGTGTCTTGAGTTTTCAGTCAACGCCTGTTTAATGATTCAGTGAAACACTTCAGGCTATCTGATGAACTTTTAAATATGACTAAAGAAAAACGAAAATGAAGTTCTTGATTATTATGCTGAGGATTAAAAAAAATCTGCTATTTGGAGGTGTTGAGAATGGTTACGAAGTAGAACACCAAAAAAGAATATTGAATGTATATAACAAAATGCTTTGATTAGTACTTTCTATAGACTTAATAGACGAATAATTGTTAGTCTATGGCATATGAAAAAAGCAAGATAAGATAATTGGTGATAACTTGATAATGATAACTGCTGCGTCATACTATCGGATCTACTTGGCATTATGTCCGTCGCAGGTACTTGACTACGAGTCGATGCATTGGTTCACAATAGATCTGGCCTGGACTGGAATCTCGCACTCTGAAGGACTCATAACTCTTCGACAGCTAAATAAATACACATCAACACATCGTGCCTTGAAATGATCCTCCTCCAAGGAGAGAACCACAGCTACAGCCAGAGCAAAACCCAAGATGATAACATCACGGATAACCATATCAGGACGATACGTAGTTTTGGCTTCTACTAGCTAATATTTAAATACATTTGTATTTCTCATTCTTTTTGAGCATTGCGCAGACGCAACGGTGAATGTAAATTTCTCAACAAAAATAAAGACCAACGGTGCTCTATGAGAAACTATACTAATGCATCTTCTAATGCTAGATAACTACTTGCACCACGAAAAAGGTAAGGGGGAAATGCGATAATACCTTACATTTTATACACTTAAAATAGGAAGAAGGACGAGACTCAATCGACCAAATCCAAACGGTGACGAATTTTCTTCTATCCCTTGGCTTTAGTTAGCCGGATTTCCAGTTCTGTAGTCATTGTATAAGCCATTCGATTTGTAATGGAATGGAAGAGGAATGGGAATCAATTCAAAACTCCTAGAGATTTTGAGAAAATCCTTTCTATCATGGAAATTACGATACTGCATTTATAGTTCAGAAAAATGGTTGTAAGATCGAACATTTAAACAAATATTCTTTACATGTTAAATATTAACTTTAGGGACACGAAATCGTTCTAAAAACTTATAAACAACTTCTGTATTTTTGTGGTTTTAGAAACATAATTTCAAAATTAACAAAACTTATGCAGTTAACTTAGAATTTAAAATGTAGTAGTTCTAACCAACTAATAGTAGTTGTTCTAAACAACTAAAACTGTAAAGTTCAGTTTTAGATGCAAGGGAGTTAATATTTATGAAAACTCTTATTTAGAAGGATATACTCTATAGATACAGTTTAATCATTTATTCTTTTTCGTTCGACTTTTGAACAATTCATTAATGTCGCACTTTCACAATTTTGAGTTTTAAGCCATCATTATTCTTCCTTTGAAATTAATTATAAACAAATTTTTAATCTTTCAAATAATAAATCTACTAGGTATGCAGATGAGGAAGTCAATCCAAAATTTGAAGCATTTTTTTTCACAAGAATTTTAAAATAAGAAAAAAAGTCTGATGATTGCGCAGAAAATATATTTGTAGGAAAGAAGATTCAGTTAATTTTAATATTAGATTAGAAAATAAAATTTCTCATACCGGAAATAAACAGAACTTTCATTAAATTTGTCTAATTGGAGACAGATTGCCCTTTAATAAGAAGTACTTCGATCTAGATTACCCAGACTGCTTAAATTTATAAAAGTCAGTTAGTTTTCCCTGAGTGAGAAACGTGAAGAAACAACGATGCTTTCTCCGACATTCGAACCATGAATCTTCCACTTGGCTACATAAGCATTTACACAATTACACTATTTACACAATCCAATTACTTGCACAGTCCGAACCTGGTTAGGGTAACGTGATTGTTCCTTACATCCCCCCCGCCCACCTAAATGGCGAATTGGGAACAGAAAAAGTCTCAGTAGATCAAATCCAGATGATAACTATTTATCATGCACTATGTTTTAATTAGAGCATCAATGTAGATTATATAAAACTATAAGCCTTTTCTGATGGAGAAAACATGAGAAATCAACTGCACCATTACCACAAATATTCCCAACCGCTTAACATGCATTGTCTGATGAAAAGTGTTTGAATAAAAAACATGAAATAATTTTAATAAACCCAGCTAGTGAAATTTCGTAAAAATATTTAATATTTCCATTCAGATACCTGATTATTTCAAATTATTTTTTTACTTAAATTAATCAGAGTAAAAAATAGAAGAAACAATCTAAAAACTGAGGTTGCTCCTTTTACATCACTTGGCTTATTAATCTTTAATAGAAAGATTAAAATCGAAAGTTGAATACCTTAACCGCTGGCGCGGGGAAGATAAAAGTATATTATTTCGGGCAGTAGCAACATATTGCTTTTAAATAGCTCAATTTTTTAATTAAAATTGAAAGATAAATATCTTACATTTAGTCGCATGGTAACAGTAAGGTGCTATGGATATAACAAGGTTTGATTTTGAATGGCGTTGCCACAGCTCTCTTTTAAATGATTGTACTTGTTAATAAAAAAACTAGCTAAATTCGTACAAATTACAAAATAAATAAATAAAAAAAATTCGGGATTCAAAATTCTAGTTTCGTGGTGTGTCGTTTTTCCGCTAAGCATGAAACCTACAAATATACACACATACAAGTTTTTCATCATTTAATAGTAGATATGATAGAGATTTTCTCTTAATGTTTGTTCTATTAGTTTTGAAAAGTCCTTTATAAAAGGGAATTTGCTATTGATATATTTGTGAAAATATTTTCGTGATCAAAATTCAGTCCCAAACTTTCATTTCTTTTCGCTTGCAGTCACGTTTTTAAATATTAACTGAAAATATACTTCATTTCCGAGATATTTGGCAGCACAACAGAAAGTAAAATGGGAAATAGTAAAATAATTAAAATTTTAAGTGCTTACAGCCTTAGGAAAGAATATAATCTTAAATGTGCAAAGCAATAGGACGCAGTGTTGGCCTTAATACGTATCAATGATGTATTGTGCTCTAAGTATTAAGCGCATGGCTGGATTTGGAACGTTTTTAGGTCAGAGCTATTTCAGCAAGTATTCCTAAGGAAATGGAAAGACGCGATTGTCTTTACTTTTTCTTTTTAAACTTATCTAGTGTGTTTATTTCGAAAACGAATGAAAGTAGAAAATGTCCCCTTTTCCTTTATTACTAGAAAAAAGTGATCTGTCTGGAATACTAAGAGAGGAAAGTACCATAACAGAAAAGAATAATTAGGTGATGCGGAAATGGATAGTATATTCATTCGATATCTGTTTACGCATCATATGAACTGTTTTTTCGTAAAGCATAGTTCATAATGTTGTTGCTGCCAATGTAAAACATTTAAAAAATAATTAGAAAACGCACTTACCCCCCTCCCCTGGAAACAATGAAAGAACTAGGAAGCCTTTGGGGAGCTATAAGCATTTTCCTACATTAATCGCTTGGGCGACGAGCTGCCTAAATTAGCTAATACGAAAAAGGAAAATATATAAATATATAAATATTTTAATGAGTTCATCTAGTGCAATTTCATGGGTCCAGCTAGTCGTTAATAATAATACAACGAAGAACTGCATTTACTGCTTTCAAACCACTTAGTTTGTTACTAAAAGCAGAAAAGTTAAACCTAAAAAGAATCTGAAAGGATTTAGAATGTAATGGTGGCCAAACAAACGGCTCAGAGATTATCAATAAAACGGGCGCAGGTGGAATAGCGAAACATTTTGAAAGACATCAGATGAATATGCATTTAGAATAACATGGACTAACATTAGACTAACATTTTTTATTTAAATCAATAAGATTAAGAAGTTAAAAAAATTTAGCTACGTCATAACGCTGATGGCGCAGCTAATTCGGAATCTGAACTCAAACGTCGAAAACCGAAACCTTTCTCTTAATATACTGGATAACAACGCACTTTGCTTATGCTTCTGTTACCGCTAAAAACTGCCACGCTTCTTTTCTTACAGCAATGGTATGAAACATTTTAGATTTCAGAATACTCTGCACCTATTTCCGGAATCGACGTGTCCCGTTGCTGCCAGTTAAAACGGTTTCGACTGTAAAATAAAAAATAAAGTCGTTATAAATAATTATAGTTTGATGTTTTTATGTTTGTGTAAATACGAACTTTTAGTCTGTCAGGATTGCTGTTCCTTCTAATTGCCTTTGGAAACATAACTGGAGTCCTGAATAGGAACAGAGAGTTTACTCAAAACTATGTTCGTCCGTGTGTGGAAGATACGACAAAGATGAGAAGGGTTAAATTGACCCTTTATTTCTCACAGCGCACAGCCGTTCCCGCACTTCGGGTTACAGAGACCAGTACATATGGTCTAAAAGGTAGAAAATAAGAACTAAAACTAACTTAATAAGAAGTAGATGCTTTACAAAGAAGAGTAACGCGAAGATTGGCCTTTTTAACACTATGTAGTTCAGTATGTTTACGTATGTAGTTCAGCAGAATGCAAAAACTAGTCTTCAAATATCAGCGGGAACTAAGTTCTGGCCTTAAAGGCAGAAGAGAACTGACCTGAGAAGCACGCGCGTGGTAAGGAAGCGAGAAATCTCTTTCTCACTTTTTGGCTAAAAACCATATCTTAAATACTTACACAGTTTACAAATTCATTTGCATAAACAAATCTAATCGCGCTTATTCTGGCCGGAGATGGAAAATCAGAGAGGATAGCAAAGTTTCAAAATAAAATAAACGTTAGTAAAATTTAAAATCCTTACAAGTTTTTCGAAAATAAAGCATAATAAAGTAAAAGCAAATAATATTAATGATGATGTAGCATTTATTCTATAACAATTATTAGCTCAAAAGGTACGTTCATTTCGAATGGGTTATTAGTCTCGAAACGGCATTTTACTTTGAATAACTATAAACAGCGTATCACTTTTCAAATTCTTGCCACCGTATAATATCACCCTGTATTTCAAAGAAATTATATAATGATGAAGCTGCATGAATGTATACATGTCTCTCCCATTATGAAAAAACAACGGTACCTAGAACGATAAAAGTTTGATTAACGTAGGCCTCCACCCGAACATGGGCACCTGGAAGCCCGAAATTTGAATTTCGAATTTTTTTATTATCTATTTCATATTTTATAAAATTTTAAGGAACTTTTGATTAATAAACTCAACGATTTCGAAGCGAGCAGTGGCAAAATTGCAAGGTATAAAATACTTTTGTCCTCAGCACGCGAGACTGTCTATCAGAAGTTCTAAAGATACGCTGTTTTTAAATATTTTGTAATTTTGCTATTGAATCGAATTTTGTGTGGCGCAAGCGACAAGAACGTGATATTTGATAAATAAAATAAGTACATAAATCCTCTGGGCTAGCAGAAAAACTTTTTCAAGCCATCTTACTAAGAAAACTGAACTTTGATATGATGAACTGAGAGTAGCCTGAAAAATATATAAATATGTATGTCAACACTTAATACTGCATCGGGAATTCTAAACATATGATGCTATGCTGGTTTTAAATTTTTTTTCCAATTTTGCTGTTGAATTGTATTTGGAAGAAGTTTGGAAGAAAATGATGCTTAATAATAAAGCTAGAAAGTCAGAAAGAAGTGGTTTAGCAGAAGTAAGTGCAAAGCAGACTGGTTGACTGGTAGACTGCGAGCTTAGCAACAGCGTAAAGTAACCTTAAAATGTCACCCTTTTGGCTGGTCATTAAAATAGGACCCCTTTTAGATTTTAGCGTTTTTCTTTAAGTATAAGTACTTATTAATTCGAATGACTATGCAAAAACATTAAAAGAAGTAGAAGTACTACAGTGCGCTGTGAGAAGGTTCCTGAAGATTTTTTTTTTGGTAAATTAGTATAAAAAAGAATATTTTATTGATTACTAGCAATGATTCGAAAAAAAAAAAAAAAAAAATGTAGCAGGTAAATGTCCACTTCCCGAGAGATCAGCATTTTTACTAAGAGTATAATCAGTTTATAATCTACGTTCTTCTACTGTATGTCATATCTTAAAACACGTGTTTTATGCTTATTCTTAAAAAATATTTCTTTCGTATAGCTTCATGGTTCAGTGTTGGCTATAAATTACTACTATATACAATATGTATACATAAAATGATAAAGCATAATATATACTGTCATTTCAAAAAGAAGCTTTAAGAAAACATTGTTGTAATGGACATGTTTTAAAATAATTTAATTACTTTAAGTTTGAATTGCAGATTATTTCATAAAAACCAAGCTATGTACTAATATAGTATATGACGTTACCAAAGCTTTTACTGATTACAGTAAAGGAATTCCTCACAGCTTTTTATTAATTGCAGCGAAGTAAATATTCAAAAAATTATCACTTCCATAAATTATAAAATAAGGATGATTAAGATAAATGTTTGAATCATATAACATGTTATTAAAAACTAAAATAAAGATTTAACACACCGCTGGAGATTTTAAATTGCTTTCAATCTCTTAGTTTGTTAATCAATTACCATTAGATTAAATTAAAAAAAATTAAATATCTTACGCTTTGTCAAATAGCATCATTCTGGTACATGGAAGATAAAAATATATCACATCAGCCAGTGCAACACATCTTTTTAAATACTGAATTTTTTTATTGTATTTGAAGCATAACTATCTTATGCTTTTCCGAGACACGTATCCTTTAAATCGCCTTGTTTTCTGACCAAGCTTGAAATATGAATAACTTACGCTCTGAAGAATGGCAACGTATTGCTTTTCAGTAGCAGATTTTGTTAATCAATAATTGAGTAAATTTGCAGAAATATGAAATAAATAAATAAATAAATAAATCGAAATTTAAAACTCGACTTTGAGATGCGCATGCTCGGGTGAAGGACAATATGCATTAAAAATTCTTCGTCTGTAAGTGACGCCACTTTTTTTCGCAGTGCGAGGAGCATGTATACAGATTCTTCGTTAGCGGAGGGAATAACAGAGAGGATTATGAAGTGCATTTCTTTTTATCTCTTGCTTGTTACAGAATGATTAAATTCGAACGAAAAATTAAAGATCTTACGATTAACCTAACGGCAATTATGCATTTACGGGATCACATAGAAGATGTACTGATGACTTTCATGTTTTCAGTAAAGACATTACTGACCAAGTCATATAGATAATACATTCATGGTAGCATAATGTACGAGTAATCCAACGTAACTGTCTAAAAAAGAAATCGGAAGACTCTAAAACCATTTCAAACGGCAAAGATAGGGTTATAAGGTATGTTCTACTTCCTTCCAGCATGCCTTCGTGGTGTAACGGTAGCACTCTCCGCCTGTATTCGAAAGGTCCAAGTTCAAGTCCCGGCGAGGGCATTGCTCATTTTTCACGTTTCCTGCTTCAAAATAACCTAATGACTCCAAAGTGGCGCCCGAACTAAAAGGTGGTGGACAATAATTTGTCACCACCAGATTTGGCGGTTGGGTACTCTCATTCCCAGTCGCCCTTGTAAAGGGGAAATACATAAAGTATTTTTTCCCTCTTTCCAACATGCCTTTCGTGGTATAACGGTAGCACAATCGGAGCGTGTTCGAGTCCCAGCAAGGGCATTCCTCATTTTTCATGTCTCCTGTTTCAAAGCAATATGATGACTCTACAGGATTATGTGTACTATTAAGCACAAAACCTAACTTAGATTGATATTAGTTTTCTTAAAGAGCTCTATTGATTTCAAACTTAACTGACATAGGTTGCTTCTTCTTCGAAAAGCGAAACATTCTACAAGAATAGAATCAATCGAAAATTGATTTTTCTTTTATTATATGTTTTGTAAGTGATGTATATGTCTTGTACGTATAAGATTACATTATTTGATTATGGCTAAACATATACAAAATTCTATGTTCAGTTTAAAGCTTAAGAAAATAGAAATAAAATCTATTGTTTAAGTTGCAATAAAAATGAGTTATGTGTTTAAGCAAATAAAAATAACTTCATTGTTTAATACGGTCGGGAAAATGTATCTTTTATTCTTTTTGTCAGAGTAAATATAATTAACTTCCTTTCAAATTATAATTTTTATGAAATAAAATACAATAAATGAAAAATGAAAGAAAGAAATTCTGAAAAGATTCAGATATTAACATCACACGAGAGGATTATTTAAGGTTTTTACACTGGTTACCAATCTTAAACAATAAAGCATCGCAGGTTACCATTCTGCTCTTAGTCTCACTTCTGCTGAAGCAATTTTTTTCCCGTCTTTTTAGCTTTGTTATTATCGATTTCTTTTCGTTCATTACTTTCTTCGCACTTACGCCACATAAAATTCAGAAAGCAAAAGCACAAAATATCTAAAAAGTATAGCTTTAGAATTCCGAATACAGTTTATCAGGTTCTATGTTCCGTTTTACTTTCTTTGGGAACATGCACAGACCTGACTCGGAACAGGGAGCTTACTAAAGCTATGTTCAATAACTGTGGAAAGTAGACAAGATACACAGGAAGGGTATACAAAACCCTTTATTTTTCACTCTTTACAATAATTTCCGTACTTCGGAATACAGAGACCAACTACTTGTGGTCTGAACGTAAGAATATAAAATATAACTAAACTCTAACTTAAATTTGGAATAATAAACGTGGAAGATTGGCCTTATATTAACAGGAAGCCGTATGTAGTACAGAGAACTGTTAACACTACAATACGTTTAAAATTATCACGAGGATTAAACCTCTGGCCTGGAAGGCAACTAGCAACTGAGTAAAACTTCTAAGGTAAGCGGCCTGCTTCGACTAACTCCTTCCTCTCTCTCTCTTGGCAAAAAGCCACAACTTAAGTACTTGGCGTTCGCCAGACAAATTTTGCATAAATAAGTTAACGCTTTTAATTCTGGCCGGAAGTAGAAAATAAGAAGTGATAGTAAAGATTTAAAATAAAATAAACGTTAGTAAAACTTAAGATCCTTACAAGTTGCCATATATTATTCGGGCTTTAGGAGTTGCCGTGCATTATATTACATTCGCTGTGTTATTTCTTTCAAAAATAGCTGCTCGGACGAGCTTAAAGAGTTATCACAAGAAAGAAAAACGTATATAATGATTTTAATGAATCCAGTTCGTATTATTAGAACTTTTAATATTTTTAATTAGTCACCTACTGATTTAAAAGCATTTTTATTTAATTCAACCAGATTAAAACTAAAAAAAAAAAAAAAACATTCTTTTAAAACCTTATTTATTGCTTTCATTTATTACTTTGTTTGCTATTCAGTAGCATGAACATTCAGTCTCAAAGTTAAATATCATACGATTTGCTGAATGGCAACACATTAGTGCGTGTAGATAATAAGTATTTTATTTGACACAGTGACAAGACTCTGCTTCTAAACGAATTTATGGATTAAAACCGAATGATAATATATTACATTTTGTCGAATGGCTACAGTCTGGCACGATAGAGATAAAAAAAGTTTTTTTTGCGAGCAGCGTTGAACTTCTATTTTTCAAACTGCTGAGTTTGTTAAGGAAAAATTCGTTAAATTTCTACAAAATGTGGAATAAATGAAAAGCAACTTCGAAATTCAAAATTCAGAATTTGTGGTGCCCAGTTCATTAAGAATTCGATGGCCTTCTGGCCTTCATTTATTCCGTGTATCTTTTTTCTCCATAATGTAAGAAACATACATACAGATTCTTTTCTTCATTATTATTTTTTTTTTTTTAACTGATACATTACGAACCATTTGGTGGAAAGAACCTAGAAATCAATTCAGAAGCGAAAGTGATGCGAACAAAAGTGAGTTTAGCAAATCCGCTGCTAAAAATCTCAGTATTTGTACTGCAGTAAATACCAGGAAAAAAAATACAAACTTTTGTTTTTCATTTATAGACTGTCTAAGTATTTTATGTTTCCAATTAGTGTGAGAATCGAAATTTTGCTCTGTGACAGACTACTATGTTATTCAACAAAGGCAGACTGTGGAATTCAACACAATTGAATCTAACGAAACTATGGAAGTGGAATGGAGACTACGGAAATAGAAATTCCAGACTGTAGGATTCAACGAAAAATGACAGACTATGGGATTTAAAAAATACACAGTTTTCGATTAGATTTTACATTTATCAAACACTATTTCTCTTTTGGCAAATTTACGTTCAAACTTTTCATGAAGAGAAAAACAAACAGAAAGAAGACAAAGAAATTCTTCGGAAATTTTAAAAACATCTATTCAGAGTGATACTAGAACATTGCATTTTATCTTTAGAACTATCCAAGGAAGAATGTTTAGATGGAATACATTTGCAAAGATAAAAAAAAAAAAAAAAAAAAAAAAAAAAAAAAAAAAAAAAATCTCTGTCTGATATTTTGGAGTGTTGTTATCTATCGTTTGTATTATCGGTCAGTACAAAGAAAGTTTCAAGAGCTCTGCTTCAGTTTGTTTATATCTGACTTGAGAAGATAAATAACTTTAAACAGAGCGCGAATTTTCTCTCTCTTCACGAAGAATGATTCTTTATCGTTTGTGGAGTTGAGCGATAAGCGACTTTCTTCGTTGTTGAGTAACGTCATACAAAGAATATATTTTGCAAAAATAATTCCGCGAAAAATAGAACGTTTCCGCAATGTTACTTCTACGGGAAATCGCCGATGTAGACAGTTTCTTATTTAGATGTGAGGTCATCATAAAAACTAGAAGAACATTCATCGTTATGCTTCGTTCATTTCGCATTTTCATCATTTACGTCATTTATATTGTAGTTGTTATATATAATATTTATAATAATATAATAATAGTTTGTTATAGTTTATAATGCATAATTTATACTGTAATGCAGAGTTTATAATACAAGTGATTTTTCGTCCGCGATAACTCTTATATATCAAACTTCAAAAAAAATTTTTTTCGCATTTAGCTTTCCGTATTTATTTAAAGAGAAGATTCGGTTTTGGGCAAAACGAGACAACCGGAAGTGGTACTTTACTTGGAGCTTATAGTAGTTTTTAATGAAAAACTGTTCTAAAATATAATCCAAAATCTTTCAGTTTTTGTATTTAAGACTTTAATATTAATGGTAACAACATACTGCTACGTATTTTATATAATGTAACATAAAGAATCTGAAGACAGTGAAGCTCTGCCCGAAAAATAAGGTTATATGGTCAAGTCAGACCACAGACAGATATCCGTGTGAACTTCGCACTTTAGATGCGCTTTGCTTTGCGTTTAATCTTCTTAGCAGTTTGAAGTGATATATATTTGGTGGTTGTGTGCTTAATGCATGATATAATTAAAGAAAATAAGAGTAGACAATCTCCGATAACAAAAGAATATATTAAGTACTAAATTGCAATTTAAATTACATTGCAGAGATCAACGCAGAGCTCGGAACACAGTTCATGCTACCGCCGCGTACAGTTGTCTCACGAGAAGTCTCAGTGAGTAATGACGTCGCTTTGCTGCTCCGATTAAGAACTGGATTTTACACGTGGCGCCATCTCATGAATAGAAGTTGAAGTATCTGTCGGAACGCCACAGTACTCCCCCCCCCAAGTACCATCGGTACGTTATAAGTACTTTGGGTTAAATTTAACCTTTCTTCCAGATCTGGTAGTTTTAGTTTGCTCTTTAACGGGATGTAAGCTGTCTTCCGGGAGGCGTAATGGCAAACCGCACATTGAGTTGAACAGTGTTAAACGAATGTCGCATACTGCGCATGCCCAGAAGCAAATTTGGCGTAATTATTATGTTGGCGCGATTTGAAAAGAGGATAAATACGGTATGTGGTAGATGTACCGCCATCTGATTGTAAACAAATCCGGCGTTTAAGTCTTCGTAGAGTATATGTGCAATGTAAAGTAATTACTGTGTAAAATTAGATTTTTTTCCTGTACTGCTCCAACAACTGGAAAGTTGAACGATACGATCAAGTTTAAATTGAAGAATGCACAAAATGGGTAAAGGAAGTCAGCGTAAATGCAGATGCTCCAGTGGATAGCGCGAGCTTCAAACCAAATGCTATTGCGAGATTGCTTTCAGGTATGTATATATTTTCCCATTTCAATAAATTTGATATGTTATATGTGCAATATGTGATATATTGTATTTTAACACATATACAGTTCATTAACATTTTTTAACATTTCCTAAATTTCTATATAATGTAGCATTAAGAAAGATGTTTTAAGAAATTTGTTTCCTTACTGTTTTAATTTTTTCGAAAAGAAACATCATTTTCGAGAAACTTCAAGAAGAAAGTTATTAGCGTAATTTTATTACAGCTAAAACTGATGCAAGGTACTTGAGTCTTTTACCTCAAAATGTGCTGAAATGTTTTGGTTGAAGTTAATATAAAATAATGTAATGAACTCGTAATGTAATGAATTGTGGTATAACTGTAAAGAATTGGTAAAAATAAAATATAATTAGCTCAAATTTACTTAACTTTTTATATTATCAAATATCTATTGAATAGAAAAACCTGTTGAAATATTAAATGTAACAAGTTCTATTTTTAAAAGGCAGATGATTGTACAGCATGTAGGAATTGATGATGATTTTTAATAATCCTAAAGTAATAGTAAAGTCAACAATAAAGTATATTTTGATGTATGTAATTTTCATCAATGATTACATAACATTGCACTTTAATATAAAGTATGCTTGGATTGTTTTCATGTATGTTATATATTATTGCAAATTAGTTCTTCATAAAATTGTATATTTCTGCTGTGAAAAAGTATGTATGCAATCATGCAAGTTGTAGGAAAACATGTACGTGTACTGCACATGTACCAGGAAGACAAGATAACAATTATGACTGTCAATCATCATTTGCTGACTGTATCTGTCAAGCTGACTACACAGACTATAGTAGCCAAAGATAAGTTGTAGAAAGTGTGTTTCAGAGTTGAATATATGAAGTTAGTAGGATAATTATTCTTAACTAAATAATAAAATTTAAATAAAACCCCTTATTTCATTTTTTATAAATTCTCTTATTATTATGATGTGATTTCACAACCATTGACCCTCTCCTATTGTTAAATAATTCATTCAGCACTGAACAACACATTATTTTATTGGTATAAAAAATAATATATTTTGTGTGTATGACCAAGTTATGATCTAAGATTTTTCAATACTTGAATCATCCTTTTAAAGATTTTTTTAATTTCAGGCATTGGCACAGTGAATGGCAGCTGAAAAATTTTGACCCTTGTTTCTGGAAATGAAATGTTAGATGTAAGTAATGTCTGAGACCCTTATCACACGGCATTTGTTTCACATGAACAACTTGTTTCGGACAATTTTTCTGCCTGGTTTACTATTGAAAGAAAGACATGCAACGTTTTCCTTCCTTTCTAAAAAAATTGCAAATTGTTCGTTTTCAATCAATCAGCTATCAGCTTGTTCGTAACCAGTTTCCCATGTTAACCCCAAAGTGATCTATGATAATTGGCTCTTGTGACAAAGCAGAAAAATTGTGCCAAACAGTTATTCTTCCGAAACAAACTGACGTGTGATAATATCCTTACTGTTAATAATACTGTGAAGCACTTAATTGTATGCTTTGCTAATGAATATGTACTAGGCAATTGTGGTTATTATGAAAGAGGTGAAATTTCAAATACAATTGTTTCAGTTACAATTATTACAGATATTATTTAATTTTGTAATAATGCTAATTAAAAATATGAATTAAGAAAATGCAAAAAGTGGTGTATAAGCATACTAAATAGTTCAGAGTAAGACTTGTACTTAATTTAGAGTACGCACTCATTCACACATATGATGACTCGTACACTGATATAAATTTGATATGCTTTTATATTGTTTACATGTCTTCTATATTCAGATTTGAATCATCATCTGCCAACAAATTCAGTTAATCAGGCATTGTTGACCTTATTAGTTTCTTGCAGATGTGTGAACTTTGGAAACATTTTTAGATTTAGTGTAGTTTTTGTTTGCTTTTCAGGTTTTCACATAATATCAACTAGAAACATTACCTCTTCATTTTAAAGGTCAAAGAGATAAAATTAAAAAAAAAAAATTAATTAGTTAATATCAAACCTAAAATGTTCTTTTATTACACAACTATTATTTAAGCCATCCAAATGGGCACAATATTTTTATAATACTTTTATTTAATTTTCCAGTATATGTTATTGAAGCCATTCAAATCCCACTTGGGCATTTTCAAGCATATTAGTTGTTGAATATTATGTCTGACTGTAAACACACAGGCAAAGTATGTATAATTATTATGTAATTTAACCTATCTTTCCTTCAAATATTTCTTTAAAATTACACGGCCCACCAGCGGCCGAGCGGTAAAGTCGCTGAACACTGGTAGTTCGGTCCGAGGTTCGAATCCCGCGAACGGGCTGGCTGCATGGGTGTTTTCGTGGTTTTCCCCATGTGTAACGTGTATACGAGCCAGTTTCCCTTAGAAAGTCCTCCACGAAAGGCATCCCTCCCCTTAGGCAGATAGCCCTAGTGTGCTTTGCCGTAATTAAATACACCAACACCAACTTAAAATTACACGAGACAGGCATACATTTGAGCTTTGATTAACAGACTTAGTGTAGTCGCCATGACGGATAAGAAAACAGATGAATAATAGACCACCCATAATCACCAACATATAATGCAAGGATTTGAGAATAAAGATTGCTTATTAGCATAATAGTGCACTGAATATTAGATATAAAAATTATAGAACTGAAAGATTTGTCACGTATCATCTTTGCTTATTATTATATATATTGAAAATAAACAGTTTGCTTCTGCAACAGAATAAACATCAAGTGTCTTGAAATGTTTTGTATACCTGGAGCTTTACAGTTCAGTACATTATACAAAGAGCAGTATGTATAATGATTATCAGGTCTGCACAGAAATTTTTAATGGAAAATTCTTATGTATAGATTTAGTTGATATTTCTTATCTTGTGTACAGATTTAGTTGATATTTTGCAAGACATGGCAATATTTCAGACTTTTATTCTAATTACTGTGACAAAACAATCATTAGAAAATTATACACATATGAAAATTATTAATATTACATTATGTAGCTTATATTAATCATTTTCATACGTGTATATGTAATATTTTGGCAGGCACAGGAATGACCAAAGCTTGACAATATAACTACATCATAGGCCAGGCATTGTTATGGCTGGATAGAAGGTTGCAAAATGACGACAAAGAAGGATTTAGCTTTTTAGATCCCACATCTTTATTCAATTCTCTCAGCAGATCATTTTGCCTTTAGATGAAATTCTCAAAATTATATATTCAATATTGATTTAAACTAAGTAAGATTAAATTTAGACTTTACGTCATATCTGCTTTAACAAAGGAAAGAACAAGATGGGAGGAGCAGCTGCAAGGTCTTGTAGCAGCGGTAGAAGAAAGCAGTCTGACGAAAAATAGCACGTATTCAGTATGTGTACTAGCGGTTATATAACATGCCAGAATGTTCTCGAAATTACCGGTCTAGGATAAGATCCTGAAACTGCAGTAAGTTAATTATAGGTTGCATGCTCGCGCACAGCAAAGCCACTGTATTTTCTATATTTTACATGTATATAATACATATTCTTTGTGTCTTGGTGAATACATTCTACCTCGCTGGCAGGTAACAGAAACTGACGATCAAAAGATTGATGAATATTTAATAATTTTGATAAGATTATCTAGGAAAGTAAAATAGTTTAAAACGTATTAAATATGGTTTTCCAGAATGTTTCCTAGCATAGTTTTTAATCTCAGACTAAATGATACACATTATCTGGAAGTTCATATTCTTGTGTCATAAAGTATGCTTTATTGTAATTAGTCTTAGATTGTAAAGTTAAATTTATGAAAATATGATGAGTTAAAAATGTATTGCAGATATTAAACTAGATTTTTATATGCAATTTTGAAATTTTAGAGATCTTGCTTCATGTAATTATTTTTAATGTTTTTATTAAATTCTTAATTAATGCTATTATGCATGCATTAGAAAGTGAAATGAAATAATACTTAGGGATATCATTTGGCTGCATTCTGTTGTTTCTCAGTTAAACTATTCTGCATTCAAAAAATTACTCAAGGATTCTCACTAATACCAGCTCAAACAGTTCCAAAGTATTTCTGCAAAATATACGTAATTACTTAAGAATTGTATCTTTTTGATAATATTATTTAGCCTTTACAAGTTACTGCCAAAATTATTTTGTAAATCAGAAATCTTCGAGGGGATTAGTGTGTCTCGCATAGTTACCCTGGTGCCACACTATAACACTGAAATTGATAGATGTATAATTGAATGTTTAATCAAAAATGTCTAATTCCTCTTTTATGATATTTCAATAATTGATACTACTGAAACAAGAAATATTGGTACATTAACATTTTCTTAATATTCATTGTGTATTTGTTATGATGCATGTATTAATGTCATTACAAGTTAGCATTTTATAATGTTTGTTTCAACAATTTAGGGTTTGATGAAGTGCCACAGAGATTATCGCTTAAAGAATGCGTGCAGGCCAACCACCAACACAAGATATTAAAAGAGCAATGAAAATGAAGATTTAACTATAAAGAAAAATCTTACTAATATTATTACTCATAACACTTAATTGTTTCATATTATTGTAAATTTATGCTAGTTTTCCTGTATTCTGTTTATTTTGCAACTTATGTTATTGTAAATTCATGTATGTTTTCATTCTTGCTCTGACATGCATTTCATACTAATCGTTTGTTGTGCATATTAATTATATGTGTATATTAGTACATCATTGAATTACTGTATTTGAATTTTAATAAACCTTTTAACCATTCAGTAGTACTTTTCATTAAAACCCTGAACATTCTAAACATCCCATATTACTAATCCTCAATTCTAAATAATACTTGAGTTTACTTAATTCATGTATTAATAACGAATTTGAAAAATAATACAATAGTGACATATTTTGAGGTAAAATAAATACTGCTCAATTGGACATTTTAAAATGTTTTTCCTTTTAATAGAGGAACATTTTTTAAGGATTTAATTATTAGTATTTGAATATTATATTAATATATGATTAATTAGTATATGAATATATTGTGTGTAATGAATAAGTAAGGCAGTGAATAAATTTTGAACAATAATTTCATATGAGGAAATATGATCTGCCTGGGTTAAAAAATTAATCTTTAAATCCTATTTATGAGATTATATGGCTAAAATCTGTAGCTCAAAAGCAGTTAAAGCAACCCACCCCCAAAAAAGAAGACATTTTAAATAGTTTCTTCCAAAACTTGAAATATTTAAACATTACATAACCCTAAATTTCTAGTGAATTTAAAATACTCATTTCATTCAGTTCAGCTACTGGTCATTATATGAAATTTTCCTATATTATTAAAATGTTCCTCATGATTTTGCAAGGTGAAGACCACAAATGTTCTGCCCTCATAACTAATGATGATATAATAAGCATGAAGTAGACTTCAGCGTAAGGAATATGGAACTATATATTTTGCTCTTTGTTTATTAATTAGCTCACTTTTAAAAAATTCATATCATATAGTAAGCAGTATTCATAATTTTTCTCATTTTCTTAATATTTCATTGAAGCATTTAAATGTTAATTTAATTAGCAATACCTTAATGTCAAATGAATATATTATTATACAGAATGGGATTCTGACTATAACACTCGGGCAAAGTGATATACATGTTAATTTTTCAACAAGTTTCTGCGTTATGCTTTTTACTCTCTACACAATGTTTAATTTTTAATTATTATTTTTTATTATTTGTAGGACCTTAGGTCCTACAAATAATAAAAAATAATAGTAATACCAGAAAGTGTGACTTTCTTATATTATCCAACAGGAGACCTATGTTTACATCTTATATTTTGAATTTACAGTTTTCTTTTGTAGATGACAGACACCATATATTCAAAAGAAATTAACATGTTGCTGGATATATGCATGTGTTTTTCATACATATAGCTGTTGCATGTGATGTTATCTAATCATGTAAAAAATGAAAGAATTATGTTTATTGACACCAAAACAAATGCATACTTCGATATAAAGGCTGCATAAAAATGAAAATGGCTAAATTAAAATAGTGAATTGAGGTTGTAGAGTTCTCATTTATTTTTATTAACGAGCTATTTTATGATAATTAGCTTTTCTTTCTTCCTTTCCATTTTCCTGCCAGAATGCTAATTTTGAGTGTATTCAAATGAGGTGAATTCATTTCGTTACTTTTGATTTACGCCATAAATGCTGGCTGATTCTGTATGAACAAGCTGTGCACTCTGTTAATTTGTCCGAGTCTATAAAAGGGTTTTTTTACACCTATTCCAAACCTCTGTTGTAATTTCCAAAACATAACGAGAAGTCGCTTAAGTTTTCCAGAGTTCTCACACAGTATATATTACCAAAGTGGGTGAAACTCGTATAAGGTGTAAGAAAGACCAAAAGGAGATTTATTAAATCAAGAAAAATTATCGGTGGAAAAGGCATTTAATCTTAATAATGAAAAATCGAATTTTACACCAAATATTCAGACTTTTGTAACTGTTTTATATTTAATTAGCGAGAGTTAAAAATAAAAATTACCTTTATATTCATAACATAGGTTACATTCTGTTAATTTCCCATAAATAAACATAAAGAATACATTGACAAAATCATTGTACTAAGCTATTTTGGTAAAATAAAATCTACTATTTTCATTGTACTTCAAATTTAGGTTGTTTTCATGAAATTCTTTTATTAAACATTAACTTATACTTGATAATCAATCTTCAAGTTCGAATTAAGTTAACTGTAATTGCATTTGTTTTATGATCAAATATTTTAATTTGGCATTTGAGAATTTCTTTTTCTGTTTGACATCTCTGCTCTAAATCAGAAGTCAAACAACAAAAATCAGCGTTATATTTACCAAATTTTCACAGGACTAGTTTCGATGGTTTTACCGAACCACCATCTTCAGCTGCAAAACCGCAAATGAACCAGATAGGAAATAATGATAAGATAAGATAAGAAAGCCTGGACAAGAATAAGCAAGTGGCGCCATCTGTTGGTGAAACCAGAACTAAAACGTAATTTCTTTAAAGGCCGAAGGCAAATTTGGATTGGAATTAGGATCGTTAACTAGAACAGAAAGATTTTTATGAATGTGAAATGCCTCTAGAAAATCCAGTTCTCCAATGGAAGATGTTTTTTGAATAATTTTGGCAGCAGAAAAACTGAAAGTGTGGTTTTCGTACCAACAATGTTGAGCAAGACTTCTGTGTTTCCTTTTTTCTAACATATGCCTCGTGTTCCTTGACGCGAAATTTTAAGGCTCTCTTAGTTTGGCCAATGTAAATTAAACCACACTGGCAAGGAATCCTATAAATACCCCAGGAATTCATATCCGGAATGGGGTCCTTGAGTATGGAACTCGGAATTTTATTGATGGGAGAATAAACAACCCGAAAGTTAAATTTCTGCAAAATATGTGCAACTTTATAGGTAATTGATGGAAAGAAGGGAATGACAACAGAGTTTTTATAATCTCCTAAAACAAGAGTGTGCCTCTTAGTGTGTTGAGATGAGAATTTTTTAACTGCTTGATTAATAATGTTGGGTGGAAAGCCCCTGTCAATATCTATTGCTTTTAAATAACTTAGTTCTTCATCAAGGACTAGTTTGGAGGAGCAAACTTGAAGAGCACGGAAAACATAGGAATAAAATGAAGCTAACTTTTGTTTAGTCGGATGACATGATTTAAAGTGTGGTGGAAGGCAAACCGATGAAGGTTTACGGTAAACCGTAGTACTGAAGTTGGATGTGTTACGTGTGACCAGAATGTCGAGAAACGGAAGAGAATTGCAAGCCTCAAGTTCAAAAGTGAACTGAATAGCAGGATCAATAGAATTCATTGTTGAAAGAACTTTATTTAAATCATCTTTATTACCTTCAAACAGAGTAAAAGTATCGTCTACGTAGCGGAACCATGCCGGGAAGTTTAAAGTTTCAAACAATTTTGATTCATAATAATGCATGTAGATATCAGCCAGGATGGGACTGAGGGGGCTTCCCATGGCTAATCCCTCAGTTTGCTTGTAATATTTATTTTGGAAAACAAAATGTGTTTGTTTCAAACAGAGTTGAGTGAGAGAAATTAGCTCATCAATTTCGATGCAAGAGAAATGAAATTCGCGAAGTCTGGTTTCTAGACATCTTAATGCATCCTCCACTGGGACATTGGTGAATAATGATTTTACATCAAAAGAAACCATGAGTAAATTACTAGGAGAAATGTTTTTAACTTTTTTTACAAACTCTATTGAATTTTTTATGGTGTAAATGTTATTGTCTAATAGAGTTGAAAATCTAGAAACTAAATATTTAGCTAATGGATACGAGGCATACCTAAATTTGATACAATAGGGCGGAAAGGAATACCACTTTTATGAATTTTGGGAAGAGCATATAATCTGGCACAATTCGCAACAGATGGGATAAGTGAATGTTTTAAGTTGCCTGAAATGATTTGCGAACATTTGATCGCAGTTTTTATTTTTGACAAGTCCGAAGGTGAAGGATCTTTAGGAATCGGAATATATGGTCCTTCGTTTAAGAATTTAGTGACACCATCGATGTAAGTGTTCCTATCCATGACGACTATCTGGCCACCTTTGTCGGCCTTTGAAATAATAATATCCGGGTTAGAATGAATTTCACGCAATGTAGCTCTTTCTCTCGCAGTTAGATTTGGTTTCAAAGGTTTATTATTGAATTTCACATTATGAGCGATAAGATGCCTAATCATTTCTTTCTGTGAATCTGAAACTTTACTGAACTTGAAAGCTTTTTCGATAGGAGCCAAAATCTTTGGAATCGAGGGTTTACAGGTTTGTGAGAAGTTAAAATTATATTTTAGAATTGATGAAGAACTAAGTTATTTAAAAGCAATAGCTATTGACAGGGGCTTTCCACCCAACATTATTAATCAAGCAGTTAAAAAATTCTCATCTCAACACACTAAAAGGCACACTCTTGTTTTAGGAGATTATAAAAATTCTGTTGTCATTCCCTTCTTTCCATCAATTAGCTATAAAGTTGCACATATTTTGCAGAAATTTAACTTTCGGGTTGTTTTTTCTCCCATCAATAAAATTCCGAGTTCCATACTCAAGGACCCCATTCCGGGTATGAATTCCTGGGGTATTTATAGGATTCCTTGCCAGTGTGGTTTAATTTACATTGGCCAAACTAAGAGAGCCTTAAAATTTCGCGTCAAGGAACACGAGGCATATGTTAGAAAAAAGGAAACACAGAAGTCTTGCTCAACATTGTTGTTACGAAAACCACACTTTCAGTTTTTCTGCTGCCAAAATTATTCAAAAAACATCTTCCATTGGAGAACTGGATTTTCTAGAGGCATTTCACATTCATAAAAATCTTTCTGTTCTAGTTAACGATCCTAATTCCAATCCAAATTTGCCTTCGGTCTTTAAAGAAATTACGTTTTAGTTCTGGTTTCGCCAACAGATGGCGCCACTTGCTTATTCTTGTCCAGGCTTTCTTATCTTATCATTATTTCCTATCTGGTTCATTTGCGGTTTTGCAGCTGAAGATGGTGGTTCGGTAAAACCATCGAAACTAGTCCTGTGAAAATTTGGTAAATATAACTCTGATTTTTGTTGTTTGTCTTCTGATTTAGTATTTATTCGGCGTGTTATTGTGTCTTAATTAATTATAGAAGCCCCAAACAGGCTTATTTTTTGCTTTCTTTTTGCACGTGGTGTGGCCGCCATTTTGTGATTGCATGAGTTTCGGTAAGTACTTTTTTGCAATTTTCAAGTTATGTTTATATTTTGTATATTTGGATATTGTGCTTTGCTTGTCTGATTTCATGCATTTTGCTTACAAACGTTTTGTTTTCTATTAATTTCAGTGAGGGATTTTTCTGCTGTTTTGTGTGTGCTTTATTATTGTTTAGTTAATTTAGTTTGATTTTCTGTATTGTTTATCATGCCTTCATCCGTTAATCGTTTCACTAAATTACGCCTGAAACGGCAAAAATTCCTGAATCATCTTGACTTTTTACTTAAATGTAAATGTAAAAAATTGATCCCCAATTTTATTCAAATCAAATCTAATCAAAAACCTTCGAGTCGCGTTTCAAGAATTCTGTTAAATTGCAAGCTTGCCTTACTTCGGTCCGTCATAAGGGATACACGTCAACAATTGTCCAAAATTGAACGTGAACTCTATAAGCTTCATCTGGAACTCGCTAAAAAATATCCAAAATTCACTGCCCTTGAACAAAAGTCTTGGTCTAGAACGGAGAATGCAGTTAACCGTCATAAAAACACCCTTGTAGTTAAATTCGAAACACTTCTTTTACATTCTTCCAGTTCAAGTAGTTCAAAAAATCTTCCCATTGTAAACATCAAGCCAATAGTTAATATTTCTAATGTTAGTCTTTCAGAAGAACAAGAGAGAATTCTAAAATATAATTTTAACTTCTCACAAACCTGTAAACCCTCGATTCCAAAGATTTTGGCTCCTATCGAAAAAGCTTTCAAGTTCAGTAAAGTTTCAGATTCACAGAAAGAAATGATTAGGCATCTTATCGCTCATAATGTGAAATTCAATAATAAACCTTTGAAATCAAATCTAACTGCGAGAGAAAGAGCTACATTGCGTGAAATTCATTCTAACCCGGATATTATTATTTCAAAGGCCGACAAAGGTGGCCAGATAGTCGTCATGGATAGGAACACTTACATCGATGGTGTCACTAAATTCTTAAACGAAGGACCATATAATCCGATTCCTAAAGATCCTTCACCTTCGGACTTGTCAAAAATAAAAACTGCGATCAAATGTTCGCAAATCATTTCAGGCAACTTAAAACATTCACTTATCCCATCTGTTGCGAATTGTGCCAGATTATATGCTCTTCCCAAAATTCATAAAAGTGGTATTCCTTTCCGCCCTATTGTATCAAATTTAGGTACTGCCTCGTATCCATTAGCTAAATATTTAGTTTCTAGATTTTCAACTCTATTAGACAATAACATTTACACCATAAAAAATTCAATAGAGTTTGTAAAAAAAGTTAAAAACATTTCTCCTAGTAATTTACTCATGGTTTCTTTTGATGTAAAATCATTATTCACCAATGTCCCAGTGGAGGGTGCATTAAGATGTCTAGAAACCAGACTTCGCGAATTTCATTTCTCTTGCATCGAAATTGATGAGCTAATTTCTCTCACTCAACTCTGTTTGAAACAAACACATTTTGTTTTCCAAAATAAATATTACAAGCAAACTGAGGGATTAGCCATGGGAAGCCCCCTTAGTCCCATCCTGGCTGATATCTACATGCATTATTATGAATCAAAATTGTTTGAAACTTTAAACTTCCCGGCATGGTTCCGCTACGTAGACGATACTTTTACTCTGT
The DNA here is from genome assembly GCF_044657685.1 of Stegodyphus dumicola. NCBI lineage: Eukaryota > Metazoa > Arthropoda > Arachnida > Araneae > Eresidae > Stegodyphus > Stegodyphus dumicola. Next base: position 68,051,545 of record NC_140771.1, on the reverse strand, counting down.
TTGAAGGTAATAAAGATGATTTAAATAAAGTTCTTTCAACAATGAATTCTATTGATCCTGCTATTCAGTTCACTTTTGAACTTGAGACTTGCAATTATCTTCCGTTTCTCGACATTCTGGTCACACGTAACACATCCTACTTCAGTACTACGGTTTACCGTAAACCTTCATCGGTTTGCCTTCCACCACGCTTTAAATCATGTCATCCGACTAAACAAAAGTTAGCTTCATTTTATTCCTATGTTTTCCGTGCTCTTCAAGTTTGCTCCTCCAAACTAGTCCTTGATGAAGAACTAAGTTATTTAAAAGCAATAGCTATTGACAGGGGCTTTCCACCGAACATTATTAATCAAGCAGTTAAAAAATTCTCATCTCAACACACTAAAAGGCACACTCTTGTTTTAGGAGATTATAAAAATTCTGTTGTCATTCCCTTCTTTCCATCAATTAGCTATAAAGTTGCACATATTTTGCAGAAATTTAACTTTCGGGTTGTTTATTCTCCCATCATTAAAATTCCGAGTTCCATACTCAAGGACCCCATTCCGGGTATGAATTCCTGGGGTATTTATAGGATTCCTTGCCAGTGTGGTTTAATTTACATTGGCCAAACTAAGAGAGCCTTAAAATTTCGTGTCAAGGAACACGAGGCATATAATAGAAAAAAGGAAACACAGAAGTCTTCTGTTGCTCAACATTGTTGGTCCGAAAACCACACTTTCAGTTTTTCTGCTGCCAAAATTATTCAAAAAACATCTTCCATTGGAGAACTGGATTTTCTAGAGGCATTTCACATTCATAAAAATCTTTCTGTTCTAGTTAACGATCCTAATTCCAATCCAAATTTGCCTTCGGCCTTTAAAGAAATTACGTTTTAGTTCTGGTTTCGCCAACAGATGGCGCCACTTGCTTATTCTTGTCCAGGCTTCCTTATCTTATCTTATCATTATTTCCTATCTGGTTCATTTGCGGTTTTGCAGCTGAAGATGGTGGTTCGGTAAAACCATCGAAACTAGTCCTGTGAAAATTTGGTAAATATAACGCTGATTTTTGTTGTTTGTCTTCTGATTTAATATTTATTCGGCGTGTTATTGTGTCTTAATTAATTATAGAAGCCCCAAACAGGCTTATTTTTTGCTTTCTTTTTGCACGTGGTGTGGCCGCCATTTTGTGATTGCATGAGTTTCGGTAAGTACTTTTTTGCAATTTTCAAGTTATGTTTATATTTTGTATATTTGGATATTGTGCTTTGCTTGTCTGATTTCATGCATTTTGCTTACAAACGTTTTGTTTTCTATTAATTTCAGTGAGGGATTTTTCTGCTGTTTTGTGTGTGCTTTATTATTGTTTAGTTAATTTAGTTTGATTTTCTGTATTGTTTATCATGCCTTCATCCGTTAATCGTTTCACTAAATTACGCCTGAAACGGCAAAAATTCCTGAATCATCTTGACTTTTTACTTAAATGTAAATGTAAAAAATTGATCCCCAATTTTATTCAAATCAAATCTAATCAAAAACCTTCGAGTCGCGTTTCAAGAATTCTGTTAAATTGCAAGCTTGCCTTACTTCGGTCCGTCATAAGGGATACACGTCAACAATTGTCCAAAATTGAACGTGAACTCTATAAGCTTCATCTGGAACTCGCTAAAAAATATCCAAAATTCACTGCCCTTGAACAAAAGACTTGGTCTAGAACGGAGAATGCAGTTAACCGTCATAAAAACACCCTTGTAGTTGAATTCGAAACACTTCTTTTACAATCTTCCAGTTCAAGTAGTTCAAAAAATCTTCCCATTGTAAACATCAAGCCAATAGTTAATATTTCTAATGTTAGTCTTTCAGAAGAACAAGAGAGAATTCTAAAATATAATTTTAACTTCTCACAAACCTGTAAACCCTCGATTCCAAAGATTTTGGCTCCTATCGAAAAAGCTTTCAAGTTCAGTAAAGTTTCAGATTCACAGAAAGAAATGATTAGGCATCTTATCGCTCATAATGTGAAATTCAATAATAAACCTTTGAAATCAAATCTAACTGCGAGAGAAAGAGCTACATTGCGTGAAATTCATTCTAACCCGGATATTATTATTTCAAAGGCCGACAAAGGTGGCCAGATAGTCGTCATGGATAGGAACACTTACATCGATGGTGTCACTAAATTCTTAAACGAAGGACCATATAATCCGATTCCTAAAGATCCTTCACCTTCGGACTTGTCAAAAATAAAAACTGCGATCAAATGTTCGCAAATCATTTCAGGCAACTTAAAACATTCACTTATCCCATCTGTTGCGAATTGTGCCAGATTATATGCTCTTCCCAAAATTCATAAAAGTGGTATTCCTTTCCGCCCTATTGTATCAAATTTAGGTACTGCCTCGTATCCATTAGCTAAATATTTAGTTTCTAGATTTTCAACTCTATTAGACAATAACATTTACACCATAAAAAATGCAATAGAATTTGTAAAAAAAGTTAAAAACATTTCTCCTAGTAATTTACTCATGGTTTTTTTTGATGTAAAATCATTATTCACCAATGTCCCAGTGGAGGGTGCATTAAGATGTCTAGAAACCAGACTTCGCGAATTTCATTTCTCTTGCATCGAAATTGATGAGCTAATTTCTCTCACTCAACTCTGTTTGAAACAAACACATTTTGTTTTCCAAAATAAATATTACAAGCAAACTGAGGGATTAGCCATGGGAAGCCCCCTCAGTCCCATCCTGGCTGATATCTACATGCATTATTATGAATCAAAATTGTTTGAAACTTTAAACTTCCCGGCATGGTTCCGCTACGTAGACGATACTTTTACTCTGTTTGAAGGTAATAAAGATGATTTAAATAAAGTTCTTTCAACAATGAATTCTATTGATCCTGCTATTCAGTTCACTTTTGAACTTGAGACTTGCAATTATCTTCCGTTTCTCGACATTCTGGTCACACGTAACACATCCTACTTCAGTACTACGGTTTACCGTAAACCTTCATCGGTTTGCCTTCCACCACGCTTTAAATCATGTCATCCGACTAAACAAAAGTTAGCTTCATTTTATTCCTATGTTTTCCGTGCTCTTCAAGTTTGCTCCTCCAAACTAGTCCTTGATGAAGAACTAAGTTATTTAAAAGCAATAGCTATTGACAGGGGCTTTCCACCCAACATTATTAATCAAGCAGTTAAAAAATTCTCATCTCAACACACTAAAAGGCACACTCTTGTTTTAGGAGATTATAAAAATTCTGTTGTCATTCCCTTCTTTCCATCAATTAGCTACAAAGTTGCACATATTTTGCAGAAATTTAACTTTCGGGTTGTTTATTCTCCCATCAATAAAATTCCGAGTTCCATACTCAAGGACCCCATTCCGGATATGAATTCCTGGGTTATTTATAGGATTCCTTGCCAGTGTGGTTTAATTTACATTGGCCAAACTAAGAGAGCCTTAAAATTTCGCGTCAAGGAACACGAGGCATATGTTAGAAAAAAGGAAACACAGAAGTCTTGCTCAACATTGTTGGTACGAAAACCACACTTTCAGTTTTTCTGCTGCCAAAATTATTCAAAAAACATCTTCCATTGGAGAACTGGATTTTCTAGAGGCATTTCACATTCATAAAAATCTTTCTGTTCTAGTTAACGATCCTAATTCCAATCCAAATTTGCCTTCGGTCTTTAAAGAAATTACGTTTTAGTTCTGGTTTCGCCAACAGATGGCGCCACTTGCTTATTCTTGTCCAGGCTTTCTTATCTTATCATTATTTCCTATCTGGTTCATTTGCGGTTTTGCAGCTGAAGATGGTGGTTCGGTAAAACCATCGAAACTAGTCCTGTGAAAATTTGGTAAATATAACTCAGATTTTTGTTGTTTGTCTTCTGATTTAGTATTTATTCGGCGTGTTATTGTGTCTTAATTAATTATAGAAGCCCCAAACAGGCTTATTTTTTGCTTTCTTTTTGCACGTGGTGTGGCCGCCATTTTGTGATTGCATGAGTTTCGGTAAGTACTTTTTTGCAATTTTCAAGTTATGTTTATATTTTGTATATTTGGATATTGTGCTTTGCTTGTCTGATTTCATGCATTTTGCTTACAAACGTTTTGTTTTCTATTAATTTCAGTGAGGGATTTTTCTGCTGTTTTGTGTGTGCTTTATTGTTTAGTTAATTTAGTTTGATTTTCTGTATTGTTTATCATGCCTTCATCCGTTAATCGTTTCACTAAATTACGCCTGAAACGGCAAAAATTCCTGAATCATCTTGACTTTTTACTTAAATGTAAATGTAAAAAATTGATCCCCAATTTTATTCAAATCAAATCTAATCGAAAACCTTCGAGTCGCGTTTCAAGAATTCTGTTAAATTGCAAGCTTGCCTTACTTCGGTCCGTCATAAGGGATACACGTCAACAATTGTCCAAAATTGAGCGTGAACTCGATAAGCTTCATCTGGAACTCGCTAAATCATATCCAAAATTCACTGCCCTTGAACAAAAGTCTTGGTCTAGAACGGAGAATGCAGTTAACCGTCATAAAAACACCCTTGTAGTTAAATTCGAAACACTTCTTTTACAATCTTCCAGTTCAAGTAGTTCAAAAAATCTTCCCATTGTAAACATCAAGCCAATAGTTAATATTTCTAATGGTAGTCTTTCAGAAGAACAAGAGAGAATTCTAAAATATAATTTTAACTTCTCACAAACCTGTAAACCCTCGATTCCAAAGATTTTGGCTCCTATCGAAAAAGCTTTCAAGTTCAGTAAAGTTTCAGATTCACAGAAAGAAATGATTAGGCATCTTATCGCTCATAATGTGAAATTCAATAATAAACCTTTGAAATCAAATCTAACTGCGAGAGAAAGAGCTACATTGCGTGAAATTCATTCTAACCCGGATATTATTATTTCAAAGGCCGACAAAGGTGGCCAGATAGTCGTCATGGATAGGAACACTAACATCGATGGTGTCACTAAATTCTTAAACGAAGGACCATATAATCCGATTCCTAAAGATCCTTCACCTTCGGACTTGTCAAAAATAAAAACTGCGATCAAATGTTCGCAAATCATTTCAGGCAACTTAAAACATTCACTTATCCCATCTGTTGCGAATTGTGCCAGATTATATGCTCTTCCCAAAATTCATAAAAGTGGTATTCCTTTCCGCCCTATTGTATCAAATTTAGGTACTGCCTCGTATCCATTAGCTAAATATTTAGTTTCTAGATTTTCAACTCTATTAGACAATAACATTTACACCATAAAAAATTCAATAGAGTTTGTAAAAAAAGTTAAAAACATTTCTCCTAGTAATTTACTCATGGTTTCTTCTGATGTAAAATCATTATTCACCAATGTCCCAGTGGAGGGTGCATTAAGATGTCTAGAAACCAGACTTCGCGAATTTCATTTCTCTTGCATCGAAATTGATGAGCTAATTTCTCTCACTCAACTCTGTTTGAAACAAACACATTTTGTTTTCCAAAATAAATATTACAAGCAAACTGAGGGATTAGCCATGGGAAGCCCCCTCAGTCCCATCCTGGCTGATATCTACATGCATTATTATGAATCAAAATTGTTTGAAACTTTAAACTTCCCGGCATGGTTCCGCTACGTAGACGATACTTTTACTCTGTTTGAAGGTAATAAAGATGATTTAAATAAAGTTCTTTCAACAATGAATTCTATTGATCCTGCTATTCAGTTCACTTTTGAACTTGAGACTTGCAATTATCTTCCGTTTCTCGACATTCTGGTCACACGTAACACATCCTACTTCAGTACTACGGTTTACCGTAAACCTTCATCTGTTTGCCTTCCACCACGCTTTAAATCATGTCATCCGACTAAACAAAAGTTAGCTTCATTTTATTCCTATGTTTTCCGTGCTCTTCAAGTTTGCTCCTCCAAACTAGTCCTTGATGAAGAACTAAGTTATTTAAAAGCAATAGCTATTGACAGGGGCTTTCCACCCAACATTATTAATCAAGCAGTTAAAAAATTCTCATCTCAACACACTAAAAGGCACACTCTTGTTTTAGGAGATTATAAAAATTCTGTTGTCATTCCCTTCTTTCCATCAATTAGCTATAAAGTTGCACATATTTTGCAGAAATTTAACTTTCGGGTTGTTTATTCTCCCATCAATAAAATTCCGAGTTCCATACTCAAGGACCCCATTCCGGATATGAATTCCTGGGGTATTTATAGGATTCCTTGCCAGTGTGGTTTAATTTACATTGGCCAAACTAAGAGAGCCTTAAAATTTCGTGTCAAGGAACACGAGGCATATGTTAGAAAAAAGGAAACACAGAAGTCTTCTGTTGCTCAACATTGTTGGTCCGAAAACCACACTTTCAGTTTTTCTGCTGCCAAAATTATTCAAAAAACATCTTCCACTGGAGAACTGGATTTTCTAGAGGCATTTCACCTTCATAAAAATCTTTCTGTTCTAGTTAACAATCCTAATTCCAATCCAAATTTGCCTTCGGTCTTTAAAGAAATTACGTTTTAGTTCTGGTTTCGCCAACAGATGGCGCCACTTGCTTATTCTTGTCCAGGCTTTCTTATCTTATCATTATTTCCTATCTGGTTCATTTGCGGTTTTGCAGCTGAAGATGGTGGTTCGGTAAAACCATCGAAACTAGTCCTGTGAAAATTTGGTAAATATAACTCTGATTTTTGTTGTTTGTCTTCTGATTTAGTATTTATTCGGCGTGTTATTGTGTCTTAATTAATTATAGAAGCCCCAAACAGGCTTATTTTTTGCTTTCTTTTTGCACGTGGTGTGGCCGCCATTTTGTGATTGCATGAGTTTCGGTAAGTACTTTTTTGCAATTTTCAAGTTATGTTTATATTTTGTATATTTGGATATTGTGCTTTGCTTGTCTGATTTCATGCATTTTGCTTACAAACGTTTTGTTTTCTATTAATTTCAGTGAGGGATTTTTCTGCTGTTTTGTGTGTGCCTTATTATTGTTTAGTTAATTTAGTTTGATTTTCTGTATTGTTTATCATGCCTTCATCCGTTAATCGTTTCACTAAATTACGCCTGAAACGGCAAAAATTCCTGAATCATCTTGACTTTTTACTTAAATGTAAATGTAAAAAATTGATCCCCAATTTTATTCAAATCAAATCTAATCAAAAACCTTCGAGTCGCGTTTCAAGAATTCTGTTAAATTGCAAGCTTGCCTTACTTCGGTCCGTCATAAGGGATACACGTCAACAATTGTCCAAAATTGAACGTGAACTCTATAAGCTTCATCTGGAACTCGCTAAAAAATATCCAAAATTCACTGCCCTTGAACAAAAGTCTTGGTCTAGAACGGAGAATGCAGTTAACCGTCATAAAAACACCCTTGTAGTTAAATTCGAAACACTTCTTTTACAATCTTCCAGTTCAAGTAGTTCAAAAAATCTTCCCATTGTAAACATCAAGCCAATAGTTAATATTTCTAATGTTAGTCTTTCAGAAGAACAAGAGAGAATTCTAAAATATAATTTTAACTTCTCACAAACCTGTAAACCCTCGATTCCAAAGATTTTGGCTCCTATCGAAAAAGCTTTCAAGTTCAGTAAAGTTTCAGATTCACAGAAAGAAATGATTAGGCATCTTATCGCTCATAATGTGAAATTCAATAATAAACCTTTGAAATCAAATCTAACTGCGAGAGAAAGAGCTACATTGCGTGAAATTCATTCTAACCCGGATATTATTATTTCAAAGGCCGACAAAGGTGGCCAGATAGTCGTCATGGATAGGAACACTTACATCGATGGTGTCACTAAATTCTTAAACGAAGGACCATATAATCCGATTCCTAAAGATCCTTCACCTTCGGACTTGTCAAAAATAAAAACTGCGATCAAATGTTCGCAAATCATTTCAGGCAACTTAAAACATTCACTTATCCCATCTGTTGCGAATTGTGCCAGATTATATGCTCTTCCCAAAATTCATAAAAGTGGTATTCCTTTCCGCCCTATTGTATCAAATTTAGGTACTGCCTCGTATCCATTAGCTAAATATTTAGTTTCTAGATTTTCAACTCTATTAGACAATAACATTTACACCATAAAAAATTCAATAGAGTTTGTAAAAAAAGTTAAAAACATTTCTCCTAGTAATTTACTCATGGTTTTTTTTGATGTAAAATCATTATTCACCAATGTCCCAGTGGAGGGTGCATTAAGATGTCTAGAAACCAGACTTCGCGAATTTCATTTCTCTTGCATCGAAATTGATGAGCTAATTTCTCTCACTCAACTCTGTTTGAAACAAACACATTTTGTTTTCCAAAATAAATATTACAAGCAAACTGAGGGATTAGCCATGGGAAGCCCCCTCAGTCCCATCCTGGCTGATATCTACATGCATTATTATGAATCAAAATTGTTTGAAACTTTAAACTTCCCGGCATGGTTCCGCTACGTAGACGATACTTTTACTCTGTTTGAAGGTAATAAAGATGATTTAAATAAAGTTCTTTCAACAATGAATTCTATTGATCCTGCTATTCAGTTCACTTTTGAACTTGAGACTTGCAATTATCTTCCGTTTCTCGACATTCTGGTCACACGTAACACATCCTACTTCAGTACTACGGTTTACCGTAAACCTTCATCTGTTTGCCTTCCACCACGCTTTAAATCATGTCATCCGACTAAACAAAAGTTAGCTTCATTTTATTCCTATGTTTTCCGTGCTCTTCAAGTTTGCTCCTCCAAACTAGTCCTTGATGAAGAACTAAGTTATTTAAAAGCAATAGCTATTGACAGGGGCTTTCCACCCAACATTATTAATCAAGCAGTTAAAAAATTCTCATCTCAACACACTAAAAGGCACACTCTTGTTTTAGGAGATTATAAAAATTCTGTTGTCATTCCCTTCTTTCCATCAATTAGCTATAAAGTTGCACATATTTTGCAGAAATTTAACTTTCGGGTTGTTTATTCTCCCATCAATAAAATTCCGAGTTCCATACTCAAGGACCCCATTCCGGATATGAATTCCTGGGGTATTTATAGGATTCCTTGCCAGTGTGGTTTAATTTACATTGGCCAAACTAAGAGAGCCTTAAAATTTCGTGTCAAGGAACACGAGGCATATGTTAGAAAAAAGGAAACACAGAAGTCTTCTGTTGCTCAAAATTGTTGGTCCGAAAACCACACTTTCAGTTTTTCTGCTGCCAAAATTATTCAAAAAACATCTTCCATTGGAGAACTGGATTTTCTAGAGGCATTTCACATTCATAAAAATCTTTCTGTTCTAGTTAACAATCCTAATTCCAATCCAAATTTGCCTTCGGTCTTTAAAGAAATTACGTTTTAGTTCTGGTTTCGCCAACAGATGGCGCCACTTGCTTATTCTTGTCCAGGCTTTCTTATCTTATCATTATTTCCTATCTGGTTCATTTGCGGTTTTGCAGCTGAAGATGGTGGTTCGGTAAAACCATCGAAACTAGTCCTGTGAAAATTTGGTAAATATAACTCTGATTTTTGTTGTTTGTCTTCTGATTTAGTATTTATTCGGCGTGTTATTGTGTCTTAATTAATTATAGAAGCCCCAAACAGGCTTATTTTTTGCTTTCTTTTTGCACGTGGTGTGGCCGCCATTTTGTGATTGCATGAGTTTCGGTAAGTACTTTTTTGCAATTTTCAAGTTATGTTTATATTTTGTATATTTGGATATTGTGCTTTGCTTGTCTGATTTCATGCATTTTGCTTACAAACGTTTTGTTTTCTATTAATTTCAGTGAGGGATTTTTCTGCTGTTTTGTGTGTGCTTTATTATTGTTTAGTTAATTTAGTTTGATTTTCTGTATTGTTTATCATGCCTTCATCCGTTAATCGTTTCACTAAATTACGCCTGAAACGGCAAAAATTCCTGAATCATCTTGACTTTTTACTTAAATGTAAATGTAAAAAATTGATCCCCAATTTTATTCAAATCAAATCTAATCAAAAACCTTCGAGTCGCGTTTCAAGAATTCTGTTAAATTGCAAGCTTGCCTTACTTCGGTCCGTCATAAGGGATACACGTCAACAATTGTCCAAAATTGAACGTGAACTCTATAAGCTTCATCTGGAACTCGCTAAAAAATATCCAAAATTCACTGCCCTTGAACAAAAGTCTTGGTCTAGAACGGAGAATGCAGTTAACCGTCATAAAAACACCCTTGTAGTTAAATTCGAAACACTTCTTTTACAATCTTCCAGTTCAAGTAGTTCAAAAAATCTTCCCATTGTAAACATCAAGCCAATAGTTAATATTTCTAATGTTAGTCTTTCAGAAGAACAAGAGAGAATTCTAAAATATAATTTTAACTTCTCACAAACCTGTAAACCCTCGATTCCAAAGATTTTGGCTCCTATCGAAAAAGCTTTCAAGTTCAGTAAAGTTTCAGATTCACAGAAAGAAATGATTAGGCATCTTATCGCTCATAATGTGAAATTCAATAATAAACCTTTGAAATCAAATCTAACTGCGAGAGAAAGAGCTACATTGCGTGAAATTCATTCTAACCCGGATATTATTATTTCAAAGGCCGACAAAGGTGGCCAGATAGTCGTCATGGATAGGAACACTTACATCGATGGTGTCACTAAATTCTTAAACGAAGGACCATATAATCCGATTCCTAAAGATCCTTCACCTTCGGACTTGTCAAAAATAAAAACTGCGATCAAATGTTCGCAAATCATTTCAGGCAACTTAAAACATTCACTTATCCCATCTGTTGCGAATTGTGCCAGATTATATGCTCTTCCCAAAATTCATAAAAGTGGTATTCCTTTCCGCCCTATTGTATCAAATTTAGGTACTGCCTCGTATCCATTAGCTAAATATTTAGTTTCTAGATTTTCAACTCTATTAGACAATAACATTTACACCATAAAAAATTCAATAGAGTTTGTAAAAAAAGTTAAAAACATTTCTCCTAGTAATTTACTCATGGTTTTTTTTGATGTAAAATCATTATTCACCAATGTCCCAGTGGAGGGTGCATTAAGATGTCTAGAAACCAGACTTCGCGAATTTCATTTCTCTTGCATCGAAATTGATGAGCTAATTTCTCTCACTCAACTCTGTTTGAAACAAACACATTTTGTTTTCCAAAATAAATATTACAAGCAAACTGAGGGATTAGCCATGGGAAGCCCCCTCAGTCCCATCCTGGCTGATATCTACATGCATTATTATGAATCAAAATTGTTTGAAACTTTAAACTTCCCGGCATGGTTCCGCTACGTAGACGATACTTTTACTCTGTTTGAAGGTAATAAAGATGATTTAAATAAAGTTCTTTCAACAATGAATTCTATTGATCCTGCTATTCAGTTCACTTTTGAACTTGAGACTTGCAATTATCTTCCGTTTCTCGACATTCTGGTCACACGTAACACATCCTACTTCAGTACTACGGTTTACCGTAAACCTTCATCTGTTTGCCTTCCACCACGCTTTAAATCATGTCATCCGACTAAACAAAAGTTAGCTTCATTTTATTCCTATGTTTTCCGTGCTCTTCAAGTTTGCTCCTCCAAACTAGTCCTTGATGAAGAACTAAGTTATTTAAAAGCAATAGCTATTGACAGGGGCTTTCCACCCAACATTATTAATCAAGCAGTTAAAAAATTCTCATCTCAACACACTAAAAGGCACACTCTTGTTTTAGGAGATTATAAAAATTCTGTTGTCATTCCCTTCTTTCCATCAATTAGCTATAAAGTTGCACATATTTTGCAGAAATTTAACTTTCGGGTTGTTTATTCTCCCATCAATAAAATTCCGAGTTCCATACTCAAGGACCCCATTCCGGATATGAATTCCTGGGGTATTTATAGGATTCCTTGCCAGTGTGGTTTAATTTACATTGGCCAAACTAAGAGAGCCTTAAAATTTCGTGTCAAGGAACACGAGGCATATGTTAGAAAAAAGGAAACACAGAAGTCTTCTGTTGCTCAAAATTGTTGGTCCGAAAACCACACTTTCAGTTTTTCTGCTGCCAAAATTATTCAAAAAACATCTTCCATTGGAGAACTGGATTTTCTAGAGGCATTTCACATTCATAAAAATCTTTCTGTTCTAGTTAACAATCCTAATTCCAATCCAAATTTGCCTTCGGTCTTTAAAGAAATTACGTTTTAGTTCTGGTTTCGCCAACAGATGGCGCCACTTGCTTATTCTTGTCCAGGCTTTCTTATCTTATCATTATTTCCTATCTGGTTCATTTGCGGTTTTGCAGCTGAAGATGGTGGTTCGGTAAAACCATCGAAACTAGTCCTGTGAAAATTTGGTAAATATAACTCTGATTTTTGTTGTTTGTCTTCTGATTTAGTATTTATTCGGCGTGTTATTGTGTCTTAATTAATTATAGAAGCCCCAAACAGGCTTATTTTTTGCTTTCTTTTTGCACGTGGTGTGGCCGCCATTTTGTGATTGCATGAGTTTCGGTAAGTACTTTTTTGCAATTTTCAAGTTATGTTTATATTTTGTATATTTGGATATTGTGCTTTGCTTGTCTGATTTCATGCATTTTGCTTACAAACGTTTTGTTTTCTATTAATTTCAGTGAGGGATTTTTCTGCTGTTTTGTGTGTGCTTTATTATTGTTTAGTTAATTTAGTTTGATTTTCTGTATTGTTTATCATGCCTTCATCCGTTAATCGTTTCACTAAATTACGCCTGAAACGGCAAAAATTCCTGAATCATCTTGACTTTTTACTTAAATGTAAATGTAAAAAATTGATCCCCAATTTTATTCAAATCAAATCTAATCAAAAACCTTCGAGTCGCGTTTCAAGAATTCTGTTAAATTGCAAGCTTGCCTTACTTCGGTCCGTCATAAGGGATACACGTCAACAATTGTCCAAAATTGAACGTGAACTCTATAAGCTTCATCTGGAACTCGCTAAAAAATATCCAAAATTCACTGCCCTTGAACAAAAGTCTTGGTCTAGAACGGAGAATGCAGTTAACCGTCATAAAAACACCCTTGTAGTTAAATTCGAAACACTTCTTTTACAATCTTCCAGTTCAAGTAGTTCAAAAAATCTTCCCATTGTAAACATCAAGCCAATAGTTAATATTTCTAATGTTAGTCTTTCAGAAGAACAAGAGAGAATTCTAAAATATAATTTTAACTTCTCACAAACCTGTAAACCCTCGATTCCAAAGATTTTGGCTCCTATCGAAAAAGCTTTCAAGTTCAGTAAAGTTTCAGATTCACAGAAAGAAATGATTAGGCATCTTATCGCTCATAATGTGAAATTCAATAATAAACCTTTGAAATCAAATCTAACTGCGATAGAAAGAGCTACATTGCGTGAAATTCATTCTAACCCGGATATTATTATTTCAAAGGCCGACAAAGGTGGCCAGATAGTCGTCATGGATAGGAACACTTACATCGATGGTGTCACTAAATTCTTAAACGAAGGACCATATAATCCGATTCCTAAAGATCCTTCACCTTCGGACTTGTCAAAAATAAAAACTGCGATCAAATGTTCGCAAATCATTTCAGGCAACTTAAAACATTCACTTATCCCATCTGTTGCGAATTGTGCCAGATTATATGCTCTTCCCAAAATTCATAAAAGTGGTATTCCTTTCCGCCCTATTGTATCAAATTTAGGTACTGCCTCGTATCCATTAGCTAAATATTTAGTTTCTAGATTTTCAACTCTATTAGACAATAACATTTACACCATAAAAAATTCAATAGAGTTTGTAAAAAAAGTTAAAAACATTTCTCCTAGTAATTTACTCATGGTTTCTTTTGATGTAAAATCATTATTCACCAATGTCCCAGTGGAGGGTGCATTAAGATGTCTAGAAACCAGACTTCGCGAATTTCATTTCTCTTGCATCGAAATTGATGAGCTAATTTCTCTCACTCAACTCTGTTTGAAACAAACACATTTTGTTTTCCAAAATAAATATTAGAAGCAAACTGAGGGATTAGCCATGGGAAGCCCCCTCAGTCCCATCCTGGCTGATATCTACATGCATTATTATGAATCAAAATTGTTTGAAACTTTAAACTTCCCGGCATGGTTCCGCTACGTAGACGATACTTTTACTCTGTTTGAAGGTAATAAAGATGATTTAAATAAAGTTCTTTCAACAATGAATTCTATTGATCCTGCTATTCAGTTCACTTTTGAACTTGAGACTTGCAATTATCTTCCGTTTCTCGACATTCTGGTCACACGTAACACATCCTACTTCAGTACTACGGTTTACCGTAAACCTTCATCGGTTTGCCTTCCACCACGCTTTAAATCATGTCATCCGACTAAACAAAAGTTAGCTTCATTTTATTCCTATGTTTTCCGGTCTCTTCAAGTTTGCTCCTCCAAACTAGTCCTTGATGAAGAACTAAGTTATTTAAAAGCAATAGCTATTGACAGGGGCTTTCCACCCAACATTATTAATCAAGCAGTTAAAAAATTCTCATCTCAACACACTAAAAGGCACACTCTTGTTTTAGGAGATTATAAAAATTCTGTTGTCATTCCCTTCTTTCCATCAATTAGCTATAAAGTTGCACATATTTTGCAGAAATTTAACTTTCGGGTTGTTTATTCTCCCATCAATAAAATTCCGAGTTCCATACTCAAGGACCCCATTCCGGATATGAATTCCTGGGGTATTTATAGGATTCCTTGCCAGTGTGGTTTAATTTACATTGGCCAAACTAAGAGAGCCTTAAAATTTCGCGTCAAGGAACACGAGGCATATGTTAGAAAAAAGGAAACACAGAAGTCTTGCTCAACATTGTTGGTACGAAAACCACACTTTCAGTTTTTCTGCTGCCAAAATTATTCAAAAAACATCTTCCATTGGAGAACTGGATTTTCTAGAGGCATTTCACATTCATAAAAATCTTTCTGTTCTAGTTAACGATCCTAATTCCAATCCAAATTTGCCTTCGGTCTTTAAAGAAATTACGTTTTAGTTCTGGTTTCGCCAACAGATGGCGCCACTTGCTTATTCTTGTCCAGGCTTTCTTATCTTATCATTATTTCCTATCTGGTTCATTTGCGGTTTTGCAGCTGAAGATGGTGGTTCGGTAAAACCATCGAAACTAGTCCTGTGAAAATTTGGTAAATATAACGCTGATTTTTGTTGTTTGTCTTCTGATTTAGTATTTATTCGGCGTGTTATTGTGTCTTAATTAATTATAGAAGCCCCAAACAGGCTTATTTTTTGCTTTCTTTTTGCACGTGGTGTGGCCGCCATTTTGTGATTGCATGAGTTTCGGTAAGTACTTTTTTGCAATTTTCAAGTTATGTTTATATTTTGTATATTTGGATATTGTGCTTTGCTTGTCTGATTTCATGCATTTTGCTTACAAACGTTTTGTTTTCTATTAATTTCAGTGAGGGATTTTTCTGCTGTTTTATGTGTGCTTTATTGTTTAGTTAATTTAGTTTGATTTTCTGTATTGTTTATCATGCCTTCATCCGTTAATCGTTTCACTAAATTACGCCTGAAACGGCAAAAATTCCTGAATCATCTTGACTTTTTACTTAAATGTAAATGTAAAAAATTGATCCCCAATTTTATTCAAATCAAATCTAATCAAAAACCTTCGAGTCGCGTTTCAAGAATTCTGTTAAATTGCAAGCTTGCCTTACTTCGGTCCGTCATAAGGGATACACGTCAACAATTGTCCAAAATTGAACGTGAACTCTATAAGCTTCATCTGGAACTCGCTAAATCATATCCAAAATTCACTGCCCTTGAACAAAAGTCTTGGTCTAGAACGGAGAATGCAGTTAACCGTCATAAAAACACCCTTGTAGTTAAATTCGAAACACTTCTTTTACAATCTTCCAGTTCAAGTAGTTCAAAAAATCTTCCCATTGTAAACATCAAGCCAATAGTTAATATTTCTAATGTTAGTCTTTCAGAAGAACAAGAGAGAATTCTAAAATATAATTTTAACTTCTCACAAACCTGTAAACCCTCGATTCCAAAGATTTTGGCTCCTATGGAAAAAGCTTTCAAGTTCAGTAAAGTTTCAGATTCACAGAAAGAAATGATTAGGCATCTTATCGCTCATAATGTGAAATTCAATAATAAACCTTTGAAACCAAATCTAACTGCGAGAGAAAGAGCTACATTGCGTGAAATTCATTCTAACCCGGATATTATTATTTCAAAGGCCGACAAAGGTGGCCAGATAGTCGTCATGGATAGGAACACTTACATCGATGGTGTCACTAAATTCTTAAACGAAGGACCATATAATCCGATTCCTAAAGATCCTTCACCTTCGGACTTGTCAAAAATAAAAACTGCGATCAAATGTTCGCAAATCATTTCAGGCAACTTAAAACATTCACTTATCCCATCTGTTGCGAATTGTGCCAGATTATATGCTCTTCCCAAAATTCATAAAAGTGGTATTCCTTTCCGCCCTATTGTATCAAATTTAGGTACTGCCTCGTATCCATTAGCTAAATATTTAGTTTCTAGATTTTCAACTCTATTAGACAATAACATTTACACCATAAAAAATTCAATAGAGTTTGTAAAAAAAGTTAAAAACATTTCTCCTAGTAATTTACTCATGGTTTCTTTTGATGTAAAATCATTATTCACCAATGTCCCAGTGGAGGGTGCATTAAGATGTCTAGAAACCAGACTTCGCGAATTTCATTTCTCTTGCATCGAAATTGATGAGCTAATTTCTCTCACTCAACTCTGTTTGAAACAAACACATTTTGTTTTCCAAAATAAATATTAGAAGCAAACTGAGGGATTAGCCATGGGAAGCCCCCTCAGTCCCATCCTGGCTGATATCTACATGCATTATTATGAATCAAAATTGTTTGAAACTTTAAACTTCCCGGCATGGTTCCGCTACGTAGACGATACTTTTACTCTGTTTGAAGGTAATAAAGATGATTTAAATAAAGTTCTTTCAACAATGAATTCTATTGATCCTGCTATTCAGTTCACTTTTGAACTTGAGACTTGCAATTATCTTCCGTTTCTCGACATTCTGGTCACACGTAACACATCCTACTTCAGTACTACGGTTTACCGTAAACCTTCATCGGTTTGCCTTCCACCACGCTTTAAATCATGTCATCCGACTAAACAAAAGTTAGCTTCATTTTATTCCTATGTTTTCCGGTCTCTTCAAGTTTGCTCCTCCAAACTAGTCCTTGATGAAGAACTAAGTTATTTAAAAGCAATAGCTATTGACAGGGGCTTTCCACCCAACATTATTAATCAAGCAGTTAAAAAATTCTCATCTCAACACACTAAAAGGCACACTCTTGTTTTAGGAGATTATAAAAATTCTGTTGTCATTCCCTTCTTTCCATCAATTAGCTATAAAGTTGCACATATTTTGCAGAAATTTAACTTTCGGGTTGTTTATTCTCCCATCAATAAAATTCCGAGTTCCATACTCAAGGACCCCATTCCGGATATGAATTCCTGGGGTATTTATAGGATTCCTTGCCAGTGTGGTTTAATTTACATTGGCCAAACTAAGAGAGCCTTAAAATTTCGCGTCAAGGAACACGAGGCATATGTTAGAAAAAAGGAAACACAGAAGTCTTGCTCAACATTGTTGGTACGAAAACCACACTTTCAGTTTTTCTGCTGCCAAAATTATTCAAAAAACATCTTCCATTGGAGAACTGGATTTTCTAGAGGCATTTCACATTCATAAAAATCTTTCTGTTCTAGTTAACGATCCTAATTCCAATCCAAATTTGCCTTCGGTCTTTAAAGAAATTACGTTTTAGTTCTGGTTTCGCCAACAGATGGCGCCACTTGCTTATTCTTGTCCAGGCTTTCTTATCTTATCATTATTTCCTATCTGGTTCATTTGCGGTTTTGCAGCTGAAGATGGTGGTTCGGTAAAACCATCGAAACTAGTCCTGTGAAAATTTGGTAAATATAACGCTGATTTTTGTTGTTTGTCTTCTGATTTAGTATTTATTCGGCGTGTTATTGTGTCTTAATTAATTATAGAAGCCCCAAACAGGCTTATTTTTTGCTTTCTTTTTGCACGTGGTGTGGCCGCCATTTTGTGATTGCATGAGTTTCGGTAAGTACTTTTTTGCAATTTTCAAGTTATGTTTATATTTTGTATATTTGGATATTGTGCTTTGCTTGTCTGATTTCATGCATTTTGCTTACAAACGTTTTGTTTTCTATTAATTTCAGTGAGGGATTTTTCTGCTGTTTTATGTGTGCTTTATTGTTTAGTTAATTTAGTTTGATTTTCTGTATTGTTTATCATGCCTTCATCCGTTAATCGTTTCACTAAATTACGCCTGAAACGGCAAAAATTCCTGAATCATCTTGACTTTTTACTTAAATGTAAATGTAAAAAATTGATCCCCAATTTTATTCAAATCAAATCTAATCAAAAACCTTCGAGTCGCGTTTCAAGAATTCTGTTAAATTGCAAGCTTGCCTTACTTCGGTCCGTCATAAGGGATACACGTCAACAATTGTCCAAAATTGAACGTGAACTCTATAAGCTTCATCTGGAACTCGCTAAATCATATCCAAAATTCACTGCCCTTGAACAAAAGTCTTGGTCTAGAACGGAGAATGCAGTTAACCGTCATAAAAACACCCTTGTAGTTAAATTCGAAACACTTCTTTTACAATCTTCCAGTTCAAGTAGTTCAAAAAATCTTCCCATTGTAAACATCAAGCCAATAGTTAATATTTCTAATGTTAGTCTTTCAGAAGAACAAGAGAGAATTCTAAAATATAATTTTAACTTCTCACAAACCTGTAAACCCTCGATTCCAAAGATTTTGGCTCCTATGGAAAAAGCTTTCAAGTTCAGTAAAGTTTCAGATTCACAGAAAGAAATGATTAGGCATCTTATCGCTCATAATGTGAAATTCAATAATAAACCTTTGAAACCAAATCTAACTGCGAGAGAAAGAGCTACATTGCGTGAAATTCATTCTAACCCGGATATTATTATTTCAAAGGCCGACAAAGGTGGCCAGATAGTCGTCATGGATAGGAACACTTACATCGATGGGGTCACTAAATTCTTAAACGAAGGACCATATAATCCGATTCCTAAAGATCCTTCACCTTCGGACTTGTCAAAAATAAAAACTGCGATCAAATGTTCGCAAATCATTTCAGGCAACTTAAAACATTCACTTATCCCATCTGTTGCGAATTGTGCCAGATTATATGCTCTTCCCAAAATTCATAAAAGTGGTATTCCTTTCCGCCCTATTGTATCAAATTTAGGTACTGCCTCGTATCCATTAGCTAAATATTTAGTTTCTAGATTTTCAACTCTATTAGACAATAACATTTACACCATAAAAAATTCAATAGAGTTTGTAAAAAAAGTTAAAAACATTTCTCCTAGTAATTTACTCATGGTTTCTTTTGATGTAAAATCATTATTCACCAATGTCCCAGTGGAGGGTGCATTAAGATGTCTAGAAACCAGACTTCGCGAATTTCATTTCTCTTGCATCGAAATTGATGAGCTAATTTCTCTCACTCAACTCTGTTTGAAACAAACACATTTTGTTTTCCAAAATAAATATTACAAGCAAACTGAGGGATTAGCCATGGGAAGCCCCCTCAGTCCCATCCTGGCTGATATCTACATGCATTATTATGAATCAAAATTGTTTGAAACTTTAAACTTCCCGGCATGGTTCCGCTACGTAGACGATACTTTTACTCTGTTTGAAGGTAATAAAGATGATTTAAATAAAGTTCTTTCAACAATGAATTCTATTGATCCTGCTATTCAGTTCACTTTTGAACTTGAGACTTGCAATTATCTTCCGTTTCTCGACATTCTGGTCACACGTAACACATCCTACTTCAGTACTACGGTTTACCGTAAACCTTCATCGGTTTGCCTTCCACCACGCTTTAAATCATGTCATCCGACTAAACAAAAGTTAGCTTCATTTTATTCCTATGTTTTCCGGTCTCTTCAAGTTTGCTCCTCCAAACTAGTCCTTGATGAAGAACTAAGTTATTTAAAAGCAATAGCTATTGACAGGGGCTTTCCACCCAACATTATTAATCAAGCAGTTAAAAAATTCTCATCTCAACACACTAAAAGGCACACTCTTGTTTTAGGAGATTATAAAAATTCTGTTGTCATTCCCTTCTTTCCATCAATTAGCTATAAAGTTGCACATATTTTGCAGAAATTTAACTTTCGGGTTGTTTATTCTCCCATCAATAAAATTCCGAGTTCCATACTCAAGGACCCCATTCCGGATATGAATTCCTGGGGTATTTATAGGATTCCTTGCCAGTGTGGTTTAATTTACATTGGCCAAACTAAGAGAGCCTTAAAATTTCGCGTCAAGGAACACGAGGCATATGTTAGAAAAAAGGAAACACAGAAGTCTTGCTCAACATTGTTGGTACGAAAACCACACTTTCAGTTTTTCTGCTGCCAAAATTATTCAAAAAACATCTTCCATTGGAGAACTGGATTTTCTAGAGGCATTTCACATTCATAAAAATCTTTCTGTTCTAGTTAACGATCCTAATTCCAATCCAAATTTGCCTTCGGTCTTTAAAGAAATTACGTTTTAGTTCTGGTTTCGCCAACAGATGGCGCCACTTGCTTATTCTTGTCCAGGCTTTCTTATCTTATCATTATTTCCTATCTGGTTCATTTGCGGTTTTGCAGCTGAAGATGGTGGTTCGGTAAAACCATCGAAACTAGTCCTGTGAAAATTTGGTAAATATAACGCTGATTTTTGTTGTTTGTCTTCTGATTTAGTATTTATTCGGCGTGTTATTGTGTCTTAATTAATTATAGAAGCCCCAAACAGGCTTATTTTTTGCTTTCTTTTTGCACGTGGTGTGGCCGCCATTTTGTGATTGCATGAGTTTCGGTAAGTACTTTTTTGCAATTTTCAAGTTATGTTTATATTTTGTATATTTGGATATTGTGCTTTGCTTGTCTGATTTCATGCATTTTGCTTACAAACGTTTTGTTTTCTATTAATTTCAGTGAGGGATTTTTCTGCTGTTTTATGTGTGCTTTATTGTTTAGTTAATTTAGTTTGATTTTCTGTATTGTTTATCATGCCTTCATCCGTTAATCGTTTCACTAAATTACGCCTGAAACGGCAAAAATTCCTGAATCATCTTGACTTTTTACTTAAATGTAAATGTAAAAAATTGATCCCCAATTTTATTCAAATCAAATCTAATCAAAAACCTTCGAGTCGCGTTTCAAGAATTCTGTTAAATTGCAAGCTTGCCTTACTTCGGTCCGTCATAAGGGATACACGTCAACAATTGTCCAAAATTGAACGTGAACTCTATAAGCTTCATCTGGAACTCGCTAAATCATATCCAAAATTCACTGCCCTTGAACAAAAGTCTTGGTCTAGAACGGAGAATGCAGTTAACCGTCATAAAAACACCCTTGTAGTTAAATTCGAAACACTTCTTTTACAATCTTCCAGTTCAAGTAGTTCAAAAAATCTTCCCATTGTAAACATCAAGCCAATAGTTAATATTTCTAATGTTAGTCTTTCAGAAGAACAAGAGAGAATTCTAAAATATAATTTTAACTTCTCACAAACCTGTAAACCCTCGATTCCAAAGATTTTGGCTCCTATGGAAAAAGCTTTCAAGTTCAGTAAAGTTTCAGATTCACAGAAAGAAATGATTAGGCATCTTATCGCTCATAATGTGAAATTCAATAATAAACCTTTGAAACCAAATCTAACTGCGAGAGAAAGAGCTACATTGCGTGAAATTCATTCTAACCCGGATATTATTATTTCAAAGGCCGACAAAGGTGGCCAGATAGTCGTCATGGATAGGAACACTTACATCGATGGGGTCACTAAATTCTTAAACGAAGGACCATATAATCCGATTCCTAAAGATCCTTCACCTTCGGACTTGTCAAAAATAAAAACTGCGATCAAATGTTCGCAAATCATTTCAGGCAACTTAAAACATTCACTTATCCCATCTGTTGCGAATTGTGCCAGATTATATGCTCTTCCCAAAATTCATAAAAGTGGTATTCCTTTCCGCCCTATTGTATCAAATTTAGGTACTGCCTCGTATCCATTAGCTAAATATTTAGTTTCTAGATTTTCAACTCTATTAGACAATAACATTTACACCATAAAAAATTCAATAGAGTTTGTAAAAAAAGTTAAAAACATTTCTCCTAGTAATTTACTCATGGTTTCTTTTGATGTAAAATCATTATTCACCAATGTCCCAGTGGAGGGTGCATTAAGATGTCTAGAAACCAGACTTCGCGAATTTCATTTCTCTTGCATCGAAATTGATGAGCTAATTTCTCTCACTCAACTCTGTTTGAAACAAACACATTTTGTTTTCCAAAATAAATATTACAAGCAAACTGAGGGATTAGCCATGGGAAGCCCCCTCAGTCCCATCCTGGCTGATATCTACATGCATTATTATGAATCAAAATTGTTTGAAACTTTAAACTTCCCGGCATGGTTCCGCTACGTAGACGATACTTTTACTCTGTTTGAAGGTAATAAAGATGATTTAAATAAAGTTCTTTCAACAATGAATTCTATTGATCCTGCTATTCAGTTCACTTTTGAACTTGAGACTTGCAATTATCTTCCGTTTCTCGACATTCTGGTCACACGTAACACATCCTACTTCAGTACTACGGTTTACCGTAAACCTTCATCGGTTTGCCTTCCACCACGCTTTAAATCATGTCATCCGACTAAACAAAAGTTAGCTTCATTTTATTCCTATGTTTTCCGTGCTCTTCAAGTTTGCTGCTCCAAACTAGCCCTTGTTGAAGAACTAAGTTATTTAAAAGCAATAGCTATTGACAGGGGCTTTCCACCCAACATTATTAATCAAGCAGTTAAAAAATTCTCATCTCAACACACTAAAAGGCACACTCTTGTTTTAGGAGATTATAAAAATTCTGTTGTCATTCCCTTCTTTCCATCAATTAGCTATAAAGTTGCACATATTTTGCAGAAATTTAACTTTCGGGTTGTTTATTCTCCCATAAATAAAATTCCGAGTTCCATACTCAAGGACCCCATTCCGGATATGAATTCCTGGGGTATTTATAGGATTCCTTGCCAGTGTGGTTTAATTTACATTGGCCAAACTAAGAGAGCCTTAAAATTTCGCGTCAAGGAACACGAGGCATATGTTAGAAAAAAGGAAACACAGAAGTCTTGCTCAACATTGTTGGTACGAAAACCACACTTTCAGTTTTTCTGCTGCCAAAATTATTCAAAAAACATCTTCCATTGGAGAACTGGATTTTCTAGAGGCATTTCACATTCATAAAAATCTTTCTGTTCTAGTTAACGATCCTAATGCCAATCCAAATTTGCCTTCGGTCTTTAAAGAAATTACGTTTTAGTTCTGGTTTCGCCAACAGATGGCGCCACTTGCTTATTCTTGTCCAGGCTTTCTTATCTTATCATTATTTCCTATCTGGTTCATTTGCGGTTTTGCAGCTGAAGATGGTGGTTCGGTAAAACCATCGAAACTAGTCCTGTGAAAATTTGGTAAATATAACGCTGATTTTTGTTGTTTGTCTTCTGATTTAGTATTTATTCGGCGTGTTATTGTGTCTTAATTAATTATAGAAGCCCCAAACAGGCTTATTTTTTGCTTTCTTTTTGCACGTGGTGTGGCCGCCATTTTGTGATTGCATGAGTTTCGGTAAGTACTTTTTTGCAATTTTCAAGTTATGTTTATATTTTGTATATTTGGATATTGTGCTTTGCTTGTCTGATTTCATGCATTTTGCTTACAAACGTTTTGTTTTCTATTAATTTCAGTGAGGGATTTTTCTGCTGTTTTATGTGTGCTTTATTGTTTAGTTAATTTAGTTTGATTTTCTGTATTGTTTATCATGCCTTCATCCGTTAATCGTTTCACTAAATTACGCCTGAAACGGCAAAAATTCCTGAATCATCTTGACTTTTTACTTAAATGTAAATGTAAAAAATTGATCCCCAATTTTATTCAAATCAAATCTAATCAAAAACCTTCGAGTCGCGTTTCAAGAATTCTGTTAAATTGCAAGCTTGCCTTACTTCGGTCCGTCATAAGGGATACACGTCAACAATTGTCCAAAATTGAACGTGAACTCTATAAGCTTCATCTGGAACTCGCTAAATCATATCCAAAATTCACTGCCCTTGAACAAAAGTCTTGGTCTAGAACGGAGAATGCAGTTAACCGTCATAAAAACACCCTTGTAGTTAAATTCGAAACACTTCTTTTACAATCTTCCAGTTCAAGTAGTTCAAAAAATCTTCCCATTGTAAACATCAAGCCAATAGTTAATATTTCTAATGTTAGTCTTTCAGAAGAACAAGAGAGAATTCTAAAATATAATTTTAACTTCTCACAAACCTGTAAACCCTCGATTCCAAAGATTTTGGCTCCTATCGAAAAAGCTTTCAAGTTCAGTAAAGTTTCAGATTCACAGAAAGAAATGATTAGGCATCTTATCGCTCATAATGTGAAATTCAATAATAAACCTTTGAAACCAAATCTAACTGCGAGAGAAAGAGCTACATTGCGTGAAATTCATTCTAACCCGGATATTATTATTTCAAAGGCCGACAAAGGTGGCCAGATAGTCGTCATGGATAGGAACACTTACATCGATGGTGTCACTAAATTCTTAAACGAAGGACCATATAATCCGATTCCTAAAGATCCTTCACATTCGGACTTGTCAAAAATAAAAACTGCGATCAAATGTTCGCAAATCATTTCAGGCAACTTAAAACATTCACTTATCCCATCTGTTGCGAATTGTGCCAGATTATATGCTCTTCCCAAAATTCATAAAAGTGGTATTCCTTTCCGCCCTATTGTATCAAATTTAGGTACTGCCTCGTATCCATTAGCTAAATATTTAGTTTCTAGATTTTCAACTCTAATAGACAATAACATTTACACCATAAAAAATTCAATAGAGTTTGTAAAAAAAGTTAAAAACATTTCTCCTAGTAATTTACTCATGGTTTCTTTTGATGTAAAATCATTATTCACCAATGTCCCAGTGGAGGGTGCATTAAGATGTCTAGAAACCAGACTTCGCGAATTTCATTTCTCTTGCATCGAAATTGATGAGCTAATTTCTCTCACTCAACTCTGTTTGAAACAAACACATTTTGTTTTCCAAAATAAATATTACAAGCAAACTGAGGGATTAGCCATGGGAAGCCCCCTCAGTCCCATCCTGGCTGATATCTACATGCATTATTATGAATCAAAATTGTTTGAAACTTTAAACTTCCCGGCATGGTTCCGCTACGTAGACGATACTTTTACTCTGTTTGAAGGTAATAAAGATGATTTAAATAAAGTTCTTTCAACAATGAATTCTATTGATCCTGCTATTCAGTTCACTTTTGAACTTGAGACTTGCAATTATCTTCCGTTTCTCGACATTCTGGTCACACGTAACACATCCTACTTCAGTACTACGGTTTACCGTAAACCTTCATCGGTTTGCCTTCCACCACGCTTTAAATCATGTCATCCGACTAAACAAAAGTTAGCTTCATTTTATTCCTGTGTTTTCCGTGCTCTTCAAGTTTGCTGCTCCAAACTAGCCCTTGTTGAAGAACTAAGTTATTTAAAAGCAATAGCTATTGACAGGGGCTTTCCACCCAACATTATTAATCAAGCAGTTAAAAAATTCTCATCTCAACACACTAAAAGGCACACTCTTGTTTTAGGAGATTATAAAAATTCTGTTGTCATTCCCTTCTTTCCATCAATTAGCTATAAAGTTGCACATATTTTGCAGAAATTTAACTTTCGGGTTGTTTATTCTCCCATAAATAAAATTCCGAGTTCCATACTCAAGGACCCCATTCCGGATATGAATTCCTGGGGTATTTATAGGATTCCTTGCCAGTGTGGTTTAATTTACATTGGCCAAACTAAGAGAGCCTTAAAATTTCGCGTCAAGGAACACGAGGCATATGTTAGAAAAAAGGAAACACAGAAGTCTTGCTCAACATTGTTGGTACGAAAACCACACTTTCAGTTTTTCTGCTGCCAAAATTATTCAAAAAACATCTTCCATTGGAGAACTGGATTTTCTAGAGGCATTTCACATTCATAAAAATCTTTCTGTTCTAGTTAACGATCCTAATGCCAATCCAAATTTGCCTTCGGTCTTTAAAGAAATTACGTTTTAGTTCTGGTTTCGCCAACAGATGGCGCCACTTGCTTATTCTTGTCCAGGCTTTCTTATCTTATCATTATTTCCTATCTGGTTCATTTGCGGTTTTGCAGCTGAAGATGGTGGTTCGGTAAAACCATCGAAACTAGTCCTGTGAAAATTTGGTAAATATAACGCTGATTTTTGTTGTTTGTCTTCTGATTTAGTATTTATTCGGCGTGTTATTGTGTCTTAATTAATTATAGAAGCCCCAAACAGGCTTATTTTTTGCTTTCTTTTTGCACGTGGTGTGGCCGCCATTTTGTGATTGCATGAGTTTCGGTAAGTACTTTTTTGCAATTTTCAAGTTATGTTTATATTTTGTATATTTGGATATTGTGCTTTGCTTGTCTGATTTCATGCATTTTGCTTACAAACGTTTTGTTTTCTATTAATTTCAGTGAGGGATTTTTCTGCTGTTTTATGTGTGCTTTATTGTTTAGTTAATTTAGTTTGATTTTCTGTATTGTTTATCATGCCTTCATCCGTTAATCGTTTCACTAAATTACGCCTGAAACGGCAAAAATTCCTGAATCATCTTGACTTTTTACTTAAATGTAAATGTAAAAAATTGATCCCCAATTTTATTCAAATCAAATCTAATCAAAAACCTTCGAGTCGCGTTTCAAGAATTCTGTTAAATTGCAAGCTTGCCTTACTTCGGTCCGTCATAAGGGATACACGTCAACAATTGTCCAAAATTGAACGTGAACTCTATAAGCTTCATCTGGAACTCGCTAAATCATATCCAAAATTCACTGCCCTTGAACAAAAGTCTTGGTCTAGAACGGAGAATGCAGTTAACCGTCATAAAAACACCCTTGTAGTTAAATTCGAAACACTTCTTTTACAATCTTCCAGTTCAAGTAGTTCAAAAAATCTTCCCATTGTAAACATCAAGCCAATAGTTAATATTTCTAATGTTAGTCTTTCAGAAGAACAAGAGAGAATTCTAAAATATAATTTTAACTTCTCACAAACCTGTAAACCCTCGATTCCAAAGATTTTGGCTCCTATCGAAAAAGCTTTCAAGTTCAGTAAAGTTTCAGATTCACAGAAAGAAATGATTAGGCATCTTATCGCTCATAATGTGAAATTCAATAATAAACCTTTGAAACCAAATCTAACTGCGAGAGAAAGAGCTACATTGCGTGAAATTCATTCTAACCCGGATATTATTATTTCAAAGGCCGACAAAGGTGGCCAGATAGTCGTCATGGATAGGAACACTTACATCGATGGTGTCACTAAATTCTTAAACGAAGGACCATATAATCCGATTCCTAAAGATCCTTCACATTCGGACTTGTCAAAAATAAAAACTGCGATCAAATGTTCGCAAATCATTTCAGGCAACTTAAAACATTCACTTATCCCATCTGTTGCGAATTGTGCCAGATTATATGCTCTTCCCAAAATTCATAAAAGTGGTATTCCTTTCCGCCCTATTGTATCAAATTTAGGTACTGCCTCGTATCCATTAGCTAAATATTTAGTTTCTAGATTTTCAACTCTAATAGACAATAACATTTACACCATAAAAAATTCAATAGAGTTTGTAAAAAAAGTTAAAAACATTTCTCCTAGTAATTTACTCATGGTTTCTTTTGATGTAAAATCATTATTCACCAATGTCCCAGTGGAGGGTGCATTAAGATGTCTAGAAACCAGACTTCGCGAATTTCATTTCTCTTGCATCGAAATTGATGAGCTAATTTCTCTCACTCAACTCTGTTTGAAACAAACACATTTTGTTTTCCAAAATAAATATTACAAGCAAACTGAGGGATTAGCCATGGGAAGCCCCCTCAGTCCCATCCTGGCTGATATCTACATGCATTATTATGAATCAAAATTGTTTGAAACTTTAAACTTCCCGGCATGGTTCCGCTACGTAGACGATACTTTTACTCTGTTTGAAGGTAATAAAGATGATTTAAATAAAGTTCTTTCAACAATGAATTCTATTGATCCTGCTATTCAGTTCACTTTTGAACTTGAGACTTGCAATTATCTTCCGTTTCTCGACATTCTGGTCACACGTAACACATCCTACTTCAGTACTACGGTTTACCGTAAACCTTCATCGGTTTGCCTTCCACCACGCTTTAAATCATGTCATCCGACTAAACAAAAGTTAGCTTCATTTTATTCCTGTGTTTTCCGTGCTCTTCAAGTTTGCTGCTCCAAACTAGCCCTTGTTGAAGAACTAAGTTATTTAAAAGCAATAGCTATTGACAGGGGCTTTCCACCCAACATTATTAATCAAGCAGTTAAAAAATTCTCATCTCAACACACTAAAAGGCACACTCTTGTTTTAGGAGATTATAAAAATTCTGTTGTCATTCCCTTCTTTCCATCAATTAGCTATAAAGTTGCACATATTTTGCAGAAATTTAACTTTCGGGTTGTTTATTCTCCCATAAATAAAATTCCGAGTTCCATACTCAAGGACCCCATTCCGGATATGAATTCCTGGGGTATTTATAGGATTCCTTGCCAGTGTGGTTTAATTTACATTGGCCAAACTAAGAGAACCTTAAAATTTCGCGTCAAGGAACACGAAGCATATGTTAGAAAAAAGGAAGCACAGAAGTCTTCTGTTGCTCAACATTGTTGGTCCGAAAACCACACTTTCAGTTTTTCTGCTGCCAAAATTATTCAAAAAACATCTTCCATTGGAGAACTGGATTTTCTAGAGGCATTTCACATTCATAAAAATCTTTCTGTTCTAGTTAACAATCCTAATTCCAATCCAAATTTGCCTTCGGCCTTTAAAGAAATTACGTTTTAGTTCTGGTTTCACCAACAGATGGCGCCACTTGCTTATTCTTGTCCAGGCTTTCTTATCTTATCTTATCATTATTTCCTATCTGGTTCATTTGCGGTTTTGCAGCTGAAGATGGTGGTTCGTGAAAACCATCGAAACTAGTCCTGTGAAAATTTGGTAAATATAACGCTGATTTTTGTTGTTTGACTTCTGATTTAGTATTTATTCGGCGTGTTATTGTGTCTTAATTATTGAAGCCCCAAACAGGCTTATTTTTTGCTTTATTTTGCACGTGGTGTGGCCGCCATTTTGTGATTGCATGAGTTTCGGTAAGTACTTTTTTGCAATTTTCAAGTTATGTTTATATTTTGTATATTTGGATATTGTGCTTTGCTTGTCTGATTTCATGCATTTTGCTTACAAACGTTTTGTTTTCTATTAATTTCAGTGAGGGATTTTTCTGCTGTTTTGTGTGTGCTTTATTGTTTTGTTAATTTAGTTTGATTTTCTGTATTGTTTATGATGCCTTCATCCGTTAATCGTTTCACTAAATTACGCCTGAAACGGCAAAAATTCCTGAATCATCTTGACTTTTTACTTAAATGTAAATGTAAAAAATTGATCCCCAATTTTATTCAAATCAAATCTAATCAAAAACCTTCGAGTCGCGTTTCAAGAATTCTGTTAAATTGCAAGCTTGCCTTACTTCGCTCCGTCATAAGGGATACACGTCAACAATTGTCCAAAATTGAACGTGAACTCTATAAGCTTCATCTGGAACTCGCTAAATCATATCCAAAATTCACTGCCCTTGAACAAAAGTCTTGGTCTAGAACGGAGAATGCAGTTAACCGTCATAAAAACACCCTTGTAGTTAAATTCGAAACACTTCTTTTACAATCTTCCAGTTCAAGTAGTTCAAAAAATCTTCCCATTGTAAACATCAAGCCAATAGTTAATATTTCTAATGTTAGTCTTTCAGAAGAACAAGAGAGAATTCTAAAATATAATTTTAACTTCTCACAAACCTGTAAACCCTCGATTCCAAAGATTTTGGCTCCTATCGAAAAAGCTTTCAAGTTCAGTAAAGTTTCAGATTCACAGAAAGAAATGATTAGGCATCTTATCGCTCATAATGTGAAATTCAATAATAAACCTTTGAAACCAAATCTAACTGCGAGAGAAAGAGCTACATTGCGTGAAATTCATTCTAACCCGGATATTATTATTTCAAACGCCGACAAAGGTGGCCAGATAGTCGTCATGGATAGGAACACTTACATCGATGGTGTCACTAAATTCTTAAACGAAGGACCATATAATCCGATTCCTAAAGATCCTTCACCTTCGGACTTGTCAAAAATAAAAACTGCGATCAAATGTTCGCAAATCATTTCAGGCAACTTAAAACATTCACTTATCCCATCTGTTGCGAATTGTGCCAGATTATATGCTCTTCCCAAAATTCATAAAAGTGGTATTCCTTTCCGCCCTATTGTATCAAATTTAGGTACTGCCTCGTATCCATTAGCTAAATATTTAGTTTCTAGATTTTCAACTCTATTAGACAATAACATTTACACCATAAAAAATTCAATAGAGTTTGTAAAAAAAGTTAAAAACATTTCTCCTAGTAATTTACTCATGGTTTCTTTTGATGTAAAATCATTATTCACCAATGTCCCAGTGGAGGGTGCATTAAGATGTCTAGAAACCAGACTTCGCGAATTTCATTTCTCTTGCATCGAAATTGATGAGCTTATTTCTCTCACTCAACTCTGTTTGAAACAAACACATTTTGTTTTCCAAAATAAATATTACAAGCAAACTGAGGGATTAGCCATGGGAAGCCCCCTCAGTCCCATCCTGGCTGATATCTACATGCATTATTATGAGTCAAAATTGTTTGAAACTTTAAACTTCCCGGCATGGTTCCGCTACGTAGACGATACTTTTACTCTGTTTGAAGGTAATAAAGATGATTTATATAAAGTTCTTTCAACAATGAATTCTATTGATCCTGCTATTCAGTTCACTTTTGAACTTGAGACTTGCAATTATCTTCCGTTTCTCGACATTCTGGTCACACGTAACACATCCTACTTCAGTACTACGGTTTACCGTAAACCTTCATCGGTTTGCCTTCCACCACGCTTTAAATCATGTCATCCGACTAAACAAAAGTTAGCTTCATTTTATTCCTATGTTTTCCGTGCTCTTCAAGTTTGCTGCTCCAAACTAGCCCTTGTTGAAGAACTAAGTTATTTAAAAGCAATAGCTATTGACAGGGGCTTTCCACCCAACATTATTAATCAAGCAGTTAAAAAATTCTCATCTCAACACACTAAAAGGCACACTCTTGTTTTAGGAGATTATAAAAATTCTGTTGTCATTCCCTTCTTTCCATCAATTAGCTATAAAGTTGCACATATTTTGCAGAAATTTAACTTTCGGGTTGTTTATTCTCCCATCAATAAAATTCCGAGTTCCATACTCAAGGACCCCATTCCGGATATGAATTCCTGGGGTATTTATAGGATTCCTTGCCAGTGTGGTTTAATTTACATTGGCCAAACTAAGAGAGCCTTAAAATTTCGTGTCAAGGAACACGAGGCATATGTTAGAAAAAAGGAAACACAGAAGTCTTCTGTTGCTCAACATTGTTGGTCCGAAAACCACACTTTCAGTTTTTCTGCTGCCAAAATTATTCAAAAAACATCTTCCATTGGAGAACTGGATTTTCTAGAGGCATTTCACATTCATAAAAATCTTTCTGTTCTAGTTAACAATCCTAATTCCAATCCAAATTTGCCTTCGGCCTTTAAAGAAATTACGTTTTAGTTCTGGTTTCACCAACAGATGGCGCCACTTGCTTATTCTTGTCCAGGCTTTCTTATCTTATCTTATCATTATTTCCTATCTGGTTCATTTGCGGTTTTGCAGCTGAAGATGGTGGTTCGGTAAAACCATCGAAACTAGTCCTGTGAAAATTTGGTAAATATAACGCTGATTTTTGTTGTTTGACTTCTGATTTAGTATTTATTCGGCGTGTTATTGTGTCTTAATTATAGAAGCCCCAAACAGGCTTATTTTTTGCTTTATTTTGCACGTGGTGTGGCCGCCATTTTGTGATTGCATGAGTTTCGGTAAGTACTTTTTTGCAATTTTCAAGTTATGTTTATATTTTGTATATTTGGATATTGTGCTTTGCTTGTCTGATTTCATGCATTTTGCTTACAAACGTTTAGTTTTCTATTAATTTCAGTGAGGGATTTTTCTGCTGTTTTGTGTGTGCTTTATTGTTTAGTTAATTTAGTTTGATTTTCTGTATTGTTTATCATGCCTTCATCCGTTAATCGTTTCACTAAATTACGCCTGAAACGGCAAAAATTCCTGAATCATCTTGACTTTTTACTTAAATGTAAATGTAAAAAATTGATCCCCAATTTTATTCAAATCAAATCTAATCAAAAACCTTCGAGTCGCGTTTCAAGAATTCTGTTAAATTGCAAGCTTGCCTTACTTCGGTCCGTCATAAGGGATACACGTCAACAATTGTCCAAAATTAAACGTGAACTCTATAAGCTTCATCTGGAACTCGCTAAATCATATCCAAAATTCACTGCCCTTGAACAAAAGTCTTGGTCTAGAACGGAGAATGCAGTTAACCGTCATAAAAACACCCTTGTAGTTAAATTCGAAACACTTCTTTTACAATCTTCCAGTTCAAGTAGTTCAAAAAATCTTCCCATTGTAAACATCAAGCCAATAGTTAATATTTCTAATGTTAGTCTTTCAGAAGAACAAGAGAGAATTCTAAAATATAATTTTAACTTCTCACAAACCTGTAAACCCTCGATTCCAAAGATTTTGGCTCCTATCGAAAAAGCTTTCAAGTTCAGTAAAGTTTCAGATTCAGAGAAAGAAATGATTAGGCATCTTATCGCTCATAATGTGAAATTCAATAATAAACCTTTGAAACCAAATCTAACTGCGAGAGAAAGAGCTACATTGCGTGAAATTCATTCTAACCCGGATATTATTATTTCAAAGGCCGACAAAGGTGGCCAGATAGTCGTCATGGATAGGAACACTTACATCGATGGTGTCACTAAACTCTTAAACGAAGGACCATATAATCCGATTCCTAAAGATCCTTCACCTTCGGACTTGTCAAAAATAAAAACTGCGATCAAATGTTCGCAAATCATTTCAGGCAACTTAAAACATTCACTTATCCCATCTGTTGCGAATTGTGCCAGATTATATGCTCTTCCCAAAATTCATAAAAGTGGTATTCCTTTCCGCCCTATTGTATCAAATTTAGGTACTGCCTCGTATCCATTAGCTAAATATTTAGTTTCTAGATTTTCAACTCTATTAGACAATAACATTTACACCATAAAAAATTCAATAGAGTTTGTAAAAAAAGTTAAAAACATTTCTCCTAGTAATTTACTCATGGTTTCTTTTGATGTAAAATCATTATTCACCAATGTCCCAGTGGAGGGTGCATTAAGATGTCTAGAAACCAGACTTCGCGAATTTCATTTCTCTTGCATCGAAATTGATGAGCTAATTTCTCTCACTCAACTCTGTTTGAAACAAACACATTTTGTTTTCCAAAATAAATATTACAAGCAAACTGAGGGATTAGCCATGGGAAGCCCCCTCAGTCCCATCCTGGCTGATATCTACATGCATTATTATGAATCAAAATTGTTTGAAACTTTAAACTTCCCGGCATGGTTCCGCTACGTAGACGATACTTTTACTCTGTTTGAAGGTAATAAAGATGATTTATATAAAGTTCTTTCAACAATGAATTCTATTGATCCTGCTATTCAGTTCACTTTTGAACTTGAGACTTGCAATTATCTTCCGTTTCTCGACATTCTGGTCACACGTAACACATCCTACTTCAGTACTACGGTTTACCGTAAACCTTCATCGGTTTGCCTTCCACCACGCTTTAAATCATGTCATCCGACTAAACAAAAGTTAGCTTCATTTTATTCCTATGTTTTCCGTGCTCTTCAAGTTTGCTGCTCCAAACTAGCCCTTGTTGAAGAACTAAGTTATTTAAAAGCAATAGCTATTGACAGGGGCTTTCCACCCAACATTATTAATCAAGCAGTTAAAAAATTCTCATCTCAACACACTAAAAGGCACACTCTTGTTTTAGGAGATTATAAAAATTCTGTTGTCATTCCCTTCTTTCCATCAATTAGCTATAAAGTTGCACATATTTTGCAGAAATTTAACTTTCGGGTTGTTTATTCTCCCATAAATAAAATTCCGAGTTCCATACTCAAGGACCCCATTCCGGATATGAATTCCTGGGGTATTTATAGGATTCCTTGCCAGTGTGGTTTAATTTACATTGGCCAAACTAAGAGAGCCTTAAAATTTCGTGTCAAGGAACACGAGGCATATGTTAGAAAAAAGGAAACACAGAAGTCTTCTGTTGCTCAACATTGTTGGTCCGAAAACCACACTTTCAGTTTTTCTGCTGCCAAAATTATTCAAAAAACATCTTCCATTGGAGAACTGGATTTTCTAGAGGCATTTCACATTCATAAAAATCTTTCTGTTCTAGTTAACAATCCTAATTCCAATCCAAATTTGCCTTCGGCCTTTAAAGAAATTACGTTTTAGTTCTGGTTTCACCAACAGATGGCGCCACTTGCTTATTCTTGTCCAGGCTTTCTTATCTTATCTTATCATTATTTCCTATCTGGTTCATTTGCGGTTTTGCAGCTGAAGATGGTGGTTCGGTAAAACCATCGAAACTAGTCCTGTGAAAATTTGGTAAATATAACGCTGATTTTTGTTGTTTGACTTCTGATTTAGTATTTATTCGGCGTGTTATTGTGTCTTAATTATAGAAGCCCCAAACAGGCTTATTTTTTGCTTTATTTTGCACGTGGTGTGGCCGCCATTTTGTGATTGCATGAGTTTCGGTAAGTACTTTTTTGCAATTTTCAAGTTATGTTTATATTTTGTATATTTGGATATTGTGCTTTGCTTGTCTGATTTCATGCATTTTGCTTACAAACGTTTAGTTTTCTATTAATTTCAGTGAGGGATTTTTCTGCTGTTTTGTGTGTGCTTTATTGTTTAGTTAATTTAGTTTGATTTTCTGTATTGTTTATCATGCCTTCATCCGTTAATCGTTTCACTAAATTACGCCTGAAACGGCAAAAATTCCTGAATCATCTTGACTTTTTACTTAAATGTAAATGTAAAAAATTGATCCCCAATTTTATTCAAATCAAATCTAATCAAAAACCTTCGAGTCGCGTTTCAAGAATTCTGTTAAATTGCAAGCTTGCCTTACTTCGGTCCGTCATAAGGGATACACGTCAACAATTGTCCAAAATTAAACGTGAACTCTATAAGCTTCATCTGGAACTCGCTAAATCATATCCAAAATTCACTGCCCTTGAACAAAAGTCTTGGTCTAGAACGGAGAATGCAGTTAACCGTCATAAAAACACCCTTGTAGTTAAATTCGAAACACTTCTTTTACAATCTTCCAGTTCAAGTAGTTCAAAAAATCTTCCCATTGTAAACATCAAGCCAATAGTTAATATTTCTAATGTTAGTCTTTCAGAAGAACAAGAGAGAATTCTAAAATATAATTTTAACTTCTCACAAACCTGTAAACCCTCGATTCCAAAGATTTTGGCTCCTATCGAAAAAGCTTTCAAGTTCAGTAAAGTTTCAGATTCAGAGAAAGAAATGATTAGGCATCTTATCGCTCATAATGTGAAATTCAATAATAAACCTTTGAAACCAAATCTAACTGCGAGAGAAAGAGCTACATTGCGTGAAATTCATTCTAACCCGGATATTATTATTTCAAAGGCCGACAAAGGTGGCCAGATAGTCGTCATGGATAGGAACACTTACATCGATGGTGTCACTAAACTCTTAAACGAAGGACCATATAATCCGATTCCTAAAGATCCTTCACCTTCGGACTTGTCAAAAATAAAAACTGCGATCAAATGTTCGCAAATCATTTCAGGCAACTTAAAACATTCACTTATCCCATCTGTTGCGAATTGTGCCAGATTATATGCTCTTCCCAAAATTCATAAAAGTGGTATTCCTTTCCGCCCTATTGTATCAAATTTAGGTACTGCCTCGTATCCATTAGCTAAATATTTAGTTTCTAGATTTTCAACTCTATTAGACAATAACATTTACACCATAAAAAATTCAATAGAGTTTGTAAAAAAAGTTAAAAACATTTCTCCTAGTAATTTACTCATGGTTTCTTTTGATGTAAAATCATTATTCACCAATGTCCCAGTGGAGGGTGCATTAAGATGTCTAGAAACCAGACTTCGCGAATTTCATTTCTCTTGCATCGAAATTGATGAGCTAATTTCTCTCACTCAACTCTGTTTGAAACAAACACATTTTGTTTTCCAAAATAAATATTACAAGCAAACTGAGGGATTAGCCATGGGAAGCCCCCTCAGTCCCATCCTGGCTGATATCTACATGCATTATTATGAATCAAAATTGTTTGAAACTTTAAACTTCCCGGCATGGTTCCGCTACGTAGACGATACTTTTACTCTGTTTGAAGGTAATAAAGATGATTTATATAAAGTTCTTTCAACAATGAATTCTATTGATCCTGCTATTCAGTTCACTTTTGAACTTGAGACTTGCAATTATCTTCCGTTTCTCGACATTCTGGTCACACGTAACACATCCTACTTCAGTACTACGGTTTACCGTAAACCTTCATCGGTTTGCCTTCCACCACGCTTTAAATCATGTCATCCGACTAAACAAAAGTTAGCTTCATTTTATTCCTATGTTTTCCGTGCTCTTCAAGTTTGCTGCTCCAAACTAGCCCTTGTTGAAGAACTAAGTTATTTAAAAGCAATAGCTATTGACAGGGGCTTTCCACCCAACATTATTAATCAAGCAGTTAAAAAATTCTCATCTCAACACACTAAAAGGCACACTCTTGTTTTAGGAGATTATAAAAATTCTGTTGTCATTCCCTTCTTTCCATCAATTAGCTATAAAGTTGCACATATTTTGCAGAAATTTAACTTTCGGGTTGTTTATTCTCCCATAAATAAAATTCCGAGTTCCATACTCAAGGACCCCATTCCGGATATGAATTCCTGGGGTATTTATAGGATTCCTTGCCAGTGTGGTTTAATTTACATTGGCCAAACTAAGAGAGCCTTAAAATTTCGTGTCAAGGAACACGAGGCATATGTTAGAAAAAAGGAAACACAGAAGTCTTCTGTTGCTCAACATTGTTGGTCCGAAAACCACACTTTCAGTTTTTCTGCTGCCAAAATTATTCAAAAAACATCTTCCATTGGAGAACTGGATTTTCTAGAGGCATTTCACATTCATAAAAATCTTTCTGTTCTAGTTAACAATCCTAATTCCAATCCAAATTTGCCTTCGGCCTTTAAAGAAATTACGTTTTAGTTCTGGTTTCACCAACAGATGGCGCCACTTGCTTATTCTTGTCCAGGCTTTCTTATCTTATCTTATCATTATTTCCTATCTGGTTCATTTGCGGTTTTGCAGCTGAAGATGGTGGTTCGGTAAAACCATCGAAACTAGTCCTGTGAAAATTTGGTAAATATAACGCTGATTTTTGTTGTTTGACTTCTGATTTAGTATTTATTCGGCGTGTTATTGTGTCTTAATTATAGAAGCCCCAAACAGGCTTATTTTTTGCTTTATTTTGCACGTGGTGTGGCCGCCATTTTGTGATTGCATGAGTTTCGGTAAGTACTTTTTTGCAATTTTCAAGTTATGTTTATATTTTGTATATTTGGATATTGTGCTTTGCTTGTCTGATTTCATGCATTTTGCTTACAAACGTTTAGTTTTCTATTAATTTCAGTGAGGGATTTTTCTGCTGTTTTGTGTGTGCTTTATTGTTTAGTTAATTTAGTTTGATTTTCTGTATTGTTTATCATGCCTTCATCCGTTAATCGTTTCACTAAATTACGCCTGAAACGGCAAAAATTCCTGAATCATCTTGACTTTTTACTTAAATGTAAATGTAAAAAATTGATCCCCAATTTTATTCAAATCAAATCTAATCAAAAACCTTCGAGTCGCGTTTCAAGAATTCTGTTAAATTGCAAGCTTGCCTTACTTCGGTCCGTCATAAGGGATACACGTCAACAATTGTCCAAAATTAAACGTGAACTCTATAAGCTTCATCTGGAACTCGCTAAATCATATCCAAAATTCACTGCCCTTGAACAAAAGTCTTGGTCTAGAACGGAGAATGCAGTTAACCGTCATAAAAACACCCTTGTAGTTAAATTCGAAACACTTCTTTTACAATCTTCCAGTTCAAGTAGTTCAAAAAATCTTCCCATTGTAAACATCAAGCCAATAGTTAATATTTCTAATGTTAGTCTTTCAGAAGAACAAGAGAGAATTCTAAAATATAATTTTAACTTCTCACAAACCTGTAAACCCTCGATTCCAAAGATTTTGGCTCCTATCGAAAAAGCTTTCAAGTTCAGTAAAGTTTCAGATTCAGAGAAAGAAATGATTAGGCATCTTATCGCTCATAATGTGAAATTCAATAATAAACCTTTGAAACCAAATCTAACTGCGAGAGAAAGAGCTACATTGCGTGAAATTCATTCTAACCCGGATATTATTATTTCAAAGGCCGACAAAGGTGGCCAGATAGTCGTCATGGATAGGAACACTTACATCGATGGTGTCACTAAACTCTTAAACGAAGGACCATATAATCCGATTCCTAAAGATCCTTCACCTTCGGACTTGTCAAAAATAAAAACTGCGATCAAATGTTCGCAAATCATTTCAGGCAACTTAAAACATTCACTTATCCCATCTGTTGCGAATTGTGCCAGATTATATGCTCTTCCCAAAATTCATAAAAGTGGTATTCCTTTCCGCCCTATTGTATCAAATTTAGGTACTGCCTCGTATCCATTAGCTAAATATTTAGTTTCTAGATTTTCAACTCTATTAGACAATAACATTTACACCATAAATATTTCAATAGAGCTTGTAAAAAAAGTTAAAAACATTTCTCCTAGTAATTTACTCATGCTTTCTTTTGATGTAAAATCATTATTCACCAATGTCCCAGTGGAGGGTGCATTAAGATGTCTAGAAACCAGACTTCGCGAATTTCATTTCTCTTGCATCGAAATTGATGAGCTAATTTCTCTCACTCAACTCTGTTTGAAACAAACACATTTTGTTTTCCAAAATAAATATTACAAGCAAACTGAGGGATTAGCCATGGGAAGCCCCCTCAGTCCCATCCTGGCTGATATCTACATGCATTATTATGAATCAAAATTGTTTGAAACTTTAAACTTCCCGGCATGGTTCCGCTACGTAGACGATACTTTTACTCTGTTTGAAGGTAATAAAGATGATTTAAATAAAATTCTTTCAACAATGAATTCTATTGATCCTGCTATTCAGTTCACTTTTGAACTTGAGACTTGCAATTATCTTCCGTTTCTCGACATTCTGGTCACACGTAACACATCCTACTTCAGTACTACGGTTTACCGTAAACCTTCATCGGTTTGCCTTCCACCACGCTTTAAATCATGTCATCCGACTAAACAAAAGTTAGCTTCATTTTATTCCTATGTTTTCCGTGCTCTTCAAGTTTGCTGCTCCAAACTAGCCCTTGTTGAAGAACTAAGTTATTTAAAAGCAATAGCTATTGACAGGGGCTTTCCACCCAACATTATTAATCAAGCAGTTAAAAAATTCTCATCTCAACACACTAAAAGGCACACTCTTGTTTTAGGAGATTATAAAAATTCTGTTGTCATTCCCTTCTTTCCATCAATTAGCTATAAAGTTGCACATATTTTGCAGAAATTTAACTTTCGGGTTGTTTATTCTCCCATCAATAAAATTCCGAGTTCCATACTCAAGGACCCCATTCCGGATATGAATTCCTGGGGTATTTATAGGATTCCTTGCCAGTGTGGTTTAATTTACATTGGCCAAACTAAGAGAGCCTTAAAATTTCGTGTCAAGGAACACGAGGCATATGTTAGAAAAAAGGAAACACAGAAGTTTTCTGTTGCTCAACATTGTTGGTCCGAAAACCACACTTTCAGTTTTTCTGCTGCCAAAATTATTCAAAAAACATCTTCCATTGGAGAACTGGATTTTCTAGAGGCATTTCACATTCATAAAAATCTTTCTGTTCTAGTTAACAATCCTAATTCCAATCCAAATTTGCCTTCGGCCTTTAAAGAAATTACGTTTTAGTTCTGGTTTCACCAACAGATGGCGCCACTTGCTTATTCTTGTCCAGGCTTTCTTATCTTATCTTATCATTATTTCCTATCTGGTTCATTTGCGGTTTTGCAGCTGAAGATGGTGGTTCGTGAAAACCATCGAAACTAGTCCTGTGAAAATTTGGTAAATATAACGGTGATTTTTGTTGTTTGACTTCTGATTTAGTATTTATTCGGCGTGTTATTGTGTCTTAATTATTGAAGCCCCAAACAGGCTTATTTTTTGCTTTATTTTGCACGTGGTGTGGCCGCCATTTTGTGATTGCATGAGTTTCGGTAAGTACTTTTTTGCAATTTTCAAGTTATGTTTATATTTTGTATATTTGGATATTGTGCTTTGCTTGTCTGATTTCATGCATTTTGCTTACAAACGTTTTGTTTTCTATTAATTTCAGTGAGGGATTTTTCTGCTGTTTTGTGTGTGCTTTATTGTTTAGTTAATTTAGTTTGATTTTCTGTATTGTTTATCATGCCTTCATCCGTTAATCGTTTCACTAAATTACGCCTGAAACGGCAAAAATTCCTGAATCATCTTGACTTTTTACTTAAATGTAAATGTACAAAATTGATCCCCAATTTTATTCAAATCAAATCTAATCAAAAACCTTCGAGTCGCGTTTCAAGAATTCTGTTAAATTGCAAGCTTGCCTTACTTCGGTCCGTCATAAGGGATACACGTCAACAATTGTCCAAAATTGAACGTGAACTCTATAAGTTTCATCTGGAACTCGCTAAATCATATCCAAAATTCACTGCCCTTGAACAAAAGTCTTGGTCTAGAACGGAGAATGCAGTTAACCGTCATAAAAACACCCTTGTAGTTAAATTCGAAACACTTCTTTTACAATCTTCCAGTTCAAGTAGTTCAAAAAATCTTCCCATTGTAAACATCAAGCCAATAGTTAATATTTCTAATGTTAGTCTTTCAGAAGAACAAGAGAGAATTCTAAAATATAATTTTAACTTCTCACAAACCTGTAAATCCTCGATTCCAAAGATTTTGGCTCCTATCGAAAAAGCTTTCAAGTTCAGTAAAGTTTCAGATTCAGAGAAAGAAATGATTAGGCATCTTATCGCTCATAATGTGAAATTCAATAATAAACCTTTGAAACCAAATCTAACTGCGAGAGAAAGAGCTACATTGCGTGAAATTCATTCTAACCCGGATATTATTATTTCAAAGGCCGACAAAGGTGGCCAGATAGTCGTCATGGATAGGAACACTTACATCGATGGTGTCACTAAACTCTTAAACGAAGGACCATATAATCCGATTCCTAAAGATCCTTCACCTTCGGACTTGTCAAAAATAAAAACTGCGATCAAATGTTCGCAAATCATTTCAGGCAACTTAAAACATTCACTTATCCCATCTGTTGCGAATTGTGCCAGATTATATGCTCTTCCCAAAATTCATAAATGTGGTATTCCTTTCCGCCCTATTGTATCAAATTTAGGTACTGCCTCGTATCCATTAGCTAAATATTTAGTTTCTAGATTTTCAACTCTATTAGACAATAACATTTACACCATAAATATTTCAATAGAGCTTGTAAAAAAAGTTAAAAACATTTCTCCTAGTAATTTACTCATGCTTTCTTTTGATGTAAAATCATTATTCACCAATGTCCCAGTGGAGGGTGCATTAAGATGTCTAGAAACCAGACTTCGCGAATTTCATTTCTCTTGCATCGAAATTGATGAGCTAATTTCTCTCACTCAACTCTGTTTGAAACAAACACATTTTGTTTTCCAAAATAAATATTACAAGCAAACTGAGGGATTAGCC
Organism: Stegodyphus dumicola; assembly: GCF_044657685.1. NCBI lineage: Eukaryota > Metazoa > Arthropoda > Arachnida > Araneae > Eresidae > Stegodyphus > Stegodyphus dumicola. The sequence goes on along the minus strand of NC_140771.1, from coordinate 68,009,424 downwards.
ATGGGAAGCCCCCTCAGTCCCATCCTGGCTGATATCTACATGCATTATTATGAATCAAAATTGTTTGAAACTTTAAACTTCCCGGCATGGTTCCGCTACGTAGACGATACTTTTACTCTGTTTGAAGGTAATAAAGATGATTTAAATAAAATTCTTTCAACAATGAATTCTATTGATCCTGCTATTCAGTTCACTTTTGAACTTGAGACTTGCAATTCTCTTCCGTTTCTCGACATTCTGGTCACACGTAACACATCCAACTTCAGTACTACGGTTTACCGTAAACCTTCATCGGTTTGCCTTCCACCACACTTTAAATCATGTCATCCGACTAAACAAAAGTTAGCTTCATTTTATTGCTATGTTTTCCGTGCTCTTCAAGTTTGCTCCTCCAAACTAGCCCTTGATGAAGAACTAAGTTATTTAAAAGCAATAGCTATTGACAGGGGCTTTCCACCCAACATTATTAACCCTCCAGGCGGCAAGGCCGTATATATGCGTTCGAAAATAATGGCTCTCATAGCGGCAAGGCAGCATATATGCGTCCAAGTATTTTTGTCCTCATGGCGGCAAGGCAGCATATATACGTAAACCTAAATTTGGCACAAAACGGCAAAGCAGCATATATACGGCCTGTCTCAGAATGCCCTCCCCTGACTGCTCTTAATGTAAACTGACAGGTGATAATTTTTCTTTGCGGGAGGTAATTGAGGAGAGGAAACTATCTATTCGCTAGGGGCAAATGGGTTTTATCGTTAGGTTTTGAATAACAGTTCGAAATAAATAGCCCGTTCAAAACTTCCAGCTGTTCCAGCTGTTCTGAGCTTTTACCAGCTATAGTAAACTTAAATGTTTATATATAAATGTAAAGAGAATTTTCATTTTCCAGCCTAATTATTCTCCAAATTTTAGATGCAGTTTGGCAAAATGTAATTGGAATTAAAATTAAAATTGCAAGAAACTGCAACAATATTTTGAAATATGTGATTTCAATTATATTGCAATTGTAATTAGCTTCGCAATTACAATTAGAAAGTAAGTACTTTTTAAATGCAACAATAATGTATGTAATTGCATTTTAATTCTTAAGTCTTACAATTACAATGCAATGATAATCACAAACATTATAATTATATAATCTAATTACAATTAAAAATTTTATTGCATCTAATCACAACTACTGTAATATTAGCTAATTATAACGTAATTTTAACTGCAATTGCAGTTGGTAATTATAACTACGTAATTAGGAAAGTAATTGTCTCTGATAATTAGAATTACTTAACATAGTGAAATTATGATGATAATTGTAATTCTAAGTGTAGTATGCAATTGTAATAAAATTATGCAATTACTAAGTAGTTATAGTTAAAAAGTAGCTGTTTTTTTAATTACAATTACAATTTACGTAATTTCATTTAAATTACAATTACTCTATATTTGTGAAATCCAATTTCATATTCAATGCAACTGCAATCATATAATCTAATTACAATTAGACTGTCATTGTAACTCCAGTAAGTAATTATAATAATGTAATTAGGATAGCAATTGTTTCTGATAAAAGCAGTTACGTAGCCCAGGAAAATCATGATCTTAATTGCAAATGTAATTGCAGAATGCAATTGAAAACACATAGTAATTGGAATAATATTATGCAATTATCTTGCAATTACAATGTAACAATTTTTAATTACATATACAATTTACTCATATGCATTTTAATTATAATTGCATTTTAATTGTGAAATCTAATTGAATAAACAGTATAACTGTAATTATATAATCTAATAAAAATTACAATGCAATTGTAATGACCTCTTAATTAAAATTGCGCAGCAGATTATTGTAACTATTTAATCAGAAAAACAACTGCCCCTTATAATTTCAGTGACATAGGCTAAGGAAATCGTGATAATTTTTGAAAATTACAGTCAATAATATTATATTCGAAATGTTTCTGCATTTTGGATAATGAGTTTTTAAATAATACAACGGGATAATCACCTATAAGAAAAATATTAATATTTTCTGTCATGTCTTCTGAATCATCTTACATATATTGTAGTTTGTGGTACCAGCATAAATAGGAGTTTATTTAAAGGAAATATTTTATATAGACCGAAATGCACCTAACGTTAGTAAGCAAATATGTATGTTTATGATCTTCGATATACATGTGAACTTAAATTACAAGATTAAGGGAAAGCAAGCAAAGAGTTTATGCCAGTGCAAAGGGATGTTTTCGCAAAGGATTTGTTACGGGACGCTTGTCTTGTTTACATTACACAAGAAATAAATCATAAAAATTACATTTATCCTTTTCTTTTCAGAAAGGTTTGGTTTGGTTTATTTAATTATGGCAAAGCACACTAGGGCTATCTGCCTATGAGGAGGGATGCCTTCGTGGAGGACTTTCTAAGGGAAACTGGCTCGTATACACGTTACACATGGAGAAAACCACGAAAACAGCCAGCCCGTTCGCGAGATTCGAACCTCGGACCGAACTACCAGTGTTCAGCGACTTTACCGCTCGGCCGCTGGTGGGTCTCTTTTCAGAAAGGAGATCATCGAGGACTAAACTAAGCCTCATAATTTTATCCAACCTATTGCTTTAGCTGGTAAAAAAGGATTCTGATCAGCAATCAGTATGCTTAATTGCTGTGTGTATTAGACATTTTACTAAATCCATTTATTATGAATTACCGCCCAGACAGTAAAGCGGTTCGTGACTCTGGTTGCCGTACCGAAGAGCCTGGGTTCGAATTCCGGATAGGGCATGAATGTAATTTCTTCGTCCTCTTCATAGGTGGCAACGGTGGTCCACGTATTAGTTCCCTCCTTAATAACATGACCGGCCTTAGTAGTGATCAATGTCTATAAACGGCTACTACCTGCCATTGGAAAAAAAAAAATTACGAATTGGTCTTTTATTCAACATAACACACATTTTCCATAAATAGTTAAAATGCATTATTCAGTTATAAGTGAAAGTACTTGCATGAACTATTTTCCATCATTGTTTCACGTAAGAACAAATAAAAGTACAATTTTCTTATGCACCTGTGATTGTCATATTATTTGGATTACGGTAAAGACTGCAAAGATGCTTCTGTGGAGGACTTTCTAAGGGAAACTGGCTCATGTTCACATCACCCGTTAATAAAAGCAGAAAAAGATCTTTACTTAATTGAATGCAACGAAACGTTTAAGAAGAATGTTGTACTCATAGAGAACTTTCTAAAATAAAATGATTTGTATTCATGTTACACATAAGGAAATCCACGGAGCTATCTAAACATTTAGATTGTTTGCCAAAATGGGCATCCGATTTGAACGAGTAGTATTCAAAAGACGACTTATTACTCTGCTGAGCAAAAAATCTAATTGCTTTTGAAGTTATATTGTAATTCGAACAATCATTGTATTACAATTATTATTATTTTTTTTTTCCCAAAGGCAGATTGTGAACAGTTACAGTGCAACACATTCCATTAGTCTATACAAGGCCAGAAGTTGCAGTCACTTTATTATGGAGGCATCTAATATGTGAGATCATCGCCTCCTATGAAAGGACGAACAGTTAAACCCATGCCTTCTCCGGGATTCGAACCCAGGCCCTTCGGTATCGCAGTCAGGCTTCCCTAACCACTATACCATCTGGGCGGCACAATTACAATTATAACTGCATTAGTTGTAGTTTTAACTACAATGAATAACCAGCTTTTCTCAGTCGATAACAGATAGCTTAAACTTTAAAGATAAATGGAAGGTCTTATAATTTGTCGAATGGCAATATTCTAAGAAAGTGTAGTCTCCAGGATTTTCGAAGTTTAATTACAGTCTTACATTTCGCATACTCGCAGCACTTGCCCAAAGGCTGTTCCAAGATTATTTCTGTTCACCTCATTCATTAATTTTGGAGCAGAATCATGTCTAGAGACATTTTTTTCTGAGGACAGTATTTTATATAATAGAAAAGAAATAATAATAATGCGTCTCCCTCAAGGTGCAGGAAACAACAAGTACTGATAAATTTAATTGAAATTACAATTATAATTTTAGTTAATACAAATACAATGTTACTTTAACGGTTAGAATTACATTATAGTTCTAATGGCAAAAATATCAAATGAGTGTTATAGATTAGTATACTTTTACTTATCACAATATTAAACTTTTAATGCCGTTTTATTTTATTTAGCTTATCACAATATTGAGCTTTTTAATACCGTCGGTACTGAAAAAATGTTTTACTACTGTCATGAAATGTATATTCGATAATAGTTTCTCATTGATGTTTTTCTTATATATTTTTCTGCATAATTCATAAATGTTTGCAATGGAAATAATTCTGAGGCTTTTATAATACTTCTAAATTTTCATGAAATAAAGTTCCATTAAAGTTTACTTGAAGGAGACTCTCAGTGCAAGCACTCGAAAAGAAGTTATGCTACATTTACATATTATGAAACGGTTGAATGTACAGTATTTACTTGTAACAGCGGTGCTCAATATATCGCGTTTTCTGAAAGAATGCATATGTTGCCTAAAATCGAATTTAAATCACTATAATCAGAATAATTGGCTAAAGTATTAAATTGTAATTTTTACAACATCAATCGAATTAGTGGATTTTATTGAAGATAAAAATGTGTTGATATTGACAAGCTATATTAGTTTTTGTACTATAATGAATGCTAGCTAGTAGCTATATGAATATAATGAATGTACTATAATGAATGCTACCTAGTAGATACTCTAGTTAATAGCTAGAGTAAAACTCAGGATATGGTAACATTAAATAAATAAATAAATAAAATTTAAAAAAAAAAAAAAAAAAAAAAAAAAAAAAGAAGCAGAAAACGAAAGCGAAAAGGAACTGAATACATTCGGAAAGAGAAGGCTTACTATGGTGAAACATTAGAAACGTGTAGACAAAGTGTTAATACTATATGTGAGAAAATACTAAGGACAAATTGAAATACATCATAGCTACGTTTGGTGCTTTCTATATTATTTGTATCAATATTAATATAAGTACCGAAAAATACTTAAAAAATAGGTATTTTCGAAACTTTAAAGGAACAAAATTGCAGTCTGAAAATTTATAGCAGCGGAACTTTTGAAGTAATTTCATGCCTTCTGAAGGTCGCCATGAACATAACAATTTATAACTGTCAGCTTTTACAACTAGGAATCAGATAAACTCTGTTGTCTGGTAAACCGGACTGTCTAGTAATGTTTTCGGTACTGTCTAGTTTCCGGGAATGGCGATGTATGCAAGCTTTTTCCTCTTTCTGCCCTAAGAATAAACAGCTCATAGGGGATTTCTGAAAAATATATAACCCTTTCATATATGTACTCATACCCTGATATTTACAATAGCGTTTCTTTATTTAGATAGCTTTGAGCATGCAAATTCAGTAAAAATCAGAAAACAAGTACCATACTTATAACAAAGCAGGTTATCTCAGTAAATGAAGGGAATTAAGTACCGGCGATGGCAAGATTTTCCCATGGTTTGAAGACTAAGTAATTTATTCCTTTCAGAAAATTTTCTCGGAAAGCAAATCATCACTTACGGATAGAAGAATGTTCTAAGAACTACGGGACAAATTTATAATTGGAATAAAAGAATGAAAGAAATCGGAAACTCTTTTCTAGTAATCATTTTACTCCTCGAAAGTTGGTTTCAGTATCACCTTTTTAAGGAAATGACACATGAAATGGATTTCAGAAACTGAATCTCGAAATCATCAATAACTATCCAATATTCTGCATTTGTAAATATTTATTTAATTTGCATTTCAACCAAATGTTGAAAACAAAGCGGAAAAAAATCTCCTTACAAAAGGAAAAAGAAAAAAAAGATTCCCTTTTTTTTACAGTGATATTCCATTAAATTATATCAGAAAATCATATCACTGATGGATGCAATAAATACTAATTTCAGACATGTTGCCTGTTTATGTTGTTAACTCTCTTTTGCAACTGAACACTGGTAGTTTTGCCTAAGTTTGAATTCCGACGAATGCGTTCGTTGCTTGGTATTTTGGTGAATTTTAGGTTGAATATATCAAACCAGTTTCTCTGAAAAAGTCATCTACAAACGCATCCTTTTTCTCAAGCAGGTGCCCATCGTATGCTGCATGACGAATGTGCAAGAATTTTTCTTCTTTTACACAGCTTTCATAATCATACATTACCCACCAGCGGCCGAGCGGTAAAGACGCTGAACACTGGTAGTTCGGTCCGAGGTTCGAATCCCGCGAACGGGCTGGCTGCATGGTCGTTTTTGTGGTTTTCCCCATGTGTAACGTGTATTCGAGCCAGTTTCCCTTAGAAAGTCCTCCACGAAAGCATCTCTCCATTTAGGCAGATAACCCTCGTGTGCTTTGCCTTGAATAGTAATAATACCATAATCACATATTATATTATTGAACATTTTTAATTTGCAAAACTATAAGTTATGGAAAACTCAATGACATGTTTATTTAGATAAATTAAATGCGTCATCGACATCATTTTGTTAGTAATATCATTATATAATCTATTGTACTTTTTTTTCGTAAACTGATATATAGTGTTAAATTATTATATTAAATTTCAGTTTATTATAGCAGAAATCGTAAATAGCTGCATTATGTATAGCTCTTGCTTCGCTGAGCTTTCAGAAGTTAATCTGCGTCCATCCGCATAATCGAGGAGCAGGTCGATTTGTTTCTCAGTGCAATCGCTGTGGGATCTACTGACCGATGTTCTATAAATTTAAAATATTTTGCCCTGCCTAAATTCTGTAGCTCTCTACATTCTAAAACTTTTGCCGTTGTCAAGTGCCAAATTCTTAGAATTTCGCCATCCCTAAATTTTCTTGTTCGATGCCTCTTTAAATTCTAAAAATTTTTCAGCCATTAATCTGCCTCCTGGCCAGACGTGTTTTTCGATGCCACATATGTCATTGAAAAAGTTGAAAAATCGGAATTTTAAAAGCAAACTTCCTACTTTTAATCAAATAAATTTTATCGATTAGCAGTGCTATGGAAGCATTAAAACATTTATGTAATAAATATACAAATACTTCAGAAACATTTTTTTCTCTCTACTGAAGAAAGGCCTGTCTCTGACTACCTGCGAATTTGATTAAGTTTTATCCAAAATCTACGTCAAAGCGTTTCTTTTTGGCCTAATATTAAATTTTACATTGGCGTGTTCCTGTCCCTGCTTGATGTTGACAAGATTTATTCAAAACTTACTGTTCTTATTTTTTATTTTAAAACAAACAATTTAAATGGAAATCCTCAGCTTGCTTTTATTTATTTAAATAATAACATTTGATAATGTGAATTGAGATCAAGAAGTAATTTGCATATTTGAACCCAAAAAAATGTTAAACACCAATTTTGGAGCTTTTGTTTTGGTTTGCTTTATTTTTCCTTCAAAGCACGCGAGAGCTATCTGCCTAAAGGGAAAAATGCCTCCGTGGAGAACATTCTAAGAAAAACTTACTCGCGCCCACATTATGCACAGAGAAAACCACAAAAATTCCACTTTGAAAGGTAAAAGTGTCTAATTTTTTAGAGCGAGATTTTCCTAACAATGAATTTTAGCAATTTAATATAAGTGCTATATTTAATTAAGAATTAAAACAATGTTCTTTTGTGATTAACGTAAGGTAACTCTTTCTGTCAAAAATAATCATATGAAAGTGCACCGAATTTCAGTATCATGTAATTTAGTTCGGAAACTGAGAGGTATCTGTGACTTGTTGTCTATATGTAGAAAATTTTTAATAAGGTTATTATAACTGAAATTTGTTTCAAAATATTCAATATTTCATAACTTCTATCAACCAATAAATGCGATAAAGGTAAACTCATCTTTTATAAATATGAAACAAGATAAACGAAATAAATTTGTGGTAAAATGAATTACAAACATTATGTCGAAATTACTGACACTGAGCATGTGTTTGTTATTTTAATAGTAATTTAATTATCAATTACATGTAGCTTTCAATAGGAATTAGGTATTTTAAGCCTCTTATAAATTTTTTCTTAGCGTTAAAGCTCGATAACATGAATCAAAAGCAGAAAATTAGTTAAACTACACTGTCTCATTAGTCATAAGATTATATTACTGAAATATGCATATAAAAACAAATTAACATTTTATAAACGTACATTAAAATACCGAAACATTTTTTACATTTTTAAACGTACATTAAAATACCGAATAAAAATCAATAACATTTATACTTAAAGAGCAACAAAGCCGGGCTCATGTGAATCACTAGAAGAAGCGCCAAATTGGCTATACGAATTCGAAAATTACCTTAATTATTAGAGGAAATAGGCTTCGTCAAACTTAAATCAATAAAACAAACCAAAAAAATTGCAAGAAAACCTGGAAATTAATGCAATATGCATTTCAGTGTTATTTCTTATTTATCAAAAACGAATTTTTTAACGTTTTCATTTGAAAATTATAAATAATTGGCTACATTATTTCTCTGAATTTATAAAACTACGATTAAAAAATAATTTAAGAATTATGGTATAATTATGCTATAAGAGTTATGACATTTTGATTTAATACAATTACTTTTGCTTAATACAAGTGTAGCTATTTTTATATTTATATGGACGCGCATTGACCTTTCTGCCTCAGGTGAAAAATTATCTTGGCACGGCTCTGATAAGCAATTAAGATTAGAAATATGCAGAAAATTAGTGACAAGGCAATACAAAACTTCCTTTTCTGTTTTGGATTTCGAGAAAAAAATATCTTTTTCGTTTAACCAAAGCATGGACACAAAACATGTTCCTTCCTCCGTAAGGGCAAAAGCAGCCCATCTGCTTACTCGCCTCATCTCAACACACTAAAAGGCACACTCTTGTTTTAGGAGATTATAAAAATTCTGTTGTCATTCCCTTCTTTCCATCAATTAGCTATAAAGTTGCACATATTTTGCAGAAATTTAACTTTCGGGTTGTTTATTCTCCCATCAATAAAATTCCGAGTTCCATACTCAAGGACCCCATTCCGGATATGAATTCCTGGGGTATTTATAGGATTCCTTGCCAGTGTGGTTTAATTTACATTGGCCAAACTAAGAGAGCCTTAAAATTTCGCGTCAAGGAACACGAGGCATATGTTAGAAAAAAGGAAACACAGAAGTCTTCTGTTGCTCAACATTGTTGGTCCGAAAACCACACTTTCAGTTTTTCTGCTGCCAAAATTATTCAAAAAACATTTTCCATTGGAGAACTGGATTTTCTAGAGGCATTTCACATTCATAAAAATCTTTCTGTTCTAGTTAACGATCCTAATTCTAATCTAAATTTGCCTTCGGCCTTTAAAGAAATTACGTTTTAGTTCTGGTTTCACCAACAGATGGCGCCACTTGCTTATTCTTGTCCAGGCTTTCTTATCTTATCTTATCATTATTTCCTAGCTGGTTCATTTGCGGTTTTGCAGCTGAAGATGGTGGTTCGGTAAAACCATCGAAACTAGTCCTGTGAAAATTTGGTAAATATAACGCTGATTTTTGTTGTTTGACGTCTGATTTAGAATTTATTCGGCGTGTTATTGTGTCTTAATCTCTGCTTTGTTAATGTTATAACCAGTTAAATTGTTACTGTGTCTCTGAAAAATCAACAGCATTCTTAAACACCATTTTAAAAATATTTCTGTGTGTAGTATTTTATCAGTAGAATTTTTCCTAAATAAATACAGAAGTTGTTATGAAAACATTTGAGAGTACATGTCTTGAAAGAGAAACAGAATTCGTAGTGTTTAGTCAATTATGATATATTAACAGTTATCATAACTTTGCATGTATGTTGTATGCATTATACATATATATATGCATAAAGACCCAATTTTGGCAATAAGTAGAGCTGTTACAAAATAATCATGAAGTCTAAAGGAACGTACTCGTCACACATACTGGGGGGGGGAATCAAATTTATGTACGTATTTGCCACTCTTAAAGAATTTTTGGAGGGAATTAGAAATGTACCAATTTCTTATTAATATATAATCATTTGTTAGTATTAAAGAAAAATTTATTTCTTAACTTAACTAAGTCATAGACCGAAATATGTGTTTCTGCAGATATTCAGAACTTCCGGAACTACGAATAGATTCACAGTTACAAAATATGTAAAATATATTTCTTTTAAATGCTTGGAATATTCGGAAAAATATCTAAATTCAAAGAAATGGTAAAATACGTTTCACCTGCAGATTCTTTGTTATTTATTTGATTATATCACCATTAATAACAATGTTCACCCCCCCAGAATAAAAAATATATTGTTTATGTACTGAAGTCTTGGTTTGTTTCCCTTGACAAGTCAATCTATCATCAATGACAATAGCTACCTTTTAAATACTTTTTATTTTGGCACTTAAAATGTTTGCATTTCAAAATAATATTTCTATGCAGCTTTTAAATAATTTTTAATGCAACAGAAATCTAAATAACTTCAAATGCTGGCTAAAATTCATTCCAATAATTCACCGCTTTAAATTTCTGTTCGTTGCAGATGATACAGGAAAAACCTTTTCTAACAATATATTTCTAATTCTACCAGGAATTATTGATAAATAACCCGATGAAAAAATTGATACAGGCATAGATGTAGGAGATGTAAATAATTATTGCGAAATAATGTGAAGCAGTGTTTGCATTCAAAATGTAAGATGTTATACTTATGAAATTCTGCACTTCACTTTGGAACTGTACGAATTTTCGCTCAGAAAAAGACTGAAATTCAGGATATATTAGTTACACTTTTAAGGAATAAAAACAATTCAGAATTTACCATACGTTACATTCGTACATACGCAAAGAAACACGGAACATACGTAAAAAATATAGCAAGTGTTTGCAAATAACATTGAAGAAATTTTACAATTCCTTAATGCTGTTTATTTAATTCTTTTAAATAAGAAATAAAAGCGCGAATATACGTTAACAAACTAAGCGGGAAAATCCAGTTTACATTACTGAGAATTACAACATAAACAAATTACATCTAAATAACGAATTATTAAGCACAATATATGGTAACAATTATTAAATGCACTGTTAGACAAATTAAAATGAAACATATATTAGAAAAATAAGCAAGTGCAATCGGTATGAACGTTAAAATAACTAATAAACAAAGTTCCACAACATTGCAGTTGTACACATCACTCGACAGCCATGGAGATCACGAATGAGCTAGCGTAGGGTTGCTTTTAGTCGCCAATATTTCTTCCCGCGCCAAAGGTACACATCAAGCATGCGCAGTAAGCGAAATTCGCTTAACACTGTTCAACTCAATGTGCGGTCTGCCATTACGCTTCCGGGAGTGATGTTGATGAGGAAGTTGTTGGATCTTGCATTAGAAATGCTGGTTTGAGACGATCGATTCCAATCACTGATTGTTTACCATTGCAGATGATGGTGAAATGTTTCGGTGTTCGTTTGACAACTTTGAATGGACCATCATATGAAGGTGTTAAAGTTGGCTTAATTGCATCGTGGCGCACGAATACGTGCGAAGATGTCTCAAGCGCAGGATGTACAAAATAGCTTGGCTGGTTATGCGAAGATGCTGGGGTTGGCGAGATAGTGCTCATGGTCTCACGTAAACGTTGAAGGAATGTTGGAGGGTCGATAAGTGGAGTAGATTCTGGGTGAAAGAATTCACCTGGCAGACGGAGGGTTGCACCATATAACATTTCAGCGCAAGTGCTACCAATGTCTTCTTTAAATGCTGTGCGAAGACCAAGCAAGACTAGGGGTAAGGCTTCTGTCCAGTGTGTGCTACTGTGGCACTTCAGACCTTGTTTGAGAGATCGGTGAAAGCGTTCCACCATCCCATTTCCAGATGGATGGTATGGTGTTGTGCGAATATGGCGAATGCCAAGAAGAGAGGTGAGGGATGCGAACAAGTGACATTGAAATTGTCGGCCTTGGTCAGTAGTGATGGTGGTAGGCATGCCAAATCTTGAAAGCCACTGGGAGATGAATGCTCGAGCTACAGTTTCAGTGGATATATTTTCAAAAGTAATGGCTTCAGGCCATCTTGTGTACCGATCAATACAAGTGAGGATGTAAGTGTAACCATTTGAAGGAGGCAATGGGCCAACCAAGTCTAAGTGCACATGATTAAAGCGTCTTGCTGGAAGGTTAAATTGTTGAATGGGGCTGTGAGTGTGACGGGATACTTTACACCGTTGACATCTAATACATGAACGAGTCTATTCTGTGATGTCTTGATTCATTGCTGGCCAGACAAATCTGTCTGCGATCAGCTTTTTGGTGGCACGGATTCCAGGATGTGCCAAATTGTGCAAGGCATTAAACACTTCACGTCTAAAATTGACAGGAATATAGGGACGTATTCTATTGTTCTCTATGTCACAGTAAATTTTAAGCGTTGGATCAATGTGCAGCGGTTGTAACTGAAGGGAGGTTTGTGGATTTGAGATTAGGTTCTTGAGTTCCTCATCATGCGATTGAGCTTTTGCAATTTCAGAGAAATCTGGGGTAGTGAGGTTGATATTGTTTACCCGAGACAAGGCATCAGCGACACAATTATCAGTACCAGAGACATATCTGATATCTGTACTAAACTGGGCGATGAAATCCAGATGTCGAAGCTGACGAGGAGAACATGAGTCAGAGTTTTTTTCTAAAAGCGAAGGTTAATGGTCGATGATCGGTGAAAATGATGAAGTCGTGTCCTTCCAAGTTGTGCCGGAAGTATTTAACAGCACAGTACACAGCAAGTAGCTCCCTGTCATATGTGCTGTATTTCCTTTCTGCAGTAGTAAGTTTTCTGGAGAAGAATGCCATTGGGGAAAGTCCTTTAGTGGTATGGGCTTGAAGCACTGCTCCTATGGCCGTGTCAGATGCATCTACCATTATAGAGAGCTGATCACTAGGTGAGTGATAAGAAAGTGTGGCTGCATTTGCCAGATCGTGTTTGCATTGCACGAATGCTGCAGATGCAGATTCAGTCCAAGGGACAGCTCGTTGATCGTTTTTTTTTTGCTATTCTTCAGAAACTCATTTAGGCAGGCTTGTGTTTTGGCGGCATTTGGCAGAAAGCGTCGGTAGAAATTTAACATTGTTAGAAAACGCTTCAGTTCAGAGATGGTTTTGGGCCGAGGTAGGTCGTTAATTGCTTTGACTCCTTCCGGTAAAGGTTTGACTCCATTCTGGGTGATAAGACATCCAAGAAAGGAAACTGAGGGTTGACCAAGTACACATTTGGATGGATTTAGTTTTAATCCATGATCTTTAAGGCGAGTGAAAATCTGACGCAGATGTTGAAAATGTTCTTCCGCATCTGTAGATGCAACCAGGATATCATCAAAATATGGGATGCAGAAATCGAGGCCAGACAGTACTTGGTGTATGAAACGCTGAAATGTTTGGCCAGCATTGCGAAGGCCAAATGGCATATATAAGTACTCAAAGAGATCAAATGGTGTAGTCACTGCGGTCTTGGGCACATCTTCAGCATGCCCTGGGATCTGATGATATGCTCTGGCAAGATCGAGGGTAGAAAATATGTTTGTTCCATGAAAAAGATGGGTACAGTCTTGGATATGTGGGACTGGATATCTGTCAGGGACTGTGACGGCATTAAGTCGACGATAATCTCCACAAGGCCGCCATCACCATTAGACTTTTTAACCATGTGAAGTGGACTGGCCCATGGACTTTTAGATGGGCGAATGGTTCCCTGTGCTAGCATGAATTCAAATTCTTTGCGAGCAGCTTTTCGCATCTCTGGAGAAAGACGACGAGGCTTGGAAAATACAGGTGGGTCATGTGTTTCAATGTGATGATACACTTCTGGCTGATGAGTATGCTGCCCTGATTTGGATGGGTTTAAAATGTCAGGGAATTCTGCTAATAACCGATGAAACCGTGTGCTGCCCGATACAACACTTATGTTGGTAGGTACGTTCGATATGTGAGAAGCTTGGCCCTGTGATGTCAGCTGAGTTGTAGCATCAATTAAGCAACTATTCTTGACATCCACTAGAAGGTGGAAATGTGTCAAGTCGACACCAATAATTGCTTGAGTTACATCCGCAATAATAAAAGGCCAGTTGAAAGTCCGGCGCAAGTTTAAATCAAGTGTCAATAGTTTGGTGCCGTAGGTTGCAATTTGGGTACCATTGGCTGCATACAGTACAAGTTTATTAAGTTGGTGAGCATTTGTTTTAGTTCTCGGGAGCACTGATATGTCAGCTCCAGTATCTACTAGAAAACATAACTGAGTTGAACGATCAGCCAGTACTATTCTGTCGATGTGGCGGACATTCTGTTGGCCAGCAGAAGACCGCCCATTTAGTTTCCCGCTTGTTCAAAAGTGCATGGAGGGGCACACATGCGAGCTTGAGCGCCAAAATTCATATGATAAAAACATATGGCATTTGTGGGTTCTTTGTACTACGTTCGAGTATTGTGACGAGATTGACTCCTGCTTCGGGCACGAAATTTATTACGTGGGCCCTGATTTGATCGATTGTATCTCCGTGAAGCATGAAGACTTGTAGAGAGTTCAGATACTTTTTTGGTCAATTCAGCCACTTGTTGTTCGAGGGATGAACTGGAAGGTGCAGCATTAGCAGCACTGACATAAGCTGGAGTAACAAGTTCATTAATTTTGTCAGCCATTTCTGCTAAACGGGTTAGATCTTCATTGAAAGCAGCAAGAATTATTTGTATGTTATTAGGGAGACGCGAAAGCCATAGTGACTTCAACAAGTCGTCACTAAAATGGCTTCCTGCCAAATCACGCTTTCGTGACAGCAAGTATGAAGGTCGCTGATCTCCAAGTTCCAGTCCTTGTAGTAAAGTACATATTTTTGAACATTCACTTTCTGAATAGATTTCAATGAGCCGCTGTTTCAGTTTGGAGTATTTATCACAATCAGGTGGTTTGAGAATTAAGTTATGCACTGAATTCAGAATATCAGACTCAATTGCTGCAACTACATGGTTGAATTTTGTAGAATCCTCACTAATGCGAGCGATAGAAAATTGTGCTTCGATCTGAGCGAACCACAATGAAGGATTATTTTTCCAGAAAGGCGGTGGCTTCACCGCAACACGTGTGATTTGTGGCTCTGGTGGAATATCGTCGGGCATACTGATAGATAATTTTCACTTTAATTAATGAACACTTAACAGCACAAATATCGTAGCAAGAGGATACACTATTGATATTTTGCCATAACAATAAATATTTTAACCATGCAGAAAAAATTTAAGTAACGATACACACACAAATAATACAGGGTCAGCAATTACATACACAAATAATATTTTACCGAAATGCATTTGAAAAGAAACCCCTATTTGTGAAAAAATGATGCGTTCATTTTGTATTGCGCACACACAAAATCACCACTTCACACTGCTGAGGCACATTATCGAAGGAAAAGGAAATCACTCCTGTAGCACGTGGGAAAGAAATTCACTACTTTCGAACACTGAGGGAAGAATTTTGCCGTAGCACGTTGCACAAAAGTTACTGATGTGGCACATTTAGAGAAAATCACTGTTGTAGCACATTTGTCACAAAAGTTGAATGATCGAAGAATTATTGCACGACTGGCGAAGTCAGCGGAACGGAACAGATCACATTGATGATTTGCTGAAGCTCCTTGCGATGATATGCACGACTTTGAAAAAAACACAAGCAATATATATCAATACTTCTAGAAATAATTGAAGGGGTACGTTGTAGCATACGTTTAATGTCCATATTCGTTGTTATTTTTAGTCAGTTCTTCAGAATGCCTTGGATGCACGTGGCTTAGGGTCGTTGAAAATCCATTGTCAGTAGCGTGCTCAGTCAAAAGGCCACCACTTTTGGTGGTTGTGTGCTTAATGCATGATATAATTAAAGAAAATAAGAGTAGACAATCTCCGATAACAAAAGAATATATTAAGTACTAAATTACAATTTAAATTACATTGCAGAGATCAACGCAGAGCTCGGAACACAGTTCATGCTACCGCCGCGTACAGTTGTCTCACGAGAAGTCTCAGTGAGTAATGACGTCGCTTTGCTGCTCCGATTAAGAACTGAATTTTACACGTGGCGCCATCTCATGAATAAAAGTTGAAGTATCTGTCGGAACGCCACATATACTGATTGTGCTCCGTTACACGGAGAAGAGTTGTACAAGTACTTTTGTTAAAAGTTTCAAAACTATAAAGTGTTTCTTTTGCGAAAATAAATTTTAACAAGCTATCATCGGTTCTGTGTGCATTGAATCCATTACGAACTTTTACGCATATAACAATACCGTATTTCTCCCTTCTTTTTACTAATTTTATCGTTCGAAGATCGATATAGGAAACTAAGCGAATAATTCAATTTCCGAAGGACGCGGTTACAGTAAGAACATAACAAATGAAAAGTAGTCATACATAAAGTACAGGTAACAATGGCAATGTTAGTTCTTATAAAGAAATCTACACTTCAGTAAGTTTACATTAGTAGTTTTTAACACTATAATATATGATATCTTCATTTCTACTTCCCAGAAACTTGAATCTCGCTGTTCTCATTATTGTTTCTGATGAATGTTCGTGTTTGCTTCGCTATGATGGGTCGTCTCTTGCAATGGGCTGTCATCAAGTTCAACAGTTCTCATTACCTTCTCTCGTAATCCGCGAGGATTTGTCTTTGTTAGTAAGACAAAACCCTCAGTACGTGGAGGAATCCATTTTAAAATTTAAGGAAGGGCGTTCACGTATTGAGGTTAGGTTAGTATAGATTAGATTATTTGAATATGGGAAATCACGAGAGCTATCTGCCTAAGAGGTGGGTTGCCTTAGTGAATTTTTTCACTTTCGTTTTCTTCGCGTTACATACAGAGAAAATCACGAAACCCAGCCAAGCAGCCAGTGTGTTCGCCTGTGTCTCCAACCCAAAGCAGGTAGAACTATGAGTATTCAGGGGTCTTATGTTTGCCAATGGAGTGGTGCTCGGAGGCAAGGTGACAGAGTTTTTTAAAGCAAAGATTCGTTCTGCCCAAAGCTTTGTAAAAGCCGGGCGGGGTCTGCGGGGTTGCGCCAGCGAGGATGAGGGCCCTTGGACCATAGATATCTAAACTCTGTATAGGTCATCTAGAATAGGGATCTGGGTCGGAGATCTATCGTCTGGTGTGTCTGTACGTACGGATAGAATGAAGGACTCTTTTCCAAAATGGATTTAAAATGGATTCAGAATAGTTTTTTTGAAACGTTGAAATTGTGTACATTGGACTGCATAACATGTAGTTGTGCACCTCCTATTTTCGCTGCAATCGGCAGTACCAAATATATATACCGGGTGGCCATAATTAAACTGACAGTGCTCACAGTGTTCTGTAGCGCGATCTATTTGCGAGAATGACGCCACATTTTGTAGGAAGATTAAACAAGACGGGGGACGAAAGATTCCGCAAAAAACAAATTAGTTCCAAAAGTCACCGCTAGGGGAATATTTGGTGCTGTGCAATAGAAAAGAGAGTGTTAACAAATGCAAATTAATACGGAATAAAATTTCCTTTTATTATGCACACTTTCTGATTTAGTTCAAGTGCAATATGGTAACACTTTTAAAAAAGCGTAAAATCTACATGAACACCGATAAAGTCTCGTTATCTGCAATATCACGTACGCTGAGCAGAAGAAGAAGTTTTTTATTCAAATTTCACGTTACATCCATTCGCACAGTGCCAGCTGCTTGGGTTTTAAAAGGCAATGTGTTACGTTTCGAATCAATCGGATTGAATGTTTATCTGCAATGTCTCCTTCTTTAGTCGAGC
This sequence comes from Stegodyphus dumicola, assembly GCF_044657685.1. Lineage (NCBI taxonomy): Eukaryota > Metazoa > Arthropoda > Arachnida > Araneae > Eresidae > Stegodyphus > Stegodyphus dumicola. The sequence continues at coordinate 67,991,577 of NC_140771.1, read as the reverse complement.
GTGCGTTACTGGTCAATTTCTTTTACCTCAACCAGTGCAACGTGTCAGCCGCTCTTCGTGCTTATAGAACGCACAAAAAATGCGTAAAGGTAACGATCCTGTGTCAGTTAATGGGCTAAAAGCAATTGTTGCGACGTTTGAGAAATCAGGTTTCCTGAAGGTTCAGTCAGGCAGAGGACGAAAACCTGTACCACAGGATACAATCGAAGCATTGTCGACAGAGGACCAGACAATATTGCTGCCACCTCTAACGCTCGTGGAGTAGCTCGGAATATGTATATGCGTTACAGTACGGTATGGAAAATCTTACGAAAGATTATCAACTTCTATCCGTACAAGATCAGCCGTGTACAGGAGTTACTGTATCCCAACCATGATAAGCGATTGACTTTTGCTCTCACATTTCTTGCCAGAATGGAGGTGGATGATGCTTGGCCGTGGAAAATCTTATGGGGAGACGAGTCCCACTTTTACCTGAATGGAACTGTGAATAACCAGAACTGCCGAATTTGGGATGACAAATCACCACATGCAGTCACAGCAATTCCCTTACATTCACCAAAGGAAACTGTTTGGTGTGGGTTCACAGCGGAATTTATTGTAGGTCCATTCTTCTATGAGAACATTACCCCAACAGGACCGGAAACCTGTTTTGTTACCGGAGAGAAATATCGCCACATGTTGAACAGTTTTGTCATTCCGGCACTTCAGCAAAGACAATGCCTGGGGGAAATCATTTTCATGCAAGAGGGAGCCCCCACCACACGTTGCTGTACGGGTGCAACAGATGCTACGACAGAAATTCACAACAGAAAGAGTCATTAGCCGCTACTTTCCAACTGCATGGTCATCTCGGTCGCCTTATCTTACCCCATGCGACTTCTGGCTATGGGGCTTACCTTCCAAGGTCTATCAAGGAGTGGTCCAGGACCTGGCTACGTTGAAGGATAACATATCACGGACTGTACGTGAGATTCCTGCAGACATGTTACTTTCTGCTCTTGTGCATACTGTGCACAGAATGCAATATGTGGTCCACAACAACGGCAGCCACATTGAACCTCATTTGAATGCAAAATAAAAGGTAATTTCCGTATTGATTTGCATTTGTTAACACTCTATTTTCTATTACACAGCGCCAAATATTCCCCTAGCGGTGACTTTTGGAACTAATTTGTTTTGTCGCGGAATCCTTCGTCCCGTCTTGTTTAATCTTCCTAAAAAATGTGGCGTCATTCTCGCAAATAGATCGCGCTACAGAACACTGTGAGCACTGTCAGTTTAATTATGGCCATCCGGTATATACAGATTTACCGTTCCCGTTACCCGGCTCTGTGAGCTCAGTATTTTAATTCTTATATGTTGATAAATTGTGCATTTTGTTGTTTAAAAATGGTTGAACTGTGTTGTTCTTATATTCCGGTTAATGATTTTATGCTTTTACTTAATCTGAATGCAATATTTGTAGACATTATATTATTATATCTTAATACGTTATATTATTATATCTTAATGCATATTGTAGGATATTTGTACGTGTACCAACAGGCAGAAGTCCCACTCTTCGGGCAATGACACTCACTAGTGAGCCAAAACTGTACAGACGAGAAATAAAAATTTCTTTAAGTAGAAATTACTCTTCCTCTCTCTCTTTATTTTAAAAAGAAAGGAGATTTAGTAATATGAGCGAGGAAAAAAAGAAATCACACTTTAATAATATTTCTTAAAAATATTTCCACAGAGAAGTTTAGTATTTCAATGACAATCATCAATACAATCTATCCTGCAAAAGTAGTCGCAAACTCGGTCGAACGAACAATCTGAAAATAGACGACGGCCAATTTTTTCAATTTTTTAAAAAAATTCCCAGTTTTTTTATCAATATAAAAAAAGTTTATTCACAAAATAAAAAGTATTTTAAAAGCGTTTTAAAATTTGCTTACCAAATATTTATCAAAACAATAATCGCAAAAGAAAAAAAAAATATTTATTTTCTATCCGACATCTAAACTTTGCACATATAACATACAGAACATTTTTGTCAGTTACACTTTATAATTCAAGTATACCGACAACTAAATATTATATAATCAGACTGAAATATATTTCATATAATTCAAAAATGTTAAATAATAATATATAATAAAATAATGAAAATGTTCTTCTCGAATAAATTAATTTGCAACAAATATATTTTAAAATTACAATATCTTCCATCAGATGGCAGCACTAACAGAGTACAATGAATGAAGTTATAATATCCTTTAGTAGATGGCAGCACTGTTAAAAAAGATTTCCCTGCCTATGAAGGAAGATTATACTATCAGTAAATAGTCGTTTTGTTTGGGTAATTTATGAGGCCGTTTTGCTGCAGTTAATTTCACTCATTAGTCCTTGAAAGCTAAATATTGTAATGCCTGTTTCAATTAGCATATTATTTAATATGATAAAATATATTAGTTTTTAAACGTGAAAATGGACTTTTCTCGCCGAAATGTATAAATAATAGATTTATTATTCCTTTTTTAATTAGCACATTACGTTAAAATTAAATATTAATTAATGTTAATTGTATATTCCAAATGTTTTGCTTCATTCAGGATATGCAACTAAGACGAGTGAAATAAGGATAAGAAGCTAAGTGTAAAAAAGAGGTTTGGCAACTTCTCACAATTGGTATTCACACTATCGCTACCGGCTAGGATTATCTCTATCATCATCATCATCATCATCAATATTGCCGGCATATTGCTGTTTTTACGCAATGTTTCCGGCTGATGACACATAGGCCCAAAGGGCGCATGACGGTAGTAAGCAATGACGATTGAAAGGAGGCATCAGTAGTACGAAGAGGGGGTGACAGCATGACATCATAAGTCCAGAGAAACACGCAGACGAAGCCCAGGACCAGGAGAGGCAAAGACAGGGTGAAAATCAGACTTATTCTGTTGTTCATGATAGGTACACTGCTCAAAAAAAAAAAAAAAAAAAAAAAAAAAAAAAATGGGACAGTGCTATATCTCTCGTTCTACTGGGCCGATTGACAAAATTCAAACTACGTTTTTCATGTCTCGAAAGCGCGACTTAGGATATATATTAGATTTATATATAGTACTATTCTAACATAGGTATTTTGACACAAAATCGGACTTTTTCTGAAATAACATACCAATTTTTTTACATATTTCGATTCTACGACTCAAATTATGCCAGAATACCAAGTTTTGTAAAAATCGTACGAATAGTTTTTAAAATATTAGCTCTCAAAATTTTAGCTCCTCAATGTTAATTGAATTTGGCAAATATTTATTAATATCTCTTTTTTATTAAACTTTTTTGATTTTTTCCTCTCACATTTCGAAATTTTGGTTCATTCCAAATAAAATTTACCTATTTTTTGCGTTTTATTTTTTAAATTTCTATTTTTAAATAATTTCTATAGATTTTTCGAAAAAAATTTTGAATTATAACCTATAAAATTTTTACCATCATCTTAAAGTAGGTGTATTTTTAAGCATATCTGCAAAAAATTAGACTTTTTTATTCAAAATTTTCTAAGATATACACGAATTTACATAATTTCGCGTTTTGAAATTTGGCACCTTTTTTTTGAGCGATAATAACGCCAAATGTGGTCTATGGATTTTTGTTACACTGAATTGCCACAGCTATTTTTAACCGTAAACTTCAAGTAAAATTTTACGGAGAATTAATTATATGACATTTTTTCCCTCAATGATGCGTAATAAATATTTATTAATACTATATGAAAGGCTATTTTTTTAAATTATAGATGATATTATTCAAATTTTTAACTATTTTTTTTTTTTTAAATTTCTCTCGTATCTTTTCTTTTTTTAAAAGAATTAAGAGAAAGTTTTTGTAAGAGTAAATTTTTACCTTCGGCGTTTTATCGTCTGCTACTTTACTTCGTTTAAATCGAATTGTCTAAACCTGCGAATTTTCGTTTGATATTTATTTGAATTTTATGACATTAACTGCATAATTTATTTCTAAACAAACTGTTGCTTTTGAAGTGGCTGAAAGAGCGGCTGATACTATTATACATATTTTTAAAGCACAATATATTTTTATAGAAACATAATATTTAGAATAATTATTTTTTATAAAAGTCAAATTATGATATAAACATACAACCCTCTAGAGACTGAATTAATGGAAGTTCAATGATTATGTAGAAATGATCTGCAGCTACTTAATGGCTGGATATGTCAGCAGATTCTGTGGACAAGTAAGAATAATTATATAAACGACACCAACATTCTGGATTCAATAAACAACGAGGATACGATGTTTACTAAATGAATTTAAGAAGTTTTAAAATATAAAAAATCAACTCATTTTTTTCCTAAAATGTATTTTTGTGCGTAGCGTATTTTCATTATACCCTTAAAATTCTAATTTAGAATGTAATTGTCAAGAACTGAATCCTAATCATCAGTAATATAATAAGTAATTACTAATTCAGAAGTCAAACAACAAAAATCAGCGTTATATTTACAAAATTTTCACAGGACTAGTTTCGATGGTTTTACCGAACCAACATCTTCAGCTGCAAAACCGCAAATGAACAAGATAGGAAATAAAGATTAGATAAGATAAGAAAGCCTGGACAAGAATAAGCAAGTGGCGCCATCTGTTGGCGAAACCAGAACTAAAACATAATTTCTCTAAAAGCCGAAGGCAAATTTGGATTGGAATTAGGATCGTTAACTAGAACAGAAAGATTTTTATGAATGTGAAATGCCTCTAGAAAATCCAGTTCTCCAATGGAAAATGTTTTTTGAATAATTTTGGCAGCAGAAAAATTGAAAGTGTGATTTTCGGACCAACAATGTTGAGCAACAGAAGACTTCTGTGTTTCCTTTTTTCTAACATATGCCTCATGTTCTTTGACGCGAAATTTTAAGGCTCTCTTAGTTTGGCCAATGTAAATTAAACCACACTGGCAAGGAATCCTATAAATACCCCAGGAATTCATATCCGGAATGGGGTCCTTGAGTATCGAAGTTGGAATTTTATTGATGGGAGAATAAACAACCCGAAAGTTAAATTTCTGCAAAATATGTGCAACTTTATAGCTAATTGATGGAAAGAAGGGAATGACAACAGAATTTTTAAAATCTCCTAAAATAAGAGTGTGGCTTTTAGTATGTTGAGATGAAAATTTTTTAACTGCTTGATTAATAATGTTGGGTGAAAAGCCCCTGTCAATAGCTATTGCTTTTAAATAATTTAGTTCTTCATCAAGGGCTAGTTTGGAGGAGCAAACTTGAAGAGCACGGAAAACATAGGAATAAAATGAAGCTAACTTTTGTTTAGTCGGATGACATGATTTAAAGTGTGGTGGAAGGCAAACCGATGAAGGTTTACGGTAAACTGTAGTACTGAAGTTGGATGTGGTACGTGTGACAGAATGTCGAGAAACGGAAGAGAATTGCAAGTCTCAAGTTCAAAAGTGAACTGAATAGCAGGATCAATAGAATTCATTGTTGAAAGAACTTTATTTAAATCATCTTTATTACCTTCAAACAGGGTAAAAGTATCGTCTACGTAGCGGAACCATGCCGGGAAGTTTAAAGTTTCAAACAATTTTGATTCATAATAATGCATGTAGATATCAGCCAGGATGGGACTGAGGGGGCTTCCCATGGCTAATCCCTCAGTTTGCTTGTAATATTTATTTTGGAAAACAAAATGTGTTTGTTTCAAACAGAGTTGAGTGAGAGAAATTAGCTCATCAATTTCGATGCAAGAGAAATGAAATTCGCGAAGTCTGGTTTCTAGACATCTTAATGCACCCTCCACTGGGACATTGGTGACTAATGATTTTACATCAAAAGAAACCATGAGTAAGAGTAGGAGAAATGTTTTTAACCTTTTTTACAAACTCTATTGAATTTTTTATGGTGTAAATGTTATTGTCTAATAGAGTGGAAAATCTAGAAACTAAATATTTAGCTAATGGATACGAGGCAGTACCTAAATTTGATACAATAGGGCGGAAAGGAATACCACTTTTATGAATTTTGGGAAGAGCATATAATCTGGCACAATTCGCAACAGATGGGATAAGCGAATGTTTTAAGTTGCTTGAAATGATTTGCGAAGATTTGATCGCAGTTTTTATTTTGGATAAGTCCGAAGGTGAAGGATCTTTAGGGATCGGATTATATGGTCCTTCGTTTAAGAGTTTAGTGACACCATCGATGTAAGTGCTCTTATCCATGACGACTATCTGGCCAACTTTGTCGGCCTTTGAAATGATAATATCCGGGTTAGAATGAATTTCACGCATTGTAGCCCTTTCTCTCGCAGTTAGATTTGGTTTCAAAGGTTTATTATTGATTTTCACATTATCAGCGATAAGATGCCTAATCATTTCTTTCTGTGAATCTGAAACTTTACTGAACTTGAAAGCTTTTTCGATAGGAGCCAAAATCTTTGGAATCGAGGGTTTACAGGTTTGTGAGAAGTTAAAATTATATTTTAGAATTCTCTCTTGTTCTTCTGAAAGACTAACATTAGAAATATTTTACTATTGGCTTGATGTTTACAATGGGAAGATTTTTTGAACTACTTGAACTGGAAGACTGTAAAAGAAGTTTTTCGAATTTAACTGCAAGTGTGTTTTTATGACGGTTAACTGCATTCTCCGTTCTAGACCAAGACTTTTGTTCAAGGGCAGTAAATTTTGGATATGATTTAGCGAGTTCCAGATGAAGCTTATAGAGTTCATGTTCAATTTTGGACAATTGTTGACGTGTATCCCTTATCACGGAGCGAAGTAAGGCAAGCTTGCAATTTAACAGAATTCTTGAAACGCGACTCGAAGGTTTTTGATTAGATTTGATTTGAATAAAATTGGGGATCAATTTTTTACATTTACATTTAAGTAAAAAGTCAAGATTATTCAGGAATTTTTGCCGTTTCAGGCGTAATTTAGTGAAACGATTAACGGATGAAGGCATGATAAACAAAGCAGAAAATCAAATTAAATTAACTGAGCAATAATAAAGTACACACAAAACAGCAGAAAAATCCCTCCCTGAAATGAATAGAAAACAAAACGTTTGTAAGCAAAATGCATGAAATCAGGCAAGCAAAGCACAATATCCAAATGTACAAAACATAAAAATAACTTAAAAATTGCAAAAATGTACTCACCGAAACTCCTACAATCACAAAATGGCGGCCACACCACGTGCAAAAAAGAAAGCAAAATGTAAGCCTGTTTGGGGCTTCTATAATTAAGACACAATAACACGCCGAATAAATACTAAATCAGAAGTCAAACAACAAAAATCAGCGTTATATTTACAAAATTTTCACAGGACTAATTTCGATGGTTTTACCGAACCATCATCTTCAGCTGCAAAACCGCAAATGAACAAGATAGGTAATAATGATTAGATAAGATAAGAAAGCCTTACTTCGGTCCGTGATAAGGGATACACGTCAACAATTGTCCAAAATTGAACATGAACTCTATAAGCTTCATCTGGAACTCGCTAAATCATATCCAAAATTCACTGTCTTTGAACAAAAGTCTTGGTCTAGAACGGAGAATGCAGTTAACCGTCATAAAAACACCCTTGTAGTTAAATTCGAAAAACTTCTTTTACAGTCTTCCAGTTCAAGTAGTTCAAAAAATCTTCCCATTGTAAACATCAAGCCAATAGTTAATATTTCTAATGTTAGTCTTTCAGAAGAACAAGAGAGAATTCTAAAATATAATTTTAACTTCTCACAAACCTGTAAACCCTCGATTCCAAAGATTTTGGCTCCTATCGAAAAAGGTTTCAAGTTCAGTAAAGTTTCAGATTCACAGAAAGAAATGATTAGGCATCTTATCGCTCATAATGTGAAATTCAATAATAAATTTTTGAAACCAAATCTAACTGTGAGAGAAAGAGCTACAATGCGTGAAATTCATTCTAACCCTGATATTATCATTTCAAAGGCCGACAAAGGTGGCCAGATAGTCGTCATGGATAAGAGCACTTACATCGATGGTGTCACTAAACTCTTAAACGAAGGACCATATAATCCGATCACTAAAGATCCTTCACCTTCGGACTTATCCAAAATAAAAACTGCGATCAAATCTTCGCAAATCATTTCAAGCAACTTAAAACATTCGCTTATCCCATCTGTTGCGAATTGTGCCAGATTATATGCTCTTCCCAAAATTCATAAAAGTGGTATTCCTTTCCGCCCTATTGTATCAAATTTAGGTACCGCCTCGTATCCATTAGCTAAATATTTAGTTTCTAAATTTTCCACTCTATTAGACAATAACATTTACACCATAAAAAATTCAATAGAGTTTGTAAAAAAGGTTAAAAACATTTCTCCTAGTAATTTACTCATGGTTTCTTTTGATGTAAAATCATTATTCACCAATGTCCCAGTGGAGGGTGCATTAAGATGTCTAGAAACCAGACTTCGCGAATTTCATTTCTCTTGCATCGAAATTGATGAGCTAATTTCTCTCACTCAACTCTGTTTGAAACAAACACATTTTGTTTTCCAAAATAAATATTACAAGCAAACTGAGGGATTAGCCATGGGAAGCCCCCTCAGTCCCATCCTGGCTGATATCTACATGCATTATTATGAATCAAAATTGTTTGAAACTTTAAACTTCCCGGCATGGTTCCGCTACGTAGACGATACTTTTACCCTGTTTGAAGGTAATAAAGATGATTTAAATAAAGTTCTTTCAACAATGAATTCTATTGATCCTGCTATTCAGTTCACTTTTGAACTTGAGACTTGCAATTCTCTTCCGTTTCTCGACATTCTGGTCACACGTAACACATCCAACTTCAGTACTACAGTTTACGTAAACCTTCATCGGTTTGCCTTCCACCACACTTTAAGTCATGTCATCCGACTAAACAAAAGTTAGCTTCATTTTATTCCTATGTTTTCCGTGCTCTTCAAGTTTGCTCCTCCAAACTAGCCCTTGATGAAGAACTAAATTATTTAAAAGCAATAGCTATTGACAGGGGCTTTTCACCCAACATTATTAATCAAGCAGTTAAAAAATTCTCATCTCAACACACTAAAAGCCACACTCTTGTTTTAGGAGATTATAAAAATTCTGTTGTCATTCCCTTCTTTCCATCAATTAACTATAAAGTTGCACATATTTTGCAGAAATTTAACTTTCGGGTTGTTTATTCTCCCATCAATAAAATTCCGAGTTCCATACTCAAGGACCCCATTCCGGATATGAATTCCTGGGGTATTTATAGGATTCCTTGCCAGTGTGGTTTAATTTACATTGGCCAAACTAAGAGAGCCTTAAAATTTCGCGTCAAGGAACACGAGGCATATGTTAGAAAAAAGGAAACACAGAAGTCTTCTGTTGCTCAACATTGTTGGTCCGAAAATCACACTTTCAATTTTTCTGCTGCCAAAATTATTCAAAAAACATCTTCCATTGGAGAACTGGATTTTCTAGAGGCATTTCACATTCATAAAAATCTTTCTGTTCTAGTTAACGATCCTAATTCCAATCCAAATTTGCCTTCGGCTTTTAGAGAAATTATGTTTTAGTTCTGGTTTCGCCAACAGATGGCGCCACTTGCTTATTCTTGTCCAGGCTTTCTTATCTTATCTTATCATTATTTCCTATCTGGTTCATTTGCGGTTTTGCAGCTGAAGATGATGGTTCGGTAAAACCATCGAAACTAGTCCTGTGAAAATTTTGTAAATATAACGCTGATTTTTGTTGTTTGACTTCTGAATTAGTATTTATTCGGCGTGTTATTGTGTCTTAATTATAATAAGTAATTATTACGGTTATTAATAAATCCTTCTTATAAAGTAATTGCAAATATTTCAAAAAACTTTCTGTCTGAATGCAAACATTTTTCTATGCAAATATTTTTAATTTTATATTAATCAAGATTGCACACCATTTTACTTATTTCCATTTCAATTCTTACCGTCAGTTCTAGTAGAATTTACAAATCAATTATATTTAATTAAGGATTGGATTGGATTATTTAATTATGGCAATGCACACGAGGGCTATCTGCCAAAGGGTGGGATGCCTTCGTGGAGGACTTTCTAAGGGAAACTGGCTCGTATACACGTTACACATGGGGAAAACCACGAAACCGCCCATGCGGCTAGCCCGTTCGCGGGATTCGAAACTCGAACTGAACTACCAGTGTTCAGCTCAGCTTTACCGCTCGGCCGTTGGTGGGCTATTTAATTAAGGAATGACCATCTAAGTTAAGAAACAGCGTACCGTAACAACATTTCAATTATTGGTTCCGTATCTCTCATGTTACTCCCGATTGGCTAGCTACATGATTTTTAATGAGTATTCGGATTTTACTAGTAACTTCACTTGGAAATCGCGCTTGAACTAGGTTAGTTGGTTATTTGAACATAGAAAGAACATGGGAGCTATTTGATTAAGATGCTTTCATAGAGAATCTTTGTAAAGAGAGCCTAAAAAATCTACGAAAACCAACCATGCAGCCTGGGTTAGACTGAGCAGCAAACAATTAGTATTTATCAATCTTTTCTTTTTCAAATGCTAGGCAACTGATGAGGCTCCAATTAAATCTCCAATTTAATATTTTATTTGTAAATATTTAAAATATTGTTGTATTCTTTGACACAAAAAGCAGAATTTAAGTTAACTCGTTAGTAAACTACCAAGCCGTAGTGCAAATGAATATTCAATTTCTTTGGCAATAATTGTATTCACTTAATATTCTTGGAATATGAGCTAAAGAAGGAACGTTCTTGGAAGATTAAAGAAGTGATTAAATCCAGTGATATTAGGTTTGTCTTACAAGCTCAGGATCAAAACGATTCTGCAATTGCCCGAGTAGTTGACTTGTAAATGGATGTGAATAAGGCAGATGACTTTTAATCTTACGTTATTCAGCCAGAAAACGTATTCCAAATGTTTTGTATTGCATGACAATGCATCTTTTCATTATTCAATAACCAGTCGGAGAATCGCTTGTGTTCGGAAAATAAGTATGTATATTCAATCGTCCTGCATGTTCTTCAAATTTGTCTTCTTGTGATTTTTTTTCTTTCTCAAAAACTAAAGTTGCCTCTCAAAGGAAAGTTTTTTGACATTGAAGAGACAAAATTAATATGACATCTACTTTTAGAGGCATGTCAAAAACAGATCTCTACAAACCTTCTCTTCCATTACATGTTGTGCAGTCAGACAAAAAGTTACATCAGCGTAAATTCTATAATCTATTTTTATTACACTCTGATTACTTTATTAACATACAGTGAATATATACTAAATCTTTTACTTTAGCTTAAGTAATTCGGAATTTTTGACGGAATTGTTGTCGGAACTAGGACTTAGAAGATAAGTCAAATTAAATAATTCGATAACCCAGTAAATTCAAGTTCGAAATTTCAATATTTTATTTTCGGAGGGAGGGGAAATGTTTTCAGTTTTGGTCCATTATACTAAGTATATTTGCTTCGATTTTTTATTTTTCCATAAAAGCGAAAATTTTACGCTTGGTATACATATAACGCATAGCTTCAAATTAAAATTTAATAATATACAGAGTGGTTATAATTAAAGTTCCACATTGAAACGGTCATAAAAGGAAAACTACTGGATCAAATGTTATCAAACTTGGAAATCGTGTAAAGGAGGTCATGGGAATTTATTTTCCGCGAAAAAAAGGAAGTTCGAAACCTCACCACCAGGGCGGGAAATGGCGCTGTATGCAATATTGTTAAACGAAATATGGGTCGGAATCTAACTTAACCTTTTGTTAAACGGGTTTAATATGTTGTATACCCTTAAGAAACTTTGAAGTAGGCAAATTACCATTTAAAGACGTTAAATTCGATAAATGTCGAGTGCGCCATCCCTGTACGTGAGAATTTCGTCCGTGAAAACCACGAATTAGCGATTAGAAAATGTGAGATCGCAAATCACTCTCACAAGTGCGTACAATCTGGAAATAGTTTTCTTACAGATCGCTAATTTGTAATTTTTTAAGCCTGAATTCGGCAATAAAACATGAAGATACTGATTCAAAACGCTTTTAATCGATTTGGGCCAAAGAAATCGCTCATGTTATCTATCTAGTTCCATTGCATTCTCCTACTGCATTCGATTGCATAACAGTCATTTCACACCGTTTACTGCTGAATGATAGCTAGTTTTATAACTGAACCATTTTTTTCTGAAGAGCAGTCGACAGCTGGACCACTGCGATTGCAGCTCACTTAGAGCCAATATTAAAATGTTTCGTGATACATGAACTGCAGTAACGTGGCATTTTAGATACTACGATTTTTATGCAGGGCTGGGCACCACCTCAAGAGTGTCGCATAGTTACTTAGGCAACATTTCACGAATGAACGTCTTATAGGCCAACACTTCCCCTCTTCCCACCAGACCTCAACCTCTGTGACTTTTGTCTATGAGGTTATCTCAAAAGCACTGTTTATGGTGATAATCTAAACAATTTGGCAGAAATGAAAAATGTGATACACTGATAACATTCCTCCTGATATGCTATGTGTAACATGTATACGAGCCAGTTTCCCTTAAAAAGGCCTCCACGAAGGCATCCCTCCCTTAGGGCAGATAGCCCTCGAGTGCTTTGCCGTAATCTAATAAACCAAACCAAAACCAAACCTGATATGCTAAGAGCTGCTGTTGAGAATGCAGTAACATGATTTAACTTGCTTTCGGAAAATGCTGGACGCTACATTGAACATGCTTTGTAACACATTTCGGAAAATATTAAACACATTTTAAACAGATGTTTTCGTGTCTTATTTCATTTAACAATATTGTATACAGCGCCATTTTTCCCCTGATGTTGAGTTTTTGAACTCTTCTTTTTTTTTTTTTTTTTTTTTTTCCGCCGAAAATAAATTCCCATAACCTCCTTTACACGATTTCCAAGTTTCATAACATTTGGTCCGGTAGTTTTCCTTTTATGACCATTTCAAAGTGGAACTTTAATAATAACCACCATGTAAAATAAGCTTTAAAAGTCTGACAGTTTGGTTCAAGTCCCAACTTTAAAAAATATATATATAAATATAAATTTTTATATTAATTCTCTTAGAAAGCATGTTTTAAGAAGCTAATTTCTCTCTCGCGTTATAGATTGTATAAAAAAACATGATCTTTAATATGATTTAGATTGTTTCAGCCGGTATAAGAATCGGGTTACTCTGTGGTACAGAATAAACCCTGTTTTACTGTTTTATTTCTTTGTCATTTAGCAAAAATCTTTTAATTAAAATATTTATCCTTTGGACTTCGCTTTAAACTTTATTTATAGCTAAAATGACTACAAAATGAAAAGCTGTCTTTAGCTGAAACGCAATTCATATAATTGATGTTTTAAAAAATTGACAAGAATGCAAAATGTATGGAAGTCTAGCAGTCAAAAAATCTTAATTTTCTTGTGTGAGCACTGAAAATAACTGTAGAAGGAAAGAAGAAAATTAGGGAGAAAAGTAAGCAAAAATTTTCAGGGAAATTTGGCTGTCAGACGTACCAAGATGTTCAAAAAGTTGGACGCTTTCGAATATACTATCAGGATACTTCAAAGAATTTAGGTGTTCAAAGAGAAAACAGTTGGACGTGTACACCAGCAAATACCATCAATTGAGCTTGTGTTAACAGAAAAGACAAAACGATATCACTGCAGATTAAAGTGAAGAGCGACTGGTTTTAAACTACATGGTTGTGTAAATTACGTTATAGAACACCATATCGTATCATAAATGGTGAATCCCATGATTTCCTCAGTCGAATTATTTGAAGATTCAGGAGTTTATCCAGTGATGTATGTGGATGTCACTTAAAGATGTTTTTTTTCCCTTCCTGATGAAACAGCGGTCGAGCGGTAAAGTCGCTGAACACTGGTAGTTCGGTCCGAGGTTCGAATCCCGCGAACGGGCTGGCTGCATGGCCGTTTTTGTGGTTTTCCCCATGTGTAACGTGTATGCGAGCCAGTTTCCCTTAGAAAGTCTTCCAGGAAGGCATCCCTCCCCTTAGGCAGATAGCCGTAGTGTGCTTTGTCATAATAAAATAAACCAAAATCTTTTGATGAAACCAGTCTTTCCTTTCATCTCATAGCTTCAAAATGTTTAGCCTCTAAAGACTGATAAAGGCTCTGACGAAATACTTCGTGAAGAACCTTCTAAGGGAAACCAGCTGTCATACGCGGTACACATGAAAAAATCCACGAAAACGCCCATGCAACCAGCCCGTTTACCGGGGTTCGAACCCCGGAGTGAACTACCAGTGTTCAGCAACTTTACCGCTTGGCCGTTTGTGGGCCTTTATGAAATGGAAGGCGATAACTTTATTTAAAATGATTGTCAGAAATACAAAATGTTTCGAAAAGTTGGATACTTTTCAATATACTTTCAGAATGCTTAAAGAAACAGAGAAGAAAAATAAATTTTTTCGTAAAATTTAGTATTCGTATTTTTTTAAATTTAAAACTTTTCAATCTTATGATATTTGGTTCTTGCGATTTCAAAAATAAAATATTTGATTAAAATATGAATAACATTTTAAGAAACCAAATGTAGGATAAAATAGTGTAAAGCAATGGGCACAATGATAAAACTGTTTAAAGCAGTGTATGCAAGTCATCCTAAGTTAAAATATCGGTTATACATCTCTCTTATTTATATATATTTTTTCTGAACGGAACATTGAAAGGCGTGTAAAACTGTGCTTTACTGTATTTTCTCTTTTAATATAGTATGCAGTTTTCAAACACATCGTAGTCTGGGTTACAAAGTATTCTTCCGAAAAAAACGCAGTTCAAATAAATAAAATCAAATTCTGGGAAATTGATATTAATAAATATATTTAAAATGCACAGTTCGAAGGAATAAATAGAAGATTTTAAAACAATTATCTGAAGAGACAATGCAACACAAACAATTAAAATAATAAGTATAAAAATTTAAAAATGACCTAAAATAATAGCTATGACGAAAAATATATATAAAGAAAACTATTTGAAAAAAAAAAAAAAAATCGCTGCACCTTTATTTACGCAGTTCGAATAGGTAAATAGAAATTTTTAAAACAGTTATTCGAAAAAAAAAAAAAAAAAAAAAAAAAAAAGAAAAAAAAAAAAACGTGCAACTTAAACAATTAAAATGAAATTCGAAAAAGAAAAAATTACTTAAAATAATAAGTTATAATTAAAAATATAATATAAAGAATATTATTTGGAAAAAAGGAACGATGGTGACTTTTTTTCCTAAGGAAACTAGGTTGCTATATATTAAGAAGTCCGCCAAGTGAAGTATTCTTGGCGCAAACTGACAAAAAATTGCCAACATAAATTTGTGAATTTCTCCGTAAATTTCGCTCCAAATTTTACAAAATTTCATATTTAGGCGTAATTTGAGTCGTAGAATCGAAATATGTAAAAAAATTGGTATGTTATTTCAGAAAAAGTCCGATTTTGTGTCAAAATACCTATGTTAGAATAGTGCTATATATAAATCTAATATATATCCTAAGTCGCGCTTTCGAGACATGAAGAACGCAATTTGAATTTTGTCAATCGGCCCAGTAGATCGGGAGATATAGGACTGTCCCATTTTTTTTTTGAGCAGTGTACATGTCATAATAAAGTTATACAAATAAGCTGATACAATACAATTTATTAGAATAATAAAATACATGCAAATAAAATGAAAAGAGTATAAAATAAAATACGGCAAAATAAGTCTATATACATATATACAGCGACGTTGCACTCGTGATAAAGTTACGTAGGGAAGTTCGAATCTCGGGCGGTGAAGGCCGCAAGCGGTCGAATACGTGCGTCCTCTGCAAAGATCTGGTAATCGAATACTTTGAAGTGTTTCATATGAGAACAATTTTTTGCTTTTTCAAAGAATTTTCTTAGCTTTATGAAGGAACTCTTCAACTCTGTCTATACGTAGGTCTCTATGTAAGGTCTCATTCGAAACATAAAAGTGCGCATTAGTAATAATTCTGAGAAGTTTGTTTTGCGTTACTTGGAGTTTTTTCATGTCACTTTGAGTGTAGGTCGCCCAGGCAGGAGATGCGTAACAAAAAATTGGTCTGATAATTGCTGTATAGATGTGTCTTTTCCTTTTAAGATCAAGTCTAGAGTTTTTACCTATTAATGGGAGGAGATTTTTGATAGTATAGGAGGTCTTCCATTTAATATTATGAATATGGTCTTTCCAGGTAAATCTGTGATTCAAAACTACTCCAAGATAAGTAGCCTTTTTAACAAGTGGTACTTCTTCATTAAAGATATTAATTTTTCTGTCCAAAGGGATTCTGGAATGTTTTTTACCGATGATTATCAACTGGGATTTTTGTCCGTTAATCGCAATTCTCCATTTAGCGCACCATTCCTCTATGGCTGGAATTTTTTCTTGAAGTTTTATCAGTGCATGTTCCTGATTATGTGACTTTACGGAAAGGGCGGTGTCATCTGCATAACATCCGAGGTAAGTATTGAGATCGGCACTATTGGGTAAATCATAAACATAAAAAAGATACAAAATAGGGCCAAGAATAGATCCTTGAGCTACCCCGGCTTTCAGATATTTGGTCTCAGAGTGTTCATATCCAAAATTTACAAAGAATTTGCGGTTCCGTATGAAAGAGTTGATAAGTAAGATGAGGTCTCTACTGAAATCTAGTGTGATGAGCTTGAAAATGAGCCCCTCATGCCAGACGCGGTCGAAAGCTTTCGCCACGTCTAGCATGAGTAAGGCGACACTTTGATGCCTAAATAAAGCGGATCCAATGAATTCACACAGACGAACAATTTGTTTTGTCGTTGAGAGATTTTTACGGAAACCAAATTGTTCCATTGGGAGCTTATCCATATGCGGCTCAATTCTTTTATAGATGACCCGTTCGAAAATTTTACCTAGTCCTGGGAGTAGACTAATCGGACGGTATCCTTCCGGTTTGGTGGCATCTTTTCCCGGCTTTGGTAGAAGAATGACTTTGGCTTTTTCCATTTTTCGGGAAAGTAGTTATTTTCCAGGCAGGCATTGAGAATGCTAACATATCTTGTGACAGTATTAAGTGGCATATTTTTAATTGCAACACTCGTTATTTCATCATAACCAGGTGCTTTCCGGTTTTTCAGATTTCTGATAATGTTTCTAACCTCGGTCGGGGATGTATATTCAGTGCGATTTTTGGCCCCTGGTCCTTCAAGCCAGTCTTTGATAAATTGTCTAGTGTTAGATGAGAAAAGAGGGTCACAAGGATCTTGATTCGGTACAAATTATTGTTCTAAGTGCTCTGCCATAATGGCGGCTTTTTCCTTGTATGTAAGTGCTATTCTGTTGTTACTATAAATTGGTTTATTGCAAGGGGGCTTGCGCCTAAGGTTTTTTGTGAAAGACCAGAAATCATTTCCAGATTCATTAAAACTCTCAATTTTATTATTCCAGACCTCATCCCGATGTTTCCGAATATTGCAACTGATTTTATTATTAAGTCTGTTAAGTTCTTTCTTGACCTCTGGGTCCCAAGAGATATGCCACCTCTTTCTCAATTGGTTTCTCTGTTTAATCATATCTCTAATTTCTCTGAGTAAACGGAAATTGTCTTTATCAATTGGGATTTTTTTGGTAGCAGTGTTGTATGCACTAAGGATACTATTGTTGAGAATTTCGATCGCATTATCAATGTCCTCTTTATTCTTGAGTGAGCTAATAATTGGAGGGTTTTCTAACAGTTGTGTGTAATAATGCTGCCAGTCAGTGATATTTTTAAACTTGTTTTCTTCGCATTTGTTAGTGCCCAAAATAGCGATAACAGGCACGTTGTCGGAGGTTAGTTCAACTTTAACATCCAAATACATTGGAATGTCAGTATTTGTGAGCACAATGTCTAGAATATCTCCTCTTCTAGGGTTATCTGGGAGGTACGTATAAACTGAAGGTGCGTAGAAATAAATAGGATAGTTATTGATAAACTCGATTAGGACTTCGCCATTATTGTTGGTTCTTCGACAGCCCCATTCAGTATGTTTTGAGTTCAGATCTCCAGCCAGGATGATTTGTTTGTTATTTGGGAGAAGTTCAGCTAATTTGTCGATATCCAATACATTGTTCGGTGGATTATACATTGCGATAAAATAGACAACTCCATAAAATGGGAGTAAAACTGAGGCAGTAACTGCTTCATATCCGTTATCACGATCTTCGCTGATGAGGCAAGATTGGAGTGTGTTTTTCACAAAAATCGCGGCCCCCACCACCTCTATGGCTTAGTCTGTCACATCTATAACATATATAGTTTGCGATGTTCAAATTGTAGCAGGGAGTCGCAAACGTTTCTGTGATGAGTGCAACGTCAATATCATACACAAGTAAAAAGTTATGAAATTCCGTAATTTTATTCTGGACGCTATGTTCGTTCCAGGTCATGAACTGAATAGGGGCCCGACTATTTCTGTATTGACCCATGATCTAAAGTCTGTGTTTTGGCTGTTTCTGGATTGGTTTGAATAGTCTGATTTGTTTGTTGTGTTAATTGTAAGAAGCCAGCGCCTTTAATGATTTTTATTAGCTCTGCTAGATTAGCGAAAACTGTTTTTGCTTCATTGATAGTTTCCGAATACAGTCCTGATGATATGGCTTGTGCATAACTTTTACCTTCTATGATACGGTTTGAGAATGTTTTGTTTTTGACAGAGTTACTTGTGCTATTATTGTTCTTGGGATACTTTTCACAACCCTTAAAACTGGATGTGTGAGGTCCCCCGCAGTTCGCACAGACTAGGGGCTTATCAGGATTTTTTCTGTCAGGGCATTCTTTAATTGAATGGCCTCAGCCACATCGGACACATTTCGGAGCATAATTGCATCCGGCTTGGGTGTGATTGAAGCCCTGACAGCGAAAACACTGTATGGGCCCCTGTCTGCCTTTATACTCCACTACTTTGATTTTCATATCGCAGAGTTTGTATTCATTATAGATTCGTTTCGAATCGTCAGTTTTTGGTAGCGTAACAAGAAATAATGGGAGTGGAATGACTCCCCCCCCCTCGTCGTCGTGACATTTGTTTAATTTCAATAATTTTGTAATTCAATTCCTCTATTTCAGTTTTAATTTCCTCTATGTCAGAAGTAGTAATGAGTCCATTTATGACCACTTTTAAGTTTTTATGTTGAGGCAGTATGTAGGAGTGGTGCTCAACTTTGAGCTCTTTGAGTACTTTAACCATGCCTCTATAACTTTCAGCATCTCCAGCAATGACCTTTATGCCATCATTCCTCAGGTTTTGTCCAATAAATGAGAATTTTTTGGTGTGAAATATTTTTTTGATATTTCTCCAAGTCATGACATTTTCCTTAAGAATTAGTGGTGGGAGTTTTCTTTGCGTATTAGTCTCTGAATTTTGCGTATTACTTTCAGTGCGGTCATTATTTGTTATCGTCAGATTATTTATGTTATCCTGATTTTCTGTTTCGCTAACGTTGGTATCCATATTATTATCAGTTTCGTTATCTTGATTATGTTCTACGCCCACCAGCGGCCGAGCGGTAAAGTCGCTGAACACTGGTAGTTCGGTCCGAGGTTCGAATCCCGCGAACGGGCTGGCTGCATGGGCGTTTTCGTGGTTTTCCCCATGTGTAACGTGTATACGAGCCAGTTTCCCTTAGAAAGTCCTCCACGAAAGGCATCCCTCCCCATAGGCAGATAGCCCTAGTGTGCTTTGCCATAATTAAATACACCACACCACACCATTATGTTCTACCTGTGTTTGCACACTATTAATCGGCGTATGATCATTCATGCTATTACTAGCTTGATTAGCTGTAATGATCGGTGAGATTATTTGTGTGTGCGTACTGAGTTTCACTTTTTTAGCAATTGGTTTGTGAATTTTTGTTCTCACGGTCTGGTCGCCTCTGCGGCGTTTAATTGGTTCCTCATCTGAACTTGTATCTTGATCAAGTGCTTTTTCCTCAGTACTGTTGATTGGATCATCATGAAGTTTTATTGGACTTCTGGCCCTGCAATCAAGGATCAAGGAAGTGCAATTTACGGAGTTCATAGGCAATTACGCCTTTACCTCCACATCTTCAAAGGAAATTAAATCATCCGAAAGAGGGTATTATCAAATAGGGTAAAAATTTAGATAAGCCGAATGACTTGGAGTAAGTGCCTTCACACTGAGTCAAAAAAAGGCAAAAAACTCAGAAGGTCTTAATTTTGCGCCGAAAAAGGGCCAAAATAATTTAGATAGGGGCAGCCAGAAAAATTTTGACTAGAAAAATAAAAGGTGAAGTTTCCTTGAACCTTGATAATTATTTTCTTCGCATACGTCAGATGAAGAACACGCAGGGGAATTCCGATGCGCGTTCTTCGAGGTGGGAGGGAGGGGGGAACCTGTTTACAGGTCGAAAAAGTAGTTCTGTCAGTGATCAGCTGGGAGGGAGAAGTTTCATTTTTGACCGCTATTCAATGCGGTTTTTAAAAGCCAAAAGGACGCTGTTAAGCGCCTAAGAAAGTTCCTTTTTAAAGGAAGAGAGAAGTTAAAGTTTAAAGAATCTTTTTCAGTTTAAAAAATCTTTTTCAGTTTTATTGCAGTTGATAGATTAAAGTATGTTAAATCAGTCCTATTTGACTGTGATGTTTCTTATTAAAGAAACGTTAAGGAGGTTCC
The DNA here is from genome assembly GCF_044657685.1 of Stegodyphus dumicola. NCBI lineage: Eukaryota > Metazoa > Arthropoda > Arachnida > Araneae > Eresidae > Stegodyphus > Stegodyphus dumicola. Next base: position 67,970,863 of record NC_140771.1, on the reverse strand, counting down.
TCGAGTTAATGCCGTGTGCATTAAAGAACTTTAGAGGCGGGGGGGGGTTAAGGAACGAGAGGTAGTTATTCACGTGGCTATCAGTGTGCTCATATCTAGCCCGTTTAAATGGCAGAGCTGAATATTCCCTGTTAAGAACCGCTCTGGGTCTTTTTCGGGAAGTCTGGCCCTGCTATTTTCATCTAAGTTTTTACCAGTGTTAGGTGTAGGTGTTTTATCAATGACACTATTATTTTGTTCTCTCAAAGCATTTACAATCTCAAGGGAGCTAAGCAGAAAATTGTAAAATGTTTTTTCAATGTCTGATAATTTTCCATCATTTTTGTCTCTGATTTTATCCAACTCCTTAATCTGATTTGTGTAAATTTCCACGAGCCTCTCCATGGTCCGCTACGCAGAAATAAACGCAAAAAATCCAAAATCCAGCGCCCATAAATCCTGCACACCGGGATGGAGCCTGGCCCGATAGCCTTCTCTACAGACGGATGTGCAGGCGAAGAACACACGAGGCCCCTGACAATCACCTGAAGTGAGAGCTTGGGGGTAACTACGTGTGTTATCCGATCCAATAATCCAAAATCAAACGCGCAAATATTCAAATTATCCGATTAAATATTCAAACGCGCAAATAGTCTTAATGATAAGCAAAATGGCACGTAATAGTCGCAAAACCAGCAATCAGGCAATTTTGGCAAGACACGTGGTGGTGAAAATCAAAATTTTGCGAAATAATCCTAAAATAAAATAATCAAATAAAATAGTGAAAGCATATAAGCGTTCACAAAAAAAAAAAAAAAAAAAAAAAAAAAAAAAAAAAAAAACTAACCGCAAAATAGCATTGAAAAATGCTGATGCAATCAGATTCGTAAGAGCACGTGGTCTCACAGTGAAACCACACGAGACGGACGTACTTGCTAACCGGATCTGAGAGGCAGGCACAATCTCCGACGGTGAACCTTCATCCACCAAGTGTTATGTAGCTTAACTCACGCCGGGAAATAATGTTATGAAGCTTTACTTCATGGCACCAATGTTAAATAGGAAACTACTTGCCGTGAAAGGTTTCTACTTCCTCTTAGGGAGGAAACTAAACTCTTAAGAATTTTTGCTAATTACCAAACTTTTAGTGATCGTATAGTGAATTTTTTATGCATTTGCGTTGTAAAAATTGCATCCCGGGACCGCGCCGTAAGAGGATCGAAAACATAAGAAAAACATATACCACATATATAGGAAAAACATATTAAATATATAAAAAAAAAACATACTGTAATAGATTTCCAGATTAAATATCAGTTTATTCAATTTCATCACAATAAAATAAAATCTTATCCTCATCAGAGAGTCTAAGGAGAATTCTTCAATTTGTCATTTACTTTTTTTTTTCATTTAAATTCATATAAAAAACTTTAAGGTTTGTCTTGGTAATTTAAAAAGGGAAAGGGAAACAATTGAAAGCCTGAGAATTAATTTAAGATTCGACGTTGTTTTTACATTCTAAGGAAGTTGTTAAAAACTTACTTAAAGTTCAAACACACACACACACACACACACACACACAAAAAAAAAAAAAAAAAAAAAAAAAAAAAAACTTATCTTGGGTGGACATCTTGAAGTGGAGGACTCGTATCCTAATAAGCGTTGACGTCGGCGGGGCTCATCTTTACTGTCACAAAATGGAAGTTTCAGAAGACATCGTCCTGTCCGGGCACTATTTGCGAAAACACACACGCAGGTAACTGGTTTTCATAATGACGAAGCTTTTTTTAAGTCTGGAAAACAGAAACAGGAGCAGTGCTGCCCAGCACGGCTATCCGCTTGGTCTTGAAAGTCTTAAGTCAACACGCAGGTAACTGGTTTTCATAATGACGAAGTTATTTTACCTCTGTAAAACAGAAACAGGAGCACTGCTGCCCAGCACGGCTATCCGCTTGGTCTTGAAAGTCTTAAGTCAACACCCCCGGTTCAATTTCTCCTTTTTACCAGAACGCGGCAAGGGAGCATGTTTGCAGCTCCCGGCCAGAAACGTTTTTCTAGGCAATTACGGCTCGCTTGTTCTTGCTCATCCCAAGAGCAAGTTTCACGAGTAACGTCCAAAGTAAGTTCCACAAGCCAGTCAGTAAGTGATTCCAACTCGAATTTCCTTCGTCTCCTTCACAAACGCGGGCTCCCACTATGGCTTCAATTATCGCCCCCTTAATTATGGCAAAACTTGCGTTTTCAACCCCTGAATGCGGAAATAAGGGTGATCGCGCATGCGCGCCCTTCTTCACTTAGCCAACAACCGGACCCTCAATCGCCAAAAACCTGAATGACTTACATTGAAAGACAAGTAGCAACCTTTTACCTTTCTGTCACGTACTTCCTCTCTTAAGGTCAACTAACAATGAAATTCCTTCTAGAACATTCTAAAGGACAAAGCGCGCGAAATCATGACTTAGCAAAAAATTGCTTCCCTTTCCCTGTTTCTTTTCACAATGAATCAAAGCTTGTACAAAATTTGCAAATAAAAGAAAATAAATAATATTCTTTTAAACTAAATAATATTCCCAGAAGCATCTGTTTTTGCCCAAAATTAAAGCCTTAAAATAAATAATTCAGAATCAAATAAAAATTAAGATTTCCATAAATCAGAAAATCATTCGCATAGTTTTTATAACGCTATCAGACAAATTCTCTACACAACACAAGTCCCCGCTCCGAATTATCTCTATTAAAAATTAAAAATTTTAATAATAATAAATTAATTTGTTAACACCAAAACCAGTGGATAGGATGTAAGTTTAAAGTTTTGATTTTAAACATTTTGAATTACTGCTGTCTGTTAATCCCGCAAGAAACAGAAATTAATGCTGTTAGTTCTGTTATTACTGCTTACATTAAAATACAACACTAACACCTAGGCAAACACTAACATTCTCTCTTTATTACTTGCTGGAAACATTCTGACCTTTTTGTGCTTTTTAGTTGCGTGTGTGCGATGTGGTATTTTAAACACGACAGGCGTATCGTAAGATCTTACCGAGATATGAAATAAGCTAATAATGCATCTCGGGAAAACTGAGTATGTTGTTTCTGTAAATGGATTGAGTTTCACTCGCTGATCTTCAGAAACATTGCAGCGATCAGCTTATACGATATTTTCTCCCTTCTTTCTGCATGCCTTCGTGACGTAGTTGGAACCACGTTGATGTATATTCGGAAAGTCCGGAGCTCGATCCCACCGACGGCACTGGTCATTTTTCACGTTTCTGTATCGATATAACCTAATGACTCTATAATCTTAACGTGGGTAGAGTGAAAATATTCAGTTATGTTTACTATCGTATTTAAAGTTATGGTTTCAAGAGGGGAAAAAAAAGAACGAGAGTTTGTTCAGCAGCTGAAGATGGTTAGACAGTCTAAAGAATTACAGGGGAAAACATGCCAGGGGGAAATTATCCTTGTACAAAGCATTGTAGGAGCAAAGAAAGCAAGGAGAAAACAAAGAAATTCTAAAACATCGTGATATGAAACATCGTAGAAAATAAAACAGCTCAAAAACTTCTCAGTTTTAAAACATCGTAGTTAAAATATCATGGTAAAAAGAAAATAGCACCTACAAAACGATGGCAGGATGATAATATCGCAGAGTTTTGAAACTTTAAAAGTTGTAAATGCATGTTCACATACTGATCTTTGAGCTCAAGAACGAAAGATGAATTACCTCAATAATTTGTATTTTTGAATTAACGAATGAATTTTTACTGAAAGAGTAAAAAGGAAACTTAAGCCTTCAAAAACGTAAAACGAGTAGAAAATTAATGTTACGGGTAAGACTTAACAGAATTTTAAGCTTACGTAGTTAATAATTCAAGGTTGTTATTTAATTAATGTCTTTTAGACAGTTGGATTAGTAGTAATTTCTTTTATAAAGTTGGATTTGTAGTTTGAGCGTACATTTAAAACTTTGAAAGTATGAAAATATATGGCTGCGATTATGATATTTTTCTGATATGATGTTTTCAAACTGCGAAGTTTTTTAACTTTTTTTTCTGTGAAATTCTCTCTTTACGTGTTTCAGCTCATGCGACGTCACAGGCGCTCTATAGAGGCGCCACATGCTTCCAAGGCCAGCTCGACAGATTTCGCTTTTCGCTCTTGCACGATTATTTCATTATTGCCAACGCGCCAGGGGATAATTATTATAAGCGTGAGTTTATACCTAGCAGTACCAAGATGCTCACTGCACCATGCGACTTTAACGACCAAATGCCCAATGAATCGCCTTGTTTTGTATCATGATGTTTAAGAACTGCAATGTTTTTCATTGCTTTCTTTTCTACCATTATCTTTCCTCCCTCACTTGCATTATTTCCTCCATGACATTTTTATCCTCGTTGTTTTGGCGGTAAACAGTCTAGAAGTTTGTTTAGCTTAAGTCTAACTGAATTTAATCTTATAAATAAAATATTTCATATGTGCAGATACCCAAAATAAAGTTTTCGTATAAACTTGCAAAACATGATAAAAAAAGAAGAAAAAAAAAAAAAAAAAAAAAAGAAAATGATAGAAACATGACTGGAAGGACAAATTCAGTCGAATGTTTAGTTTCTGATTGCAAATGGAAACAATTCAAAGAGAGCAAGCAATCAAAAAGCTAGGTTGCTTGTACATTCCAGAGGCAGAATATGAATCAATATAAGCAATGCGCATACACATGGGATAATTATCCAGTTTTTACTTATTGAGGAGCCCTGATTTTGTTGTAGGTTTAATATGTTTCGCTATCTACAATTTTGAGCTAATTTAGTAAAATTCTTCTACTCCATTACTGATTCATACTTCAAATACCGTGAATTCATATAAACAGAATGAAAGGACCGAAATGCGACTGTTTTTAAAAATCAAACATTATTTGATATAATCCCCAAACTATTGGAATATTAAATGATCCCCAAAATGCGTAAACACATCCAAAGCATCTCTGTTTACAAGTTGGAAATGAACACTACATGTGTATACGAAGCTTAAAATATTCATGTCATTATTTATTACATATACATAACGTGGTATTATCATTTTCAGAATTGATTCGAATTGAATCAATTGTTTTTAAGAAGTATTTTCACAGTTTGTATAACTGAGAATTATTTTCATAATTATTTTTAATTTCCCAGGCAGATAAGTTTCAGAAAAGCATATTCTGTCAAAATTTACGCAAATATCTATCCGACTAGTGACTGTGCATGGGACCACTAAACACTAGTAGTTTGTGTTAAGTTCGCTTTACTTGGAAACGATCTAGCTACAAGAGATGTTCTTGGCTTTGCTAATGGAATATAAATCTAAGGCAGTTTTTCACTATAAAGGACTAGCTCAAAGACATCCTTCTTTCGTCAGATGGCTTTTCTGTACCATCCAAACTTAACTACAAATTAACCTGGCGACAATCATATCCTGTAAAGAAACCACCTCGACAGAAGACCATATACGTTTGGAATCCTGACCGTCTTATAGAAGTTATCTGTACTTAAAATAAAATAAGAATATAAATAAACACGTTAAGTTAATCAGCTCTTCGAAAATGGCAAAGCTTACCGCGGATATCTGCCTAAGAGAGATAGGCTCTCGTGAAGGGTTTTCTAACAGAAACTGGTTTATATTCTCGTCACATAGGAAAATTTAGTAAACTTGCAGGTTACAAATAACTGTGTCAACCGACAATTTACTTGGAAATTTCAACGTTTTCGATATTGTGCTTATGAATAAAGAAACCCAAAGATAATTCGCTTACCTAACCGAAATTTTAAGTAAAGAGATTTACCTAAATACATTACTGACAATTAAAATTACTATTAAAAACGCACAACAAATATGAAGTTTGTACAAAAACGTGGAATATGACTGAAAATGAAGATAATTAATATTTAACAGTATGCGCACATTATAAGAGTAATAACAACTTTAAACTGTAAAAAAAGGCAGATTGAAAAACCGAATTTGGCTCAGGAAATCACGTTTACTCGTTGTTTTTTATTGGAATTCCCATTAAGCTTTTTAAGAAAAGGGAATTTCTAACAGCGCGTTTCAGGAATCTTATTAGAGAGCTGTTTGTTGTCTTAGAATTCTTTTACTGTAATCCACCGGGACTGCAAATGATCGTATATTCAACTGCTGCTCTCTTTGGTCGAAATCCAATGATTACTAGGAGAATTTGCAAACGATGGATCCAAAAGAAGTTGCACAGAATGAGAAGTGGTACTTCAACGGTCTTCACTCACCAAAAGCTGAGATGACACATAGCTTGATCGATCTCTGTTAGGAACCCTTCAACAACATCTTTGGATCAGAAAATTGGATATATTGCACAACATTAAAATCTGCACGAAAATCTGGCACCCAGTCAAGCACGGATTGTCAGCAAGACGACCATTGTGTCATCTTCTTTTGACGTTGCAGCTCAGAAATCAGCATATAAAACAGTTCGTTCAATGCGCCGTATAAACGCATCACTGGCACGGATTTTTTTCTCGTAACGTATCCTTTGTTGAAGTAAATTATATTTGCCATGCTTTCCACGCATTTCTTAATAAAATCATCATCATAAACACGTTCCAATTATTTTGTAATGAAATTTGTGACTACATAATTAGCCTTTAGAATAGATTCGGCTAGACTTGTAAAAAGCTTTGGTTGAGATATAATGCTTTTTTTTAGAATCGCTACTTTGTTCTTATGATACATTCCTTGATACATATCGACTTTGGTAACATACTTTTGCACATAATGCCTTTTCAAATCATAATTCTTAAATAAGGAACATGACAAATTAAGTAGACTGCCTCAGTGTTCATTTCGTGTTTTGTCCACTTTTTGTCATTTTTTCAAAATTTTGTTTTTTCTTCCTTGCATGAAGTAAAGAAAGTGTTGTAATCATGAAAAATCTCCGGTATCATATTTCAACGGAAATATACATTTTAACTGTAATCGAACCCATTTTCACTATTTTTGTTTGTGTGATGTCTGTAACGAACAGAATAGAGGACTCTCTTTTCCAAAATGGATTTAAAATGAATTAAGAATAGACTTTTCGTGACGTCTGTACATATATATCTCGAATAACTCAAAAACGATTAGCCGTAGAATGTTGAAATTTTGTCTACGAGAGTGTTATAACATCTAGTTGTGGCCATCCCTTTAATTGCAGTCGGCAGTACGAAAAGTATAAATATAGACCCCCTTACCCGACTTGAAAGTCAATCCAAAGCATTTATTTCCGTAATCGTTTGTCGTAATTAATAAATTACAGAAGTGTTTTAAACGACAAAAATATTCGTGTTTGGGTAATGACAAATTAAAAAAAATATATAAGTTTGGGCAAATAGCGAAATCTAATTTTCAGTGCGGTCTCTCGGTTTCTACAATTATATTTGGGAAAGTTTCATATTTACGATGAAAAATAAAAATACAAGAAATTTGACTCCCTTACGACAAAAACTGGTACGGATATTTAAATTTGCAATTTTTTATGTATACTTCATCTTGATCGATTAATTAAGTGAAAATATAGCGAGGAAAAAAGTTTAAATGGAGCGCAGCAAAATATGCGTATAATTTAACAGGCTGTACAAATCACTTGGTGTCTGCATCAAAATTTTTTGGATATCGTTTTTTGTTAAGATGTAGAGGCCATACTGAAAGGAAAACGTTTCAACATTTTGAACGACTTGGGTAACGACTGCGCTCGTAAAAATGGAATTTAGGTATGTCCCGAAGAGATAAGAAGACACTCAAAAATAAGTAATTTTTAAAATACTTAAACCCAGCTTTGCCAGATTTTTACAAGTTCCTATCTTTTTAATATTAGAGCAATATAACATGCATAAAAGAATCAACTACAGATGTTGTTCGCACATTTTTAGACGCTTTTCTTTTGCTGTTAAAAAAAATCTTCTGCTTGGAATTCTTTTTTTTTTTTTAAACTGCAGCTGTATTTTTGAAAGCATAAATTATCGTCTGCTACTTGACAGTTTTGTTTTGACGCAAAATGTCGCTTTTAAAGAAGCAATGGATGGAAGGATAGTTATTTCCGAAGAAAATTGTTGGTATCTGGTATTGTTGTAATATGTTTCTACGTTTTTATTTTGCTCATCAGCCATCGTTACCGTTGGACTATGACTGCTCGTCATATGAATCAATTAAACGATTGATTTTTCTATATATGCACTTTTTTGCGTATAGTAGGGTAAGGATGAGCAAGTCGTACCACCGCTTACCTTTCAATAATAGGCGTAATATCACGCCATCTGCGCCTCTTCTGGCCAAACGAGTTACTTTTAGTCAACCATAACGTTTCACATCGTGTTTGTTTCTTTTTAATATTTGTACGGAAGGCACGGAATAGAATATGATTCAGTGTCTAAAATACAAATAATGGATAAACGTCTTATGTGCTGAAGTTGACAAGAAAATGAAAAGATATCTTTGGGATAATTGTTGTAATTAATTGTATAAATATATCAATTGAAAAGAAGTTTTGCTATAATTGCCCAATTTTAAACATAGCACGACTTAGGCTATAGGTGATATGACTTAGGATACTGGTTGTCTAAGTCGTATTCATAAATTTTATTAATTTTATCGAAAAGAGTAGATTGTATGGAATTTTATTATAATAAATATCAGCAGTGACAACACAAGATATTATTACTACACATAATTTTTATTTTCTTCATAGATCTTACAACCTATATATATTTTTTGTTAGGTGGTATGACTAACGCAACTTTGCCCTTCATACTGCGCGGGTTAAAATTAACGCGGTAAAATCCACATAATTCTTTCCTAGAAATGTAATTCAGCGGTCAAAAGTGTCGTTTTCTTCCAATGTGGCCCAAGAAAGGTTAAAGATTGGACACATATGGTTGTATGTTTTAATTGATTTTATCAGCAAATTAACTGACATAATCCACACATTCACGAGAAACACCCTAAGGTAAATTTTAGAATTAAGAAAGAAAGCAATCTTAGTTTGGTACCAATTTTGTATAAAACATTATGGATATCAAGAGCGATTCAGACACAGGTCTCTCTTCGTCAGGAGCCAAACACGTTCTCCACAGTATGGAAGGAGATCGAACAGATGGTTATTATAGACAAACATACTATATGCAAAGATGGAGTTAGAGGGAGTCACGAAATTGGTACGTGAAGAACCATGCTGCTCGATCCGTTAAAGATCCTTCAGCTTTTGATTTCTCAAAAGTTAAAACAGATATTAAATTTTCTGCAGTTTAAAACAATCGCTCACTCCACCTGATGCCAACTGTGCTGTTTAATGCTCTTTGCAAAATCCGTTAAAGAATTCCCTTTCGGTGTATAGTTTTTAGCTCAGAGACAGCATTTTAACGTTTAGCCAATATTTGTTTTCCATATTTTCCCCATCGCTTTCTAACAATATTTAAGCTGTAATAAATTGTTTCGAAGTCATCGATTAAACTTACATATTTGTTTCCAGCACCGATTATAGTTTCTTTTGATGTCAATTCACTGCTCACTAGTTAAAAGAACATTAAAATAACCGTACCTGAGAATTCTATTTTACACATACTAAAATTAAAAATTAACTTAACTGATTTCCTTTTTCATTAGCCATTTCGTTTTTCATAATGGCCACCAAATGGAAGGAATAACTATGAATATTTGCTGACATTTACATGTACTATTTTGAGAACAAATTATGCGAAAACTGTTTTTTTTTTTGGCTTTAGATTCATTGCATTGAAGGCTAATTCCTGTTTTTTTTTTATTGGTAATAAAAAACTGACTTGGATTTTATCTGTTATGTACTAGCTTGACTCAGCCATTCTCTTCCCTTTTGAAATTGAATTTGATAACGTTCTTCCTTTTCCTCAATATTTTAATTATCCTCAGTGAATTTCATTTCAGCATTACTGTTTATCATAAACGTTTTTTTATTTGCTTGTCTCTCCATGCTAAGTCATGTCAGTCTGCTAAACAAAGAATGGTTTGTTTTTATTCTTCTGTTTATTGTGCTTCCAAAGTTTGTTCTTCAGAATCTTTGCTTTTTCATGAACTCAATTATTTGAAATGCATGGCCATTGATTGACAAAGAACTTTCTGCCACAGTCAGTGATAATCCTTTAAAACATTTTCGTCTTGTCATTAAAAAAGGTATTCTGCTATTAGAAAGAGCATTCATTCTGAAAACATGTCTTGATTTCATTCCATTATTCTCTTGTTTAAACGATTACTCGGATTTTCCACAAATTTACTTTTCAAGTCATTTTCTTATCTGCCAGTAAAATTCGTTGTTTGATTCTTAAAGATCTTTGACCTTGTAAAGACATTAGATTATTCTGAAGAAGGAGAAATGAAAAATGAGCAACGCCCTCGTCGGGAATGGAACCACGGACCCCTGGAATATGCGCCCAGCGTGCAGACCACCCCACCACGAAGGCATGCCAGGAAGGCGGGAGAAATACCTTATATTCTTACCTATTTGGTTTGACTTTATATCATAAAAAGGAAAAGAGAGTTATAATTTTGTATTAAGGAATAGGAATTTTGGTTTGGAAAAGGAAAAGAAACAAATCTTCGATTGCTAATAGCAGTTGGACATGTAATCACAACTTTGACTTTGGTTGAAGGAAAATTATTCATATAGTTTCTTCAGCCTGTGAATTGGATTTCCTTGAACTTTTGACATTAAAAAACATTTATGTTCTTTTCATTAAAAATGATCTTTAACATTAATCCTAATCCGTTTTCTCAATGCGTTTAAGTTTGTACCTATCTTAGTTTTTTCCTATTTGATTACTGTTTTCCGTAACAGATATCGCTACGTTCATTCTTGCTTTGCCCACTCATTGGTTCCCTATAAAATAGCCGTATCTTCTTCCACGTTCGTGAATATATTTTTTTCCTGAATTAGAGGACTCTGACCACCCTCGAAATCGATAGAATTTTATTTATAATCTACATCAAATTAAGGTGGCATATTTTGCCTAATTTTAAACTTTATGATAGTATTCCCTCAAAATTTTTTGAAACGTTCATAGTTCATCCTGTGAATGGAAATTACATGCACCGTAGCATGCATAGTTAATTTCTAATCAGACACCAAAAAATCGGTTGCGCACTTGAAACTTCAGATTCTTCTTCTTCCTTTTTTTTTTTTTTTTTTTTTGGAAGAAACGAAAATTTTCAAACATAACCTTTTTGTTTACATGCAGTTAACTTCTGATTAGCCGGGAGAAGATAAACCAGGTTGTGGATGAAGAGGGACATAAAAAAAAAAAAAAAAAAAGTTTAAATCTTTTTTTTTTTTTTTTTTTTTTCTGAATGGGGAAAAGATACCGTTACAAACCATTAACGTAAAACATTGTCTCCGCAGATTTCCAAAACGAAAAGGTAAATGCTAAGAATAAAGAGAAAACTAAGAATAAGAGTAATTATGAAATATTATAGGAATGCTGGAATTAATAGGAATTTCATACATTTATTTGCTACAAATAACAGGAATTTCGTATATTAAGGTGCTGCAAAACCGGAAATTTTATTAGGCAAAATTATAAATATACTCAATTTGAGACCGGCCAGACTGTATAGTGGTTAGGGAGCCTACTTCAGTACCGAAGGGCCTGGTTTCGAACACCGGAGAAGACATGCATATTTGTAAATGTATAGTGTCTTTGCGGCATGAGAGAAGAGGCACTCTAAATATATGGCGGGCCAAAAGTATTGTCGTGTGGACTGGTGGTAGGGGAGACGGGTGGGAGACCCTCCGGAAAGTTTTCCCTCTGAACTGAGATGGAAATAGAAGTCCAACCTTCTTGAGGCTCTGGCAACCATTCCATGAAATGCATAGACAAGCCAATAACAACAACTCATTAAGAGGTTGACTGAGGAATTTTAAAAATGAGATTTGTTTGAGGGAGCGTCCTATCCAGATTCTAATAAATTTCGATAATTAAGTGAAAGTTAATTTAGATTTCTAAAGTTATTCGATTATCTTGCTTTTTGAAATGTGACTAATTTTTAAATAAGAATACAAAAACAATAGAACGTACTATTTTTTAAAAGATCTAAACTAGTGAAAGCATATATCTGCATAATGAAAATTGTTCATGCGAGTTACACCCTTTTTTGTTTTAATAATAAGTGTAATATATTGGTGTACGCAACTTATTACGTGCCATTTCTTCATTTTCTTATCTTAAAAATTAATAACTTATTACAGGTAAGAATAGTAATTTTAACAATACCTCCATTTAAAAAAACATAAGTTGAGAAGTTATTTTTAAAGTTACTTTTTTATTATTAAGAAAAGAAGTTTTCACAAAGTTGCAAACTTTTAATATTACTAGAGAATAAATAAGTTCTTTTTGTACAGCAGATATTTTAATTACTGTAATTAATAAAGGGTAAAAGCAGTACATAGAATGTTTAAGCCAATCAATTAAAAATGTAAAAAAAGGTGCTAACAGCTGGTTGTTCACGCTTTTGTTGCAAAATTTAAGAAAATTTTAATAAATGAGCAAAATAACTTTAATAATGTTAATGAAAAATGAACTAATGATTTTATATTTAATGAAAGTTTAGTTAATTATATTAATAACAAATTGCACGGTTTACCTTCTTTATTTTTCAATATAAATTCTGTTTCTTATGTTTATCATATCATCATAAATTTCTTGACGAACGGAAGGAATATATTTCAGAAATCTCTGATATTTTTGATTTCTGAAGCTTTATTCGAATCATTGGTAGTTTGATTTTGAAAATAAAATAGTTAGTACTGCATAATGAGAACTAAACAATTTTAATCTCATATTCTGATTTTTTGCAGTTCGTGCTACTGAATAGAAAATCAAGATACATAAGATAAATTGTTTTAGAGAACAATGCTAGCAGTTGAACGGAGAGCATTAAGGAACATGGATATCTATATTGATATTTAAAATAAGGTTAAAAGAAAGCAGTCTTAAATTGCTAAAGACTCTGAATAGAACTCTATTGATTTCGAAGACTTTCAGACGTAGGCTCGTTTTCTTCAGGATTAAAAATGTTTTGCATTTATGGGAGAATTGATAACCATTTTACTATGGAATACTTTTTAATCGGTAGAATGGGACCTCGCCGATTCTGGATAACTGAATATGTATTTCTAAAACTTACCTGTTCATATATTGTGATACATGGTAAAAACTGTTTTTGATCTATTATTGTTCCAATTATACATGGTGGGCTCATAAAATAACTGGATAATTTCTTACAAATAAGAAGAAGATTACTACTAACTTTCTAATATATATGTACCCTTTAAAGTAACCGCCAGATCAGTCTATACAAATATCCCAACGTTTCTTCAGGTAATCGAAATACTGTTTATAGGCTTTGCAACTAAGCGTTCGAATTATGCGCGTAATATCTGGCTTAATATCCGACACCTTTTCAAATCTCTGTCTCTTCACATCCATATTAAGCTTCGGAAAAATAAAAAAAAAATCGGATGGTTATAAGTCGGAAGAATATGGTGGATGATTTACCATTGCAGTTAAAAGCTTAGCAAGATACTGTTATACAGACAATCCTGTATGGAACTCAGCATTGTCGTGTAAAAGAAACCATTTCCACAACCGAAAAGCTCTTCCCTAATTCTTTTATCCTGTTTCTTAAGAGAAAAAGCACTTTCTTGTAAAACTACGGATTAATTAATTGGTTTTCATGGACAAATTCATAGTGAATAACTCCTTTAAAAATAATAATAAAAAACAATGAGCATTACCTTAGTCGTTGATTTCGACATCCTTGCATTTTTTTTTTTTTTTTTTTTTTTTTTTTTTGTATGGGTAAAGCTGGTCCCATACAAAATCGTGCACTTTGTCTTCTTGTTTCTGGATTTTATTGAAAACACTAGGGGTCTCATTTTCCACTCTCACACAATTTAAGAAATTATTGTGCTGTCTCGCAGTAGTCTGCAAATTTTCATAGCAAGCTTTTCCGTCTTCTTTTTGTTGTTTTGTCGAAATCCGAGGCATAAATCGAGCACAAGCATTTCAACTCATTTTCAGATTTTTTATTAACATTAATTTTCATCTTTATATACTTATCCCACGTATGTCTGAAAGTTTCTGAGTTGTTTCGCGTCTATCAACTTTTACCAAAGAACGAATTTTCTGGACATTTCATAGTTGATGGGTGCCTTTACTTTCTCACCAGCACTTTCGCGCCCTCTATTTAAAATACTTGTAGCACTCATACACTTACGTTCTTTATAACTATATGTCACCATATACTGATTGAATCATCTCTAATGTTTCAGTAGCAGATTTACCTAGTCTGTAACAAAATTTAATGTTATAAACTTTTTTCCAACTCGAAGTAAATTTTTTGTATATTGTCTTTTCAGTAAATGAAAACGACAGAATAATCAATTTAGACTACCTTTAATAAGAGCTGAGATGTCACTCTTTCTAAACGTACATGTATTCTTTCGCTTTTTGGTTTTATCGTTTGGTCTTTTAATTTGTCCCTTTACTCTATGCACTCACCTTCAATATATAATTTCGAAAAACGGTATATTATTAAAAACTAAAACACGAACATGGTTTAGTATTAAACAAATTTTTTTTAATTTATCATATACAGGATGTCCCAAAAGGTACTTCACAATTTCACTGTCATATAACTCGAAATGGAATTAATTTAGAGAAAAAAAGGAAAGGTTTGTCTGATGCAGTAACTCAAAAAGGTTGCTTTTTCTGGTCCTTCAATAAAATTTTACATGCGCTTCCCTTGTGGTACCTTCAGCATGTAATCGGTATTCCAACCCAGCAATCTGAAAATGCAACGTGCCTCAGAAACTGTTCACCCTATCTATACGTGCAATAATATCCTGAATAAGCGCAACATTTTTTTACTTGGTTTAGTATTTTTTTACTTGGTAGTCTGGCTTGATTTCGTGTAACAGCTGCAAATTGTACGAAAACAGATGAAAACGCCCTGTGCACTATCGTAAGAGGGATTCGCTGCTGTTCCACCGCTTTATGAATAGACTTCTGCGGTGAATGCTGGAAGACCTGTCGAGTTCTCTCAGTCTCTTCGACACTTTTTATTAGCCTGCTTACATGGTGCTTCACAGCCACACTCTATGTTTCCATGAAGTTTGCCATTTTATTACGGATGGTAGAGAGGGTGGTGGTTGCATGTATCGCATTCTGAACTTACGTTTCTGACTTTGTTTCAATAAAGCAAGTCATACACTATGCCTCTATGCCTTTTCTTGTACACACTAAACCTTTTCAGGTGCAGATTCCATTCTTCAATCCATTAATGGCGCTCCATCCTGCAACAACAAAGAAAAATTTTTTTTAGTTGTGTTGCTCTTGTCACCTGGAAAGACAAAACTTCTGTTGATTATCTTACATATTTTTTTAGTTGGTGCATCAGATTAACTTAATTTTTTTCTCGAGGTTAAAGTCGAGTTATATGATATTGAAGTTGAAAAGTACCTTCAACTCTGCATATTATTACATGACAAATAAATGTTTTTTAGTGTAATGCTATATGATGTCAATAGTCTGCCTACCTGCTTGATTGTTTTGTGTTTTTGAAAATTCTCTGTGCATACAATGAAGTTTCATAACATCGTGCACTCACACATATAGCCATTTCTCTGAAAATCTTAAAAACATCTTCAATTTTCCTTTAGTTTCCTTTCACGTAAATTTCTCGTTCTGCTTGTCGTCTTTATCTTCATCCGCCAGTCTTCCTCATCTTTATCCGTCCCAAATACATGTGTGATACTGGGGTGGGATTAGATTGTCCATTAACACGAGCTCATCACAGTGTTAAACCAACTACAAGCAAACTCAAGTTTCGAAAATATATCATAAATAACCCAAACTTTCGTCACAAAATCAACAATATTATAAAATACCTTTCGGAAGAAGAGAAAGACAATTCTGTGCAATGAACTATTACGGTAAAATGTTTATATTTGCATTCAAATAATTTAAAATTTTACACCAGCATGTTTCTCTTCCAGTTAGAACTGTACGAATAATTTAACTTGTTTCGAATTTTATTCATTTTGGCTTAAATCTTGTTTTTGATATTTTAAATAATATTTGTTTTGACAAATTTCTCTGAATTACTTGAACATTCTCAGGCGACGACTGATCTTCAAACGTGCATCATTAACCGAATGGTTATACTACTCTTGCTGTGATATGACAAAATTATTTAAAACACGAAGAACAATTATGTATAATTGCTACCTTCTACAAAATATTAACACCTGATATAAATCTTAATTTAGTAGCAGAGTAAGTGAAGAAAATTAAAAGAATTCCATATTCATGGGAGAAGCAAATTCAGAAGCAAAGAAGTGTAACAAAACTCTCTTGTTTCTAAACAGTTCATTCCTTCCTTTAAATTTATGCGATTTCGTTTTCAGATATGAGTAAACTGTACCACTTTTAACCAGTTTTCTAATGATTTAGCTCTCAGAAGTATCACGTTAAAAAATTAGAGAACTCTAGAACTTTAATTACTCCATGCTCTTCGGAATTAGGGAAAGTGGAAGCGAGTTGAAGATGTGTGCTTCAGATTATAAGGGGAAGGAGAAAAAAGACTATCAAATAACCCTAAATTCCTTCTATAGCTTGACCAAATTAAAGATCGAAAAGAAAAAGGGACAAAAAATAAAGCCTCCCGAAGAATAGGGAGAGAAAAAAAGGGGAAAATTTTCGTCGGGATTAGGAAGCCTGAAATTACCCAAAAGTCAACGCAAACTGCCTTGTTCTCAAAGAAGATAAATGCCTTTAATTTTAAGTCGCTGTGGCTTTCGTTATTCGACTTAAAGTTGATACTTTGTCAAACTTGCATACATTGCCGAAGAAAGCTTTCTTTGAAGCATCAGGAATTTTCTACTCTTTTCTGATATCAGGGGGTAAAAAAATTGCTAGAAGAATTAAATGACGTATCATCGGGGCATTCTGAATAGGGTGGGAAAAGAAATAATTTATCAGCTTTGTTTTTTGCTTTTGTTTCTAGACAGATTTATGTAGTTTAAAGTATTAAAAACTGTTAAATACGAATTACATGTTTAATATTAGGTCAATGTTTGCATAGATTTTGAATAAATATATGCATTGAAAGTATAAGATACGAGATTTTTTTTCTTTTGATTATTATCTCCTCGAAAGAAGTAAAGGAAAATATTGTAATCGCGAAAGATTTGGGGTACCATATTTCAACAGAAATATTGCTTTTGACCGCTCCCGAATCTATTTGAACGAAATTTTTGTGTGATTTGCAACTCTCTTTATTAAAATAAAAAAAAATAAAATTATAAGAAGTTTGACTCTCATACGACAAGAAATGGATTGGAATATTTAATATCAAAATTTGAAACTTTTATGTCATTTTCATCTTGCATTGAAGGAGCGATTATTCATGTTAAAATAATTCGAAGAAATAAGTTTAAATGAACTGCAGCAAATAATGCGTATAATTAATAGACCAGAGTTATCTGAAAGTTATGAGGTGTCGACATCAGATTTTTTCTGCTACATTTTAAACAGAAAATGTGATCCTGTCACTAGCAGTGTCGGGCCAATTAGTGAAGGAATAAATATGACTGCTGAACACTGGCAGCTCAAACCCAGATTTGAACCTTGGGGAAAGACTTGTGCGTGCGGTTTTCTGTTTTTTCCCCCCGTGCAATATAAATTCGCAGCTGTTTCACTTTGAAAACTTCCATGATCATTAGGTTATTTAAACATGCTAAAGCTTATGAAGGGATATCTACCCATAAAGAGGATTACCTTCGTGGAGAACATTTAAAGGAAACTGGCTACGTTACACATAGGGAAAATTGCGAAAACTAAACATATGCTCATAAACCTTTTCGCCTGCGACCGAATCAAGTCGAACTCCAATTCAGCTATCTTAACAACTCGTCCACTAATCGGATCCTTCCGCGATGGCATTTCTAGTCGTAAATAGCTCTAGTGTATTCTCTAGAGTTCAAGAAGTCCTTCCCCCCAAAACAAATTAACCATATTACGTAGTATGGTCATACAGCACCTTTGGTTTTACTGTATTAGGAATAGGTTCGTTGTAATTAGGTAAATAGAAATTCAAATGGGCTGAAATAAATTTTGCTTAATTTCAAATTCAAATTGGAGAGACTATGAGTTTAAAAACATTTAGTTTTGTATGTAGATACAAATATTTTAAGATCATTACAAGTTTTTGGGAGGGAAATATTTTGTGACACTAATGTGTCATTGCTAGACATAGAACCAAGATCTTAAGATTGTCGGATTTTCTCGTTAGTCGCTGAGTGGATGAAACTGTTGAATACCGTTAGTTCAGTCCGAGTTCAAATCTCTGTAAACAGGCAAGCTAAATGGCAATTTTATGGGTTTCTTCCATGTATAACGTCTCATGTATAAACCGGTTTATATACAATCATGTAAAACACATGTATAAACCAGTTTCCATTTGAAAGCCCTCGATGAAGGCATCCTTCTCTTATGAGACAGCACTCGGTATTTTGCTGAAAGGCATTAAATAACAGTTTGCCAGACTGACATGTTGACCACAACATCACGTGAGAGGAATCTTTTAAATTCTCACTTTTCCCGACTAACAAAGCTGACTCTTAATCAAGAAATTCAAGTTAATGATGAAATATCATCAATTACTTTTCTTTCAGGAGCCACTGTACAGACACTAAAATTTTTGGAACAGAACTACTTGAAAAATTTAGCTGCCGTAGTCTCAAATCAAACTCAGATGATCAGAGCTGCAAAGTGTAGTCTGCTGACCACTTTACGATATGAACATAGTTTCTTACAATATATTTAGAACTGCAAAACAGGAATTTTTGCGCATAATTTTGGTGAAAATTAATTTGCATAAGCAATTGTTGAAATGTAATTAAAATCGAAAATCTATATTTTATTCTTGCATATTAGCAGGTAACTGCAGATATACAGCCAACAATACAGCCCAAGATATCGCTTTCCTGCAGGCTTTAAGTCAAAATTAGTACTGGAGGTAACGGGAGTATTTTTTTTTCTCAGTAACTTCGCTTTCTACAGGCAGGTCTCCGGACAGCATGTTAATTTTGAATATACTTTGCGTTACGCATTTATTCAATCTGTCGAGAAATGAAGCAGACGCAACCCACCTACGAAAATCCAAGTTTAAATTATCACGAAAGGTTTTGTCAAAGAACGAATCTTGCAAGTTCTTTGACCTGATACCGTATTCCTCAATTTCTTGTATACCAGGCGATGTGAATTTGTCCCTCTATCATAGCGGAGCAGTAGTCAGACTGACAGTAGTTACGTTACGTCTATGGAAGCTTTCCTTCTTTATGTATATTTTCTTTGTTGTCAGCGAGTAGGCATATTCGTCATTTTCACATATGCAACTGAAGGAGAAGGTTCTTGTTTGACCCTCGAAACTATAGCTTTAAAAGTTTACTTAACTTATTCTTACTGCCATAAGAGGTTTAAAGTTAACCTTTACTAATAGTAAAACTCAAAAAGTAATTGTTACAAAGATGCATTCAGAAATCTGTAGAAATTTTCATTTACGTTAAAATATCAACCTTTGAGCGTATTTATCTTGGAATATAATTAGTGTCTTAAATTAGATATTAATATATTTTTTCCATCAAAATAGAAAAATAATAAGTGAGTTTTAATTAGAACATAATTATTTTCCTGAAAAAATCGTACATTTTATGCATATCAAGTAGCAAAATTACTATTTAATACAGATCCATTCAAGATTCAGTAGAAGCTCCTTAAAAAAGGATAACTTACTTCAGCTAATTTCGTTTATACATCAATACAAATTCTGAACTATGTTTTTGCAAAAGGACTTGGTAATGTTTTCTCTTTATTGCTAAGCTATGAAAACTTAATTAGCTTGCAAAATAATGCTTCGTGACAATAAGCCTTTACAGGGATTAAATACAAGTTCTGTATTCTATTTAAGAAACTTAAAAGCGACTAACATTCAATTTTAACATGCATGAATTTTGATCTTTCGCTCAAGAGAATTCTAATAATATAATAATAATAATTATTTTTGTTACGTAAGCTAATTATTAGCGTTACAAGTAATTATTCCAAATCAGTATACTTTTGTATTTTTACACTAAACGTTCTGAATGAATATATATTGCAATATGAAATTAGTTTAACTCTTTTTTAATTTTGTTTACTGTACCTCTGCGAATATGAAATGTAATTTTTTAGAAATGTGAAGAATTTTAAATAGTATATCGGATAGTCAACTTACATTTGAAATAATATTTCCTTAGAGTTGAAATTCAAATGTTTTTCCCCGCTGCTACCATAAATGCTGAGGAAAAAAGAAAGACATAAATCCTCTGTTGCCCAACCCCGTTGGTCAGAAAATTAGATTTTCCATTTTTCTGCAGCCAAATTATTCAAAAAACTCGAAAACAGCTCGAAAAACTCGAAAACAAAATGTATTTGTCGAATTACATTTCCTGCTTCCACATTCATAAAAATGTTTCAGTTCTAGTTGACGATCCCAATTTCAATCCATCCTTACCTTCAGCTTTTAATGATATTATTTCATAGTTGTTTTTATTTTTCATCAATAGAGGGAGCCAGCAACTTGACTTCTTCCTCTCATTCTTATCCTTAGCTTATCACAAGCTTCGCTTTCGTCATTTGCACTTCTACAGCTGAAGAGGCAGGTTCTATTTTTTAACCTTTGAAATTAATCTTGGAAATTTGTGACTATTATGCTGATTAATGTTGATTTAACTCCACCAATAACCGTTATTCGGCGCATATTTTTAAACTCAGATTAGAAAAACATCATTTGAAACCGTAGGTGCAATATGTTTAAAATTTCTACATTATGTATTTCAGATTTAAACTTCAATGAAAGTCTGTTAATTATTTTAAGACACATAATTTATGAACGGTTACTTATTTAGTTTGCTCATTGAATAAGGTTACAGATTTAATTTGCTGTTAGCAACCAATTCAACGATACTTCGTAATCAGAGCTCGATTTAATTAGTTTGATTTCCTAAAAGCAAAGAGTTCTTCCTGAGCTCTTGAATGTAACTTTTACTTACATTTGTGAATCCCCTCGGGGGTCGACGCAGAGAACTCTGTGCAGCTACCGACTAATATGGGTGTTCTCAAATAGACCTAAACAGTCTTGGCCACGGGAGCATAAATTCACGAGCTTTGGAGGTTCAAAAACTCGCAGACATAAGAGCTAACAGCACCAGTAGCTCGGTAGGGCGGGTTTGCTGGATAATGGACTCGGTGACGGGCAGCCCACGTAGTACTGGCGGAAGCATTTTAACCGACTAGTCAAACTTCCAAGCGAATATGTCAAGCCGTACGAGAAGCGCCGAGAACAGGGAGTGGTAAACCCTCGGGCCGGGCTTGAAAGTGCGGTCGGAGAACCTTTGAAAATAGGTATGAACCTGGTGTGAGACCCGTGTGCTCGGTAACTGCATTTGTAAAACTCTCCAAGGTGACTTTTACTTGCCTCTCATTCCTTGTCTAATATGGGTGTTCTCAAATAGGACTCCAGCCATGTAACTCGTTCGATTGCAGAAGGATGTTACATATTCTATTAGCTGTTACATTTGTGAAAGAATACAGAATGATTCTGCCTCCGCCTCTCCTCCCCACAATAAATTGTATGATACCCCAGTCTCGAGCCTTGTGATCCTAGATATTAATCAGACTCTGCGTATAACGGAAGACATTGTTAGAGAAACAATTAATACAAATATGCTTATATGGCTATTAGGAACATTTACCAAAAAATCTTTTCTCACTTACGCAGCGCAGCGCATCACTCACCCCGCGGAGAACACATGGTTCCAAATCGCTCGAGGCCATGCAGCTGTTTTGTCGCGACTGGCCGAGACATTAAATTACGAAACCTGAGGTCCTGAATTTTAAACGTGGGTACGAGGGAAGGAGCTATGGCCAGCAGTATTCCTAAGCACCCTCTATCGGCGAACATCACCAATAATAACTTCGTACTGCATAGACCAGATACAATTTATTCGCATAACCAATTATCGATGATGCCACGAGATCGATAAAGTCTAAAACCAGCGAAGACTTCAAACAACATCTACAACATTAGCAATGTATAGATCCATTTTATAGCTAAGTAGATATTGTTTATCCCTTTCTGTGGCGTAATTCATTTTATTCGTGAAACAAATTATGTTTAGGATAGCAGATTTTTGCCGTAATTGATGATTTTCAAGGATCTTTCATGGAATAAATATTGACCCATTATTGCCACTAAATGGTGGATATCCTTTTTATGTTTTCTCTAATTGAGATTTGAGAACCAGACTGAATTCGAACACGCTCAGTGTAGCAACAAAAATCTCTGTGTCAGGAGAGCAACTAGAATATAATTTGTAACAGATATCTGCATTAAAATGTTCAGTATCAATTTTGTAAATAGTGTAATTTAGCTTTTTTCCTTTGAATAAAAGTTAAACTTAAGATAAAGTTTGCCTCTTGTTATAGAGGAAATTAAATTGGAACACCTGGCATTACGAATAATGAAGACGTATCAGGCAAGTGTATCAGAAGTATCAGGCATTTTGATATTTCAGAGTATGGTGCTTTCTGGTCTATTAACGCCTTTTGAGGAAGAAAATCAGAGGATTGCAGGTACGATTATGTCAGCTGAACTGGGAGAATTGATTTCGGCAAAGTACATGAGGGGGAAGGAAAGGACTACATAAGGGAAATAACTCGTATTCACGTTACACATGGAGAAAATCACGAAAATTACTATATAGGCAGAAGTTTGTAGGTATTTATATATGGGTTAAAGCATGACCAGTATACAAACAAGAATATGCTCTTCCTTAAGCTCGAGTTTAATGATGTCACTTGACTTACATAAATGGGAGAGAATAATTTCTCCCTTGGAGAAATAACTTTATTTCTCCAAGGGAGTAATTACTCTGGAAGAGGCTATGTCGTCATTAGCTCAAAGATTTCTTGTCGCTCCTTTCCGGTCGGCCACTGGTAGACAGGATTACACCCCAGTCCCTAGAATTAAAGATGTTTTCGAATAGGAGAAATTAGCTACTGCATTCGAGAATTTCACAGAAATAAATCTTAAGGATATGTAATCTTGATTGTTGGGAATTATGGTATTTTATCTTTTGGAGTTTTCGAATTTTGAAGAAAATTCTCTTAAAATTGGGGAATTTAAATGGCATTATTTGCAACCTCTTGATATGGAAATGGTTATTATTATGGATTTTCCACAATTCTGCATCTTTTGGGAATATTTTTTTTAAAGAATAGGAAATGTATTAATTTTTATACATGGTAATTCAGAAGTCTCGCATACTAAGCTTCAAAATTATGGAAACTTCAAACTAGATATTAATAGAAAATTATTTCAATGGATGACACAACTGTATTCTTATGCATTATATGTCACTTAAAATTTCAGCTGAGATTTAAGTTGTTAGCTTTAAAATCTGTTTATTTGATGCAAGATGAAGATGAATTCTTCCCTAGCAGAACGCATTGTTATGACTGAGCATTACATAGGAAAAGATGCTTAAAACGTTTAAAGATACATTCCCAAAAGTTCGGAAATTTAATAAGACAATGATTTCCTGCTTGTAAACCTGATTTTGAGAAACTAGAAGCATTCATCATAAAAAAAAAAAAAAAAAAAGAAAAAAAAAGAAAAAACACAACGTGGCTACTCATTTATTCTAAGTTCGCATAGAATGGACGAAATCGGGAACAAAATATTGAAATCACCTACAAAAAGTGATAGAAAAATGGCATCAGAAACAAATTTATTCTAAAAGAATGCACAAATCATTTCTTATAGTAAATATAAATACCTGCAGTTTCTCGACTTAAAAGCAGAAAGTCATTGATTTGCTAAATTCTTGAACATTGGCAAGGGCGCTTCAAACTCGAAGGTCTGTTCCAAAGTGTGATATAAAATCTCCATAACTTTCATTTAAAAGGTTTTTCTCTTCTATCCGATGGTGTTAACAGTAAAATTCTAAAACTTTTTAATCGTTCTTAAAGCGAAGATACGTGTAAAAAACCTGATATGGACACCAAATGACTTCCTTGTACGGCCTATTAAATTATACACATTTTTTTCTGCACTTTATTGAAACTTATTTCCTCGAATTATTCTAACTTAATCAACCGACATCTCAAGGCAAGTGGAAAATCACATCAAAAACTGCAAATTTTGAAAATAAATAACCCGATCAATTTTCATCATACGGGAGTCAAACTTCTTATAATTTTTTTTCATACCGAGTATGAAAATTTCCCCAAAATATCTATAGGAAACGGGAGACCAGAAAGTTAAAAGTTAGATTTCGTTATTTATTGAGATTCATTTTTTAATATGACGTTGCTAAAACATGATTATTTTTGTCATTAAAAACATAGAAGTATCTGACTACGACCAACGATTGCGAAAATAAAGGCCAGGTAACGATTTTTAAGCCGGTAAAGGAATGGTTATACATAAAAAAATAATGTATGATTCTGCCGATTTCAATAAAAGAAGGGGATGTACAATTAGATGTTATAGCAGTCCCATATACAAAATTTCAAAGTTTTATGGCTAATCGTTTTCGAGTAATGCGAGATATACATGCATACATACGTACAGAAGAAACATACATATGTCAAGAAAAAATCCCTTTTGAATCCACTTTAAATCCATTTTGTTACCGGTTTTGGGAAAAAAAGTTTATTCGGTCCATACGGTACAGACGTCAAGCAAAGAATTAGTCCTATTGAAATAAGATACCCGAAATCTTTCGTGATTAGAATACCTCCTGTACTTCATACACGATAGAAAAAACTGAGAAATTATCATTTTAGTATTAAATAAAAAAGAATCTAAAACAAATTTTGAAAATTACACCTTTCGTTTTCGTCGTTTTCGTCGTTTTGAAAATACACACCTTTCATCGCTCGGACAACATACCTTGTAAATTTCCTAACTCTAGATATATCCGTCTCTGCGCTATATGAAGAACTCACATACATATTCTCCCTTAATAGAGACCAGTTATGTTTGTTGTTAATATTATCTATTCCTTCTAGTTTTAAAAGAAAGTGAATAATATAAAAACATTTGTACCGTGTGACAAATTTTGATCACAAGTTGGGATCATTTTATGCAAAAATTATGACGCACTGAGTGAACATAATTTCCACGGTTTTTGACCTGTAATTTCTGCTTGGATAGGTGGCAACAGCTGACAAATTTATTCATGTGGATGTTTAATTTCTTAGTTATGTCATTCATGAAAAATGCATTTGCATTCATGAAAAATGCATTTGAATGCATTTGCAATTTATTCTTAGTTATGTCATTCATGAAAAATGCATTTGCATTCATGAAAAATGCATTTGAATGCATTTGCATATTATTTTATCTACAGAAAATTAAAAAAAAAAAAAAAAATTATGAAGAAAACAAGAGCGCAGAAAAACTCCAGTTAACACCCATTTTGCTTATGTTCAAAATTTATCTCTTTTTTTCCCCTCTCTTTGCTGTTTATAATAATCTACACAAAATCTCTCGAAAGCATGCAGTCTCTTTGCAAAAAAGCTAAGCTGTTAACATAACTAAGCTATGAACAAAAAATATACTCTATGAAGTTATAGAAGCTAATTCTACCGTGTATATATTTAGAACCCATAATACCATGCGAAGAAAAGGCATTGAAGGTTTTTCAAATTTTTGCTGTTTTTAACTTTATAAAACATATCAAATATATTTCTTACTAATTTATACTTGAGCATATATGCATATAAAATCAAGAGATGTAAATTAAATTTTAATTAGATAATGAAAAGAAGCAACTTTCCAACAGAAAATACTCAGATCAACAACACCCATTATGCTTATGTCAAAATTTATCTCTTTTTTCCCCTCTTTGCTGTTTATAACAATCTACACAAAATCTCTCGAACTTCAAGCAGTGATTGTTATTTATATTTTATACATCTCAGTTGGTCTAAAGCAAAATATTTTCGTTATCCCGTATTGATTTTTTAAGCTATATTAATTTGAAAAAAAAATCTGAAAGGTTTCATATTTTACATTACGACCAAAGGAGCCTTTTTTAAACATTTTATTAAATATCATATTCTTCGCACTTAAACCATAAAATTAAGTTCAAAAGCAATATCGCAAATTAATTTTAAATTGAAGCATATCTTTAGAATTTCCTATACGCAGTCTCACAGGCTGGAGATTTTTCTGTATAACATTGCCATTTCTCGCTTTGAAATCGTTTAGTTTTTAATCAAAAATTCGTTGAAGTATTACAAAATATTAAATGGATAATAGAAAACATTTTAAATTAAAATTAGGGCTTCCACTTGCCCATATTCTATGGAAGATTACCTTATTCAAACTTTGGTGGATCTAGGTACCGTTGTCTTATCACGATGCGAGAAACATATATACATTTATGCAGATTCTTCATTATTTAATTTCTTCAGGTATAATACAGGGCGATAATATTTGGTGGCAACGATTTGAAAAGTGATCCACCCTTTTAAAGGTTTCATCGAATAATCGCAAAACGAAAACAATAGTTCTTCTGAGCAAATTGCCCCTTTGGACTAATAATGGAGAAAAAACTGGAACATACGAATTATCGAAATGAAAGTGAAAATTTTAGAACATATTGATAACAAATAATTTGTAATATTTAACTAACTGAACGCTGGAAAACTGCTAGAGGAAAATGCAGAAGTTTATTCAAAATTTTAATAAAAAGCAGAATCGGAAAATTCACTCTAAAAAAAGGTGTACTATAACACATTATGGCATCTTATGTCTCTAGTGAAGGTCAAGGTTCATCAAGAATATTATGATAGCTAAAATATTAAAATGTTTACTTTTGAGTTTATTTGATCAGAACCGTGTAACTTGACATTTTTGTATTATACTCGTATGTAAAGATCAGACATCAGAATTCAAAGTTTAAAAAGCAGAGTAGATATTAATATAGCTAACAACGTATCAAGTCAAAGAAATATGCAAATGAAATTATCTTTAAACCTTCAGTGTATGATTTTTTTATATTTAACAAAATTTTTTTTTCATTATGATCATAGCTTAAATAAATATGGAAAAATATTAAAAAATATTTAAAATTTTTTATTGATTATTTTTTGAAATTTTAGGTTTGATGCATTTAGCACTAAAATATAATCCACGTGAAAAAATCATTTAAAATTATTTAATTAATAAATATTGACATAAAATACTTAATTCTTTATTGTTTTTAGAAGATAATGACTTTAATCAAATTTTTATTGAAGCTTTATTCTAATTAATCATTATCGGACTTTATAAAAATTAAAATTGCGACGAAAATTTAAATAAAAATACATATCAAGTATTTTGTACATTTATTGTGAAACTTGTGTTGCATGGAAAATTTTGAAACAGTTTCTATCCTTATTTAGACATGATGCTACAGCGCATTTTCCATATCCAACAGAAGTTTGGAATTTGCAATTTGGCCTTTTACAACGAGTGCGATTTCTGTTCCATATGGGAACATGTTGAATTTTAATCTGTCGGACGCAAGTTGGAGGAATGTTTGATGCAGAGCCTCTCTGTCTTTTCACACTTTAATCATCACATTGTAATCTTTTCACACCGCTCGGTCTTGCTCGCTTAGGAACTGAACTTTCACCCATTTCATACAATCCAACGGATAGCTCAGCCTGAAAGGCTATTAGGTTTAGCAAATCCTTAGGGTTGGCTGCCAGGGTTCGTACACATTTCTGCACACGGAATTCAGTACTTTTAAGGACTTTTAAGGGCCATTAATGAAAAATTAAGGACCTATGAGCAAATGAGAACTGAATAAATTCAATTAAAAATATTATTCTAAGCCTGATTTTCATTTTTATACCATTCTAAAAATAAAATAGATCCTTGAGTAGTATGCATTATTACTAAACATGAATTAATTAACATAATTATTAATAAGTTTGAGAATAAAATAAACTGTATGAAATTTATCAAGTAGCATTAACTATTTTACACTTATAATAGTTGGACATATTTGAAAGAAGATAAGTGACATTTACGTTTTACTAATAGTTAGCTTTATGTCTCATTTTGTCACATACTTGGTCAGTCTAGAAGTTTAATAAATAGCAGGTAGATTTTATATCAAAAGGCATAGGTTAAAATGAGAAGTAAGATCATAATCAGCATGACTCATAACAAAAGACTGAAGGTTGTCACCGCTGTTGCTTGTCTAGAGAGAGACGTGCTCATTAGAACAAACCTGAAAGGTCTGATGTAGACACAGTTGGGAAGTGTTGAAAGTTAGTCAGGCTCTGTTTGATGCAGTTAGAGTCATAGCTTTGTGTAGAGTTCCAAGGGGTTGTAGCCCAGTTAATATACTTTAATGTTCCAATAACCGATTAAAGTACCAGATAGGTTGTTTGTATTATTTTTAAGTTTCACTAGATGCAAAGAATAAGTTTTGCTTGAATTTTTACATTTTTGTGTTTTATCTTGTGACCACAGTGAGTGTTAATAAAAGGCAATAACTCGCTTTAATATGTAGACATAATTTTTAAGGGTAAGCAGTTAGTTATAAATAATTAAATTAGGTAATTAGATAACCTTAGTCATAATGGATTTACATGGCCACTATTAAATTTTATTTTTAACAATATTTGATAAAAAAGCCTATTAAAATCAAAAGCTAATAAATTTTCACAGTTTAATTTATGACATTGATTCTTAAACGATATTAGGATATACATTAAAAGCTACAAAACATTTATGTTTTGTAACAACAACACTCAACAAAATATTCCTCCTTCATTTTGATTTGAAGCCTTCCCAAACATTTTGACTAGTTTATATCGATTTCCTTCTCTTTAAGCATCTTTTCTAACAATTAGAGATTTGTCTCAATATGCAAACCAATGCTATTGCTAGTTTCTGCGTGCTTATCTTCTAACTTGTCAACCTCTCCACGAGGTACCTATGAGGGTTTACTTGATGTGGTAAAAGTTAAATAGCCCCAAACCCTCGAGTGAATCATAAACCGAAAGGCTGAAATCATAAACAACAGGTAAGTTACATAATAACAACTGCACATATCTTTGAAGAGTAATTTTCTTTATGTTCTCAGTTTCTTTCTTTAACATGTTTCCTTTTCATTTCAGAATTTTTGAATCTAACTAAGGATTTCTGTTATTCCAAAAAAACACTAAATGCATTTAGAATGTATAGAAAAAGTAGCTAATTTTATTCCTTTAGTAATATGAACATTCAAAAGAAATATGAAGTATGTATGGTAAAGCCCGGTTACAAAGCTGATGTGGCAGAATTCTTAGACATTCTTAGAATTCTTAGACAGATTCTTAGTGACACACCGAACAACAAAATCTAGAAATAGCAAAACTTTTAGAATTTAGAGCAGGCACTGGAAGCAGAATTTAGAAAGGCACTAGGCAGCAGAATTTAGGATCCACAGAGATTGCATCAGGTGGGAAATGGCTAGTGCCAGCTATGTGTTGATGCATTAAGACATGTTAGATGAATCTTTTAAATTGTAAATTTTCAATTTCTTTATTAATAAAAAATCCCTTTCTATAATGTCTGGCCATGTGATAAGGTTAGAAGCAGTTTTGATATTTTCCATATTTGTGTCTAGTGAGAAGTAGAGAAAATAAAGGGAAGTAGAGAAAATAAAGGGAAGATAAGAATGTTAGGAAAAAGATTCTAATATCAGAAGTAAAACATTCAAATATTATGTTTTCATTGTTATTCCAGATGTTCTCCAAAAGGTAAGAAATTCATAACAAACTTTCAGTAAAATACATCCATTACATGTTGATACCATGGAGACATTTTTCATTTTGTCACATATTTCTCGAATCTTCTAGAATCGTGGGTCTATAAATCTTGCCTTCAAATCCATCTAAACTTTCCAAGCTGCAATGTCTAAAATACTAGAGAAAAATTATCCCTACCAATACTGTAACAGCAAAAAAACAGAAATATTTTGGAAAAAAAGGAGGGGAAAAGTGTAAAATTAATTTTATAGAGAAAATTGATGCATATTCTGAGAATTTTGAATATTATTAGACGGAGAAAACGCTTACTATGAAAAAAGTTAAAAAGAAGACATTTTTAATTAATGACATAGCTAATTTTGCTCTTGTTAAGAGCTGTTTCGTAAATTACGCTTTATAGCATTATGCCTTATTTTTCAGATTCATAATACTGTATAATAAGTTGCCAAAATGAAACTTAATAATACGACAGCGAAAAATAGAGATGTTTTATTTTAATGTTATTTTTTAAATATAATTTCAATATATTACCATTATTTTAATAAAATTTATCAATGTTGTGATGTTTTAAAAAAAATCGTCTAAAAATTCTCAGATCTCGGAATTAAAAATTTTCTACAGAAACTGATCTTAAAATCGCTAAAATGTTGACAAGTCGCCAAATTTAGAGCCATTTAATAATAAAATTCACATCCCCAAAAGCGAAAAGTTGTTTAAGATTTCTTAATTAGAAAGAATGAATTTCGGAATGCTTATGTTTCACTTCTTGCTTAGAAACTCGAGTATCCCATCATTTATATTAGAAATAGAAACAAATTATAACCCATTCAAAAAATAACCATATGTGTCAGTGAATCGCCAAAAATATTCCTCCAAAATGCTAATTCACACTCAGAATGGCAGTCATAAAAACAGACAGAAATTTCAAATGATTAAAATTAAGGACCTTCTGCTGATTTTGACCAAACTTAAGGACTTTTAAGGACCAAAAATCGATTCCAATAAATTTAAGGACTTTTAAGGACTCTTAAGGACCGTACGAACCCTGGCCTCCATTCTGTAGATACACTTTTTTTGTACAGCCGCCACGCATTTATGACGCAAGGTCTAAGAAATGGTAAAAAAGTATCATATAGCATGTTCTTGATCTCAGAGTTATTTTGCATCTTCCTATGTGGCTATCCAGCAAATCTATGCCTCTCCCCATATGTTTGTTGTATCCTTTCATAACATTTGGACAGTCCACAGTAACACTTTTTTCTTCCTATCGAATCTAGATATCTGTTCAATGAGATGTTTGACAGCAAACGTAGACAACAGAAGCACATTCTTATCTTCTTTCCACATTAAATTACATATTTCTGTTCCACCACAGCCTGTAACGCATTCAACGTTGAGGGACTCA